>NC_089509.1:35565158-35875728 GCF_036850995.1 Saccopteryx leptura
TTACTTTAAAGTAATTACAGATTTATGTGATATAGGCCTTGATTCAATTTATTTTCCTTTCCCCACTTTTTTCAGGTATTTATTTTATTATCTTTTGTACATGTCTTATAAGTCACCTCTACTCCTTCTTAGAATATGACAAGATTTAAATGAATGAAAAAATGTGATTTTTTAAAGGCCTCACAAAGGAATTCTGATTTAAAGAATGAACTTCCACAAATCTAGTTTCATTATTCTTCTTATTTTATTCTTTGGATCTAGAAAAAATTAAGGAAAAAAAAAAACAGAAAAGGGCAGCTGAAGAGGATGCGTGGAGATGGAGTTAGAGTAAGAGGTAAATCATTGTGTCTTGATGATGATGGTGGTGTGGTGGTGACGATGAAAGAGGCTTAAGAAATAATGGTGTAAATACATCTTATACCACCTTTGACCCAGCAATAAATGGTTTTGTCATCTGATTCCTGATTAACTGTCAAGTGCCAAAACTAAATGGGTAAATAAAGGTAATAAAAAATGAAGTATATGTGTATGAAGACTGGTGAATGAACAAAGTAAAATAGGGTAAAGCTGAAATCCTGGGAGACAATGGTTAGAACAGAGAATGGGCATTTCATAGAGTTGGTGCTATAGAGCAATGGTCCCCAACCCCCGGGCTGCGGACGGGTACTGGTCCATGGGCCATTTGGTACTGGTCCACAGAGAAAGAATAAATAACTTACATTATTTCCATTTTATTTATATTTAAGTCTGAATGATGTTTTATTTTTAAAAAATGACCAGATTCCCTCTGTTACATCCGTCTAAGACTCACTCTTGACGCTTGTCTTGGTCACGTGATACATTTATCTGTCCCACCCTAAAGGCCGGTCCGTGAAAATATTTTCTGACATTAAACCGGTCTGTGGTCCATAAAGGGTTGGGGACCACTGCTATAGAGGACGTTGCTTTTTATGTCTTATTTTCCTAAAATAAGAATACATCCATAGATTCCCTTCGTAATTAATTTATTTCCAGGGCAGATGATGATGGGGCAAACTTTGTGGCTTGAGTGTCTACATCTTAAAAACTCACCTACATCACAATCATCACATAAGTAACTATCTAGTATGAGCTCAAAACTTATTTTCTCTAAAGTTCTCAGGCACTTTATATCTTAAACTGATAACATCAATTTTCAAAACTGTGTTGATTCACAGTGTCTTAGTGTAGATGCATACCTAGTTCTTCTGAAACTGAATGATACCTAGAAAATAAAACTGATTTAAATTACTTTTTTGGTGAAACTCTTGGTTTTTTTTTTTGTTTTGTTTTGTCTGTTTGTTGTTGTTTTAGGTAAGGGGAAGGAAGATAGTGAGACAAAATCCTGCACGTACCCAACTGGGATCTACCTGGCAATACCGTCTGAGGATAATGCTCAAGTACTGAGCTATCTTTAGCACCTGAGGCTGATGCACTCCAATGAAGCTATTCTCAGCACCTGAGGCCATGCTCAAACCAATTGAGCCACTGGCTGTAGGAGGGGAAAGGGGAAAGAAGGGGGAGGAGGGAAGCAGATGGTTGCTTCTCCTGTGTGCCCTGACCAGGAATCGAACCAGGGACATCAACATGCCAGGCCAACACTCTATCCACTGAGCCACCAGCCAAGGCCTTTTTTTTTTTTATAATACCATTTATTTTTTACTTTTGAAATGATTAGTATTTTATTCTGTTTTTTCAATCATTTTTTTATTTTTCAATTATAGCTGACCTACAATATTATATTAATTTCAGGTGAGCACCCTAGTGATTAGACATTATATAACTTACTAAATGATCATCCTGATAAATCTTACACCCATCTGACACCACACAGTTATTAGAATATTATTTATTATGTTCCCTATGCTGTACTTCAATCCCCATGACTATTCTGTAACAACCAATTTGTACCTCTTAACTCCTTTACCTTTTCCACCCATTCCCCCAATTATCTTCCCAATGGTTAACCATCCAAATGTTCTCTACATCCTCTACATCTATGAGTTTGTTTCTTTTAGGAAGATTTAAAAAATTGTGTTGTTAACAAAAAAGAATTCTCTCAGAATTATCAAACATAAGAGTTTTCCTACCGACAATATACAGAGATTAGAACTTGAGTTTTATGCAAATATTACATTAGGGCTAATTTCATTGTTTGGCTTTATACAGAGATCTAGACATCCAAAAAGAAGAAAAAGCAGGTCTTTCTTTAGCTGTATTTTTATATTAATGTGTGAGCAAACATCAACATTGGGGAAAATTAGGCTTGATTCTATAATAAGCCTATGTGGAACTATTCCTCTAAAGGGAAATGTCAGCTATTGGTTTACACCAAATCACATTGCTCATAAAAGCAGAAGAAATAAGGAGGTAGGAGAGAAAACAGTGGGTAAAGCAGCTCAGGAAAATTGCTCTGCATTGTTTGTTCAATAAAACAGTAAACCCATTCCTCTTTGTATCCCACCAGAAAGATACTGTGATGGATTACAAAGAAGAATATGACCCAGACCTTACTCATCAACACTCTAGCCTTTCATTTTAGTAACGGCTTTTATAATTTTATAACTATCTAAATTTATTGAAAGTTGCTACATAAATTGTTAATATTCTTGGGAGTGGTATGTTTTTTGCCTCCTTGTGATGCTCTTCAGTTTGTTCATCATGAGGAGATAGGGCGGGAAATGTACAGAATTCTTTTCTATCTCTAAAACACTATGCTATACTACACCGTACTATACTATCTCACAATGTAATTTGATCATTCTAATTTATATAGAGCATGAGTGAGTTCATTTTTAATTCTATCCAAGTACACTTCATTGTTAAAATACATATATCTGGTATAAAGAAGGTACATGGTTTCAGTATATAAAAAGTTTTTATGTTTAAAGTGTACAGTATAATAATTTGATTCACTATATTGTGAAATGAGTACTGTAGTAAGTTTAGTTAACATCAATCATCTCATATAGATACCAAAAAAAAAAAAAAAGTTTTTTCCCTGTGATGAGAATTCTTGAGATCTACTCTCTTAACAAATTTAGCGGTTTATTACAGCAATGCACATGACAAAGTTTGAAGGCCTCACAAAGGTATTTAGATTCAGAAAACTTTGTTCTCAGTAATCTAGTTCTAGTCTTTAATTTTTTAATTTTGTAAGAAGAAACCCCTGATCTTTATTTAGCCTCAGCAGTACACTAAGGTGTTATGAGAATGTTTCCAGAAGTAAAAGGATGGAGGGTGATTCATAGTAACGTAAGTAATTACATTGGGCTGAAAGAACAAGAACTGTGAGACAGTGAGAAAAAAAGCAGAAAGGATAAAAAATTATAGATAAGCTAGCCAGAAAAAAAAAGTCACTACTGTGTAATTGTCTGTTACATTGGGGATGTGGTCCCTGTGGTTTGGGATAGACTTGGTTGAGGCAAGTTTGTCTGCAAGGTTGCCAGCGTTATAGGCAGAGAGGAGACGACAAAGAAAGGGCAATTTTGCTAGGTAGCAAACACAGAAGAAATTGCGCTATGAAATCTTCTAAGTCCTGAACATGCCCAACTGTCTTCTGAATTAGCTTGTTGGCAGATGTAGAAGTTACATGCATTTCTGAAAAAGTGAGCCAAAGCAGAAACAAACCCAAAAGTCCTAAAGATATTTTCCCATGAGAACAATGGGAACATTTTCCTAGCCAAGTACATGACATCACTCCAGAGGCCAGGAACTGAGCTAAACATGATATATCTCAGTCTATAATCCATATATGCATTCATTCAATTATTCATACATCAGCCTAAATTCATTCAACATCTTCTGGGATCCAGGCACTGGGCTAGGTACCAGGACACACATTAATCAAATAGTCACAGATATAAATACATGTTACAATTATGATAAGGGCTATGAAGGAGGGGCATACCGTGCTATGTCAGTGTCTGATGGATAAAATGACAGTGTTTGATGGGTAAGAAGAGCTTTCATAGGATGGCACTAATCATGCAGAGACCTAAAAGAAGTAGATAAATAAGCTCCAGAAATCTGCTATACAATATTGTACCTATAACCAACAATACTATATTGTACACTTAAAGATTTGTTAAGAGGGTATATCTATGTTAAGGACTCTTTCCACAATAATATATAAAATTAAATGAATGATGAATTAATGAATGAATAACTAAAGTTAAAATGTTCATAGCAAACCTATATTTTAACTATTATCATATCCATCTCATAGAAGAGAGAATTGAGTCTTAGATACATCTAGCAATGAAGAAGTGTGTGATTGAGAATTTGAACCCATTTCTGTCTTATCTACCACACTGAGGTGCATATGATGAACTCATGATTCCATAAATCATGGAGTTAAGTGCTAGAAGGGATCTTGCTTTGGGAAAGCTTCATCCACCTAACCTCTGGACTGGTGAAAGTTTATTCTTGGACTTGGATGCTTCCTTCAATGTCCTCTTTGGTCTTAGTGTTTTCCATTAGCAAGTTCTTCTTTAGAGAAATTTGTATTCTAATTTTATTTTCTGTTAGCCTCTATTGTTTATTTCTTCAGTAAAATTGAAAAATGTTGATAATACTCCCTTATTGAATAATGACAACAGAACAATAAAGCTGAATTCCATGAGTAGCTTTTGAAATGAAAACTTGTTACTTCATTTTTTTTTTTTTTTTTTGTCGTTTTTTTTAAGTGAGAGGAAGGAAGATAGACTCCTGCATGCATCCCGACTGGAATAAACCCAGAAATCCTGTCTGGGGTTAATGCTCTAATTCAGTGGTCCCCAACCTTTTTTTAATGTCAGAAAATATTATCACAGACCGGCCTTTAGGGTGGGACGGATAAATGTATCACATGACCGAGACAAGCGTCAAGAGTGAGTCTTAGACAGATGTAACAGAGGAAATCTGGTCATTTTTTAAAAAATAAAACATTGTTCAGACTTAAGTATAAATAAAACAGAAATAATGTAAGTTATTTATTCTCTCTCTGCAGACCGGTACCAAATGGCCAACGGACTGGTACCAGTTCGTGGGTCAGGGGTTGGGGACCACTGCTCTACTCAACTGAGCTATCCTTCACACCTGGGGCCAATGCTTGAACCCAAGCCACTGGCTGCAAGAGGGGAAGAGAGAGAAAAGGGTCAAAGGGAGGCAGAGAGAAACAGATGATCACTTCTCATATGTGCCCTGACCGGGAATCTAACCTGCACGTCTATATGCTCTATCCACTGAGCAAACTGGCTAGGGCCTCCTTCATTTTCTTATAAGGAAATGACATAGACTACTTGAAAGCAGCACTGAGGCTACTATTCATATTAGCAAGAAAGTCTGTTTTGAGCCCTCTTTTGTTTTGGAAGCCTGATTCCAGTGTCATATTTTCCATTGACTAAATCCCTTGGAAAATTTAGTGGAAATTGAGGTCCAGATTTTCTGAAGACTTTTTTTCTTACTGTTGCTGCCCATTCAAAGAATGAATATATATTTTTAAACACAATTGCCTACTTTTTTTTTGTATATTCACTCAGGGTCATATTAAAATGTCCAAGATTATTTTCTTACTTTCTTAAATATAGTTAGTTGTATTCCATATTCTTTTTTATAGTTTTCCATTCTCCTTTCCCAACTACATGTTTAATTCAGCACATGTTCTTACTGAATTCCAATCTGCTGGCTTCAGAAGAGCATAACCATGGGATGTTCTCTTTCTCTCTGTAAGAGGCGGCTAGTACTGGCAGGGAGAATGAATAAGAAATATTAGCTATGTTGTTTATTCAGTAAACATATATTGATTGAAAGCCTGCTATTGCCAGAAACCAGGCCAAATGTTTGGTTATAATGGTGAATAAGGCAGATATTGTTGTCTTTTATTGTAACATATTCTATGACATAGAAAGTCCCGTAGATCCAGATAATAGGGACATCTAACCCATCTTGTAAAGTGGGTGGGAATATACCTAGATTAGTAATCCTGAGTGGAGATTTGAAGGATCAGAACGAGCCTGCCGGGTAACTAAGGCCAACCCAGGAAGGGAGAAGAGTACTTCCGGCAGAAGGGAGAGCCCGCGTGCAGGCAGAGAGCACAGGGACAGGCTCGCTCTCTCTCCTTTTCTAATTTTCATGCAAATAAAGGAATGAAGAAGACTATACATTAATCATTTATTATTTTATTTGGGAGGAAAAAAAAGCTTATATATTACATATATTATTATATAAATAACCCCCTTATAGAATAAGTGCCTATAAACTTTAGGATCAGATTAAGATCCATTTGGAGGCTCCATTTAAAGGGATTACGGTCCACAGACTGAAAGTCAATGTAGCAGAATTTAAAGAAGCTTCTTAAGGTTGGAGCAGGCCCAAGAGGGGAGGAACCAGTGAGTAGGAAACAGAGAATGTGGTAAGGGATGAGGTTCAACTGTCAAACAAGGGGCAGAAGTGGCTGGACTTTATAAATCACGCAAGGATGGTGGAACCTGAAGATGAAAGCACCGGGAAGCCACAGGTCAAAGCTTTCTGTTGCTTCACCAGGGAGGGTAGCAGGCATTGCAGTCTCTCCATTCCTTCTCTTATCACTTCCTTTGCTGTCCATTAAACTAGAAACAAAAGCAAGAAAAATGAATTTAAATATTTTCTCCTACTCTTATTTTATGAGAAGCAACCCAATTGATAATTCTCTTCTGGTTTCTGATTAGAGTCAAACCGTATTTAGAAATATTTTCTCACCACCTAATTACAGGCAAGACTTAAGGAAGTAATACATACAAATTAATGCAGAGCTCTGGTGTCGGCTGTGTGAGAAAGGGCGTCATTTAGGGTTGCGCCTGCAGTCTCTCGCAAACTGCCATCATTTGCCCACCTTTACTAACCCTGCTTTGTGACATTAGGAAATCAGAAATTCAATCTATTTTTTTCTTTTGAATGATGTCAAAAGATGCCAAGGAACTGGGCAACATTCCATCCAGGAAGTAATTTTATTTCCACCTTCTCAGGACATCAGAGAGTCAAGAGTAGCCATGATATGAAATGGCCACCTGACAAGTTTAGCAGACGGCTTCATTTCAGGACCTTGTTTTGCAAACCACAAACCTTTATACAGCTTAAAGGTTTAATTCAATATCTCTAAATGAGACTTTAAGAATAGAAGCAATCTTAGTCCCTTTTCTCTAGACACCGATTTCTTCATAATTAAGTCAATATTAAAGGGATTGCCCACCACCTTTCATCTAAAGCTGAGAGAGGGTGACTAGCTCCTGCCTGAGGTGGGTTTAACTGACCCTGGCGTGAGCGTTATTAAAGTCTCACACAGAAAACCGGCTTAGTATGAGAAGAAATGACGTCACTCCCATTGTCCTTTATTATGGCATTAAGGGTTTGGAATTCAATTGCTGAATTCTGTTCTTCAGGAGAACTCAGCTATTACTGCTGTTTAGCTCTTGAAATTAATTGGGCCAACCTTTCTACAGCAAAACTGACATTCTAGTGCTTATGTCTTTAATAGGAAAACATATTGCTCCTTTTATTATTGATTATGAAAAGCAATACCTTTCTGCTTCTACATGCCGTAAGGAGAGCAGCTGAGCCTTCTCTCTTTTATTCTCAGGAAAAGTATCCATTTGTTTTTGGAAGACAAAGAAACCCATTTTTTTTTTATTGACAGAATTGAACTAGTCATATTCTCTATAGAGTTACAGCGAAAAAAATATCAACCATCTGTAAGTTGTTTTTTATGGTGCCTTTTTGTCTTCTAAGTCCTCTAAGAATCTGTCTTTGAGATTTAGGACATGAGCAGAATGCATCAAACACAATAATAACAGAGAGAGAAGAAGACGTCTTGGTACACCGCTCCAGTGTCACGTATTTCTCTGACTTGTGATTTTATTTGTATTGTATTTGTCTTTCTCACCCATTAGACTAGCACCCATAAGGACAAGGTCTAATTCATCTCTCTCTGTGCCCAGTACAGAACACAGTGTCTGCCACATGGCCAGTACTCAAAAAGTATTTGTTGACAATGTGAATGACTGGGTCCACAGAAGCAAAAGGCACCATTCAAACAATGATTCCTATTGTATTATTTTTCACTCTCAGAAAAGTTCTATTGCATTTGCTAGGAGTGCCACATCCAGATTTAAGAGCCCATGTGTTCTAACCTCATCAAATGGCAAACACACAGTCACTGGCCCTCCTCATGCCCATGGGTCAAGGTCTGGGAGAATAGTGACTCCTGAATTGAAAGGCTTAGATTTAATCTAACCCATTAGCATACTTCTAGTGATCTTAGATAAGTCCCTGAATGTAGCTGAGCTTCTGTTCTCGTTTGTATAATAGAGGTGGTGGACACAGGAATTTCTAACCTGGAGAGCATAGATTCATGAACAATTACCAAGGCAAGCCTGTGAACTTCCTGAGATTGTGTGTAAAATATTATGTGTCTATGTGTGTCATGGGTATATGCATTTATGTATTTTTTAAAGATAAAACGTTCATAGCTTTCATTAAGTTTTAAAGAAAAAGTAGTTCATAAAATTTCCCTACAAAATTTCAACACTTCTAAGAAAATTTCTAAAACTGCTTCACCCACAATATTTTTTCTCTGATTGTCCATTTGTCCCTCGTCATACACTGCCTCATGTTACTCTAAATATCTATATATGGCCATATAAACTTTATCTGCATTATTTAAACCTGGAGCTAAGTCTTTTGTTTCTCTAAATATCCACAGTAAATATTGAATATAATTATTTGTGGATTAATTTTATCCCAGAACACTAATTATTTTTCCTCGCATACTCTGTTTCTTCCGGGTTTAGGGTTATAAATATCATCTACCCAGAAAGATATCAGGAGATGGTAGAGGGGCTGTTTGCTGAGACTGCCCACATCGGAGGCCAACAGGACATGAGTAAGAGAGTGAAGATTTCTGAAACTCATCAGGAAGGGCAGAAAGACTATTCTTAAAAGGAGTGCTTTGGGTCTGTGGTAGTAATTCTATGAGTAAAGGTCATAGCTTCATAATCTAAAAGAACCAACTTTAAGATGTAAGGAAGAAGAGTTTTATTTAGCATGCTTGTATTTGTTTCCTATTGCTCTGTTACACTTTGGGGCCACGATAAAAGAAAAATAAGGGTGACTTGAACACAAGTGCTGCAATACTGCGACAGTCCGTCTCATAACTGAGATTGCTACCACGTGAGCACGGGCTGGGGAGTGTGGGTACATGGGACAAAGGGAAAACTCATGTCCCGGTTGGGACATGATTTAATCACACTACTCAGAATGGCATGCGATTTAAAATTTATAAATTGTTCATTTCTGGAATTTTCCATTTAATGTTTTTGGACTTTGATTGATGGTAACAAACTATGGAAAGAGAAACCACAGACAAGGAAGGACTCTAGTACCATGTTTGCTTGCATCTGGTTATTTATTGTGTCACAGTTTCGTAGGAAGAGTCATGTTTGTGAATATTATGTGCAGAGAAGAAAGAAGCAGAAAAAAAAATACTATAGCTTAGAGTATGAATAAGCGGTAAGAAAAAAAGGAAGAGGCCCTGGCCGGTTGGCTCAGCGGTAGAGCGTCGGCCTGGCGTGCGGGGGACCCGGGTTCGATTTCCGACCAGGGCACATAGGAGAAGCGCCCATTTGCTTCTCCACCCCGCCTCCCTCCTTCCTCTCTGTCTCTCTCTTCCCCTCCAGCAGCCAAGACTCCATTGGAGCAAAGATGGCACGGGCGCTGGGGATGGCTCCTTGGCCTCTGCCCCAGGCGCTAGAGTGGCTCTGGTCGCGGCAGAGCATCGCCCCCTGGTGGGCAGATCGTGCCGGGTGGATCCCGGTCGGGCGCATGCGGGAGTCTGTCTGACTGTCTCTCCCCATTTCCAGCTTCAGAAAAAAAAAAAAAAAGAAAAAAAGGAAGAACTATGTGCCGAGAGCTGAAGGGAACCTGAAGTTTGTAGAAGGTACCAATGGCCTCCGGGGGCAATTTGTCACATCTTTTACTTCTACACTTTTTATGTGAAAGACTGGAAAATGGGAAAAATTTTCAAATAATAAAAATAATATAAAATATGTTGTAATAATGTTATTATATTATCTGTGCATTATAGCTAAATGAAATGAATGTGCTCTATGACATTCCCAAATGCTTACATTTTCCGGGGGGTAGAAATATTGCATTGAGGCAGGGGACAAGGTGCAGGGGGGATGTTGAGGTGAAGTGAGTATACACCAGACGGTCATATGACACGAGGTTTCCTGTGAAGCCTTATCCTCCCCTTAGCATTAATTCCAGGCCCAAATGAGCACCTTGGGGATTACTGGGGCAATCCTAAGAGCCTTGGAGTATTGTAGATGGTTCAAGTCAGGCTTAGCCATGCAAAGAGCACCCTTCCTTTTGGTAATTCAAGCTGATCATTAATTGATCTACTACCTACTGTAGCAAGTCATGAGTATACATTGGTGAGAAAAATATAGCCCTCTCCTTGTGGAACTAAGAGTCAAGGGCATTTCAAGACACCCTGGAGGTTTTGCTATCTAGGGAGAAAGAGACTTAGAGGTCCACACTCACAAATGGGGAAAAAGCTGGGCTCAAAGTAACCAGGAAAATCCAGGTCATTTGAGGCCTTTTGACGACATTAAAAAGACCGTACAAGTCATATTGGCGGACTGCTTTTGGCCTTTTTCCCACCGGATGAACAAGGGTCAGAAAAGACTGTTAGGAGCAGCTGGGTAAAGAGAGGGCGGAGAACAGGGCCTGAGCAGGGTGGGAACTAGACAAACAAGAGGAGCAGAACAAATATCTTTTCCAGAAGTGCACAACGGCACTTACAAGAGAAGGAAACCCTTACCACAGGATCCTGATGCCAGGTGCACAAAACACTTCTCTCAGCTCTGTTGATGGTTGCTTAATTGACCCTGAAGATGATCAGTCAAATGGAAACCACTGCATTATTTGAATTGAGTCAGGTTTCCTCTATCCACCCTGTTGCTTGGGACTGTGTCTGCCCATTGGGAAAGAAAGTAACTCTTGGCTATGCTTCAACACCTTTCAATAGCAATTTTCTGGGGGTACACCCTGCAGAAACTAAAAGTGAATAAAGTAACATCCTCCTCAAACTTCAAAATAAGGAATCTGCAATCAGGAGAATGTTGTTAATCTAGTTGATTACCTTTCATTATCATTTATACTATCATTTATATCTGTTTTACTCAGAAACGAATTAGGTGCAACTGAGTAGTTGCCCAGCCGTCAGGGTGTCAAAGTTTTCTCTATACTGCAGTTTCTTAATTTTAATGCTGGCTTCTCCAGTGTCCATCTTAGGCTGAAAGATTTTAGAACTATGGATGTGAAATGCTATCATTCTAGTACATTTCAAGAAGCCTTGGACTGTGGAAGGCCATGCGTGTCAACCATCCATGGATCCTGCTATGGATTGAACTGTGTTTCCCAAAACTTGTATATTGAAGCTTTAATATCCAATGTGACTGTAGCTGGAGATAAGACTTTTAGGAGCTAGTTATGGTTAAATGAGGTCATAAGTGCAGTCAGGGTTGGTGGCCTTATAAGAAGATGAAGAGATTTATTTCTCTCTTCCTGCACAGAGCGAGGAAAAGCCGCATGAGCACAGTGAGAGGGTGGCTGTCTATAATCCAGAAGAGAACCTTCCCTAGGCGCCTGATGGGCTAGCACCTTGATTTTGAAGTTCCAGCCTCCAGAATTGTGAGAAATAAATATCTGTTTAAGCCATCCTGCCTATGGTATTTTGTTATGACGCCTGAGTAGATTGAGACAGGTCTTTTTTTTTTTCTTTACATTTTTCTGAAGCTGGAAACAGGGAGGCAGTCAGACTCCCGCATGCGCCCAACTGGGATCCACCCGGCATGCCCACCAGGGGGCGATGCTCTGCCCATCTGGGGCCATTCTAGCGCCTGAGGCAGAGGCCACAGACATCCTCAGCGCCCAGGCAAACCTTGCTCCAATGGAGCCTTGGCTGCGGGAGGGGAAGAGAGAGACAGAGAGGAAGGAGAGGGGGAGGGGTGGAGAAGCAGATGGGTGCTTCTCCTGTGTGCCCTGGCCGGGAACCAAACCCAGGACTCCGGCATGTCAGGCCGATGCTGAGACAGGTCTTTTCATTGTCCCCTCAAAATGCTCTCACCACCCAAGAAGCAGGGCAAACATGGAAGTGAAGGTAGAGAGAAAAGGATGGGACAGGAGGAGGGTGTCAGGAAGTGGCTAGAATCACAGGAAGGACTGGTGAGTGTTGACTTGGGGAAGCCAGGGTGGATGTAGCCACCCTCTGGCTCAGAAAGCTCATGTATGCCCATAACATTCAGCTTCCATTCACCTGGGACTCTATTCTGCAATCACGCAGTATCTGTCTATGACATGATGGTATCCTGATGAAGCAAGCGTGGGGCTGCAGACCCAGACTGCATTGTCTAGGTTCTCATTTGGACTCTTCTATGTGACCTTGAGGAAAATGTCTAGCTTTTATTTTTTGTAAAATAGTAAACTTGGTGGTGCTTAAATTACCGAATGTTTTGTGAGGAAGTGTGAGTTGTTGTATAAACCATTTAGGACAGTGTTTGGCACATCATTTATGCAATTTCAATATTAGTTATTACTTTGACAGTGGAGTAGATCATATACTGACCCAGCTTTTATTTCTCACTCATTGTAAAATGCCTTAAAAAAAATTTTTTTTAATAGAAGCCCACCATCTGTAACTCAGTGTTCATGGAAGAAGGGCACTAATGGTTCCCTTCAAAAGAAATAAAATCTGAAAAAATATATATACCCTGGAGTGAATTGGCTTTGCCAAGCTTGCAGGTTTAGGGTTCACTGGAATTTGTTTCCTGTGTTTCCAGAGGGGCAGAGACTAGGAGCTTTATAATTCACTGTCAGTGAATATGTTTTAGGTCTTTTAGACTCCCACTAAATATATATATTTAATATTTGTTTTCCATATTCAAAGTATTCTATAAATAGCATCATTTTTTGTAATCTCCTGAAAGTAAATTTCATTTTATAATTTTTGCTTCATTTATTTTAAACTATATTTCATTCCCACTTTTCCAGTATGTTTTACAATTATAGACTTCACAGAGAGAAATTAAGAAATTGTAACAACACAGCAACATTTTGTAACAAACAGATTGGGGGTCCTTCCTGTTCATATCTGAAGTGTTTACCCTTACTAGACTTCAAACCAGCCACAAAAATCCAAGGTTATTGTACAGATACAGTGATGACTGGCCACAATCCTTTATATTGCTCTTCTGTAATAACCATAAATGAATGAACCATTAGATGCACTTGAAAATTCCTTCTGCACCATTTCATTATAGCAGTATAAATGTGGGGTACAGATGCAGCTTTTGCATTGGTATTCCTGACTACAGGAAACATTTGGAAATGTTTACCACCAGCCCAGTATCTGTGACAATGTCCATGGAGATTCCACCCTAGTGTGGTGCACTGTGTGCTTTGTGACCATCTTCCTCTACTAGATCATAAACTCCCTGAGGCAGAACTTAGGATTTAAGGTCCAAGCCAAGAAGTGTCAGCACATGGTAGGAATTTAAAAATATATATGGTTAATGAAAGAATGACGAAGTAAAAACTGGAAGATTTAGACCAGAATGCTAATGTCAGAATAATCCATCAAAGAGAGGATACGCAGCTCTAAGAGTTTCAAGTCTTAGAGGATAAGGTGATTTTATTTTTATTCCTTCTATTAAGAAAGAATCCCCTGGGTTATTTCTAAATTTGCACTTGAGGCACATTCCCTGTAAGAATGAAATCTTCCCAGCAACTATTTCTGGAAAAGATTAGTAGAAGCATGAAAGACACAATTACAGTCTTAACTCAGAGTTTGAAAATCACCTTTTAGTATTTAAAGAGACATTAATCATGATCATTAATCAATAGAAAGGGATGTTCGCAGCATGCTTAGAATAAATGTTTGCTGAAGCAAAAAGTCAGCGGAGTAAAAGAAGGCATACGTGCCCAGGGCTGAAGACAATTTTTTTTCCTTTTGGTTTAAGAAAGTAAAGCTGCTGGAAAGGAACAATTCACCAGAGGGAAACATCCCTGTACAACTTATAAAATGCTGCCAGGTCAGTGGAACCTCAGCTGCTTTCCCCCCTGTGCCCAGTCATTGTTGAGAAACTCATCTCTTGCAAGCCTGATTTAGATATTATGCTTAGAAGTTACTCAACACCAAGGATTAGGAAAGTACTTTTATTTCCTTTACTACTCGCTGACCCTCTGTAACGTCAATACATTTTAATTCACTGACTCAGGCTAGATCCTTGGGTTTTCCCTTTGGTTTGTATTTCTGGGAATTCTTTCCAAGCAAATAACTATACCTCAAGATTTCTAAAGCCGCAACAAAAAAAAAAAAAAAAAAAAAGAAAAAGAAAAAGAAGAGCCACAGGATGGTTTTATATGACATGACTGTACAGAAAGAGTAGCCAAGTTTTAAAGTCCCACTCCAAGTATCTTTGGGCATTTATGTAAAATTTTATGTGTAAGAGTTTCAGCTAAACACAGAACCAATTGGGTTTATGGGGACCCAGGCTTCCCATGGTTCTAAACTATTCCCTGCTTCCTTTATTTACACCTTTTGGGTCACTGTGGGGGGCTGTATCCTCTGTTACTGAGATGCAGCTACTACTGTACACAAGGCCATTTTTGTTTTGCTTTTTCCCCCTCCCCTTATTGCTACAATAGCAGGGCCCTGGGTCATCTATACAATTGGCGTATGGGAACAAAAACAGGAATTGCAAGATGGATGGCTGGGTTAGGGCTGAGGCTTGGGTCTCAGAGGGCAAGGGTGGCAACCCACCTTGAATTCTGACAACATCAGAACTAAGTCTATGACCTGAGACTGTATCAGACTGTGTCATTGTTAGTGTCCAAGGAATTTCCACATTTTCTACAAGTTAATCCCAGGCAGTACCATGGCTCTCTCTATGATGGAATCATTTAGCTCAATTATGCTCCATTTTCTTCTTGTGATTTAAAATCATCCTTAAAACCTTTTATATATGCAGATTCATCTTTCCCCAAAAAGACTGTTGCTATTGCTAAGAATCAAAAAATCCCAAAGGCTACTAGGTTTGGAAATGTGAGGCCCAATTCTGTCTGTAATCATCTCTGTCACAGAACAAAATAAACAGCTGAACCAGGGAGTAGATCATAAAGGGCAGATCACATTTAGACAAAGACGTGGTTACTTTTTTATTGGAAGGAAAAAAAAGTATGTTTTAATAAATACTGCAGAAACATTGACCAAACAAACATACAAACTGACTTTAACATTAAAAAAAAATGCAACCAAAGTTCTGCATTATAACAGTTATAACTTATTTTCTTTGTACAATATTTAAATACAGAAAGCACTTGCCAGCTATTTTGTAATACTGCCCAAAGCATAATGCTGCATCAAAGTGTATTATGTTGTTGGTAAAACGTCTGTATGTCGTGGGAAATGGCTGGAATGGTATTTTCTTGTGGAGACAAAACAAAGTGCTTGTAAGACATAGGAACTCAGTGTTGTCATTGCCTTAATCTCCTCTCCTGCCACAACTGAATGGGAGCAACAGCTTCAACACTTCAAAAATGAAGCTTTATCATCGGAAAGAAAGCTCGTTTTCAACAAGCGCCAACAGGTCAAATCTGGTTTCTTCTTTGAAAGAAGGTCTAGAAGGAACTGGTCAAAAATATCTGTAAACTATTTTAAATGCTGATTATTTTATGTAACAACAGCGATCAAGTATTGAACACAGGCCTTGGCAGAATCTGTTAAGTGAGGTTTAGCAATCACTCTCTAGGAATGGCTAGCGAAGTGACTGTCAGGACGGCCTTGACGTAACTTCTGGCTAAAGAGTCTCTAAAGCTTGGACAAGAGGGTCCTTCTCTTATGTTCATTTAAAGAAAGTTAACTAAATACACCAACAGATCATCAGATGCTGCCAACTTCGGAGCTTCATCCCCAAAATGATAGGCCTTTTTGCTTTGTACTCTTGGTAACAAGTCCTGACAGCTTTCCTCACAAACTGTGCTTTCTGCTACTATTCCTTCATTATTTCCTCAGGTGAAAATAGTACCTACATTTTTTCCCCCTTGGATCATTCATTCTATGACGTCAAACCAAGACACCTTTCATTTGACTGCATTTTCATTAACGATGGCAAAAAATATCACACACCCTCTTTTCTAAACAGCACACAAAAATATTACCTTGAGCAATTTACCACTTTTTCATGACAATCACAATGATAAACAGAACCATCAGACTGAGTAAAAACCGACACTTCTTTCCTATTTGATCTAGTCGGTGTTCGTAGTAGTGCCCGTCTGAGTATCTTGCAAGACTGCAAAAACCTTTCATGAGGACCATCTTGCGCAGCTATCTTCAGGAAGGCAAGATTTCAAAGCCTCACAAACTTCTCTGGATATCCCATGGGTCCTGATACAATTTCCATTTTAATGATGAGCTAGAAGGAAATTAGATCACATCCTCTAGAAAACTAAACGCTAAGGTCACAGTGCCAGTTCCCCAGTGAGGACGGTATATTAATATATACTTTTTGTAAAGGAGATTAAAACATTTAAAAATTAAATCAAAATAGAGATTCTTGAATAGATTACAACAAAGAAAACAATGCAAGCACCATTCAGAGCGGGATTTTTCTTCTCGGAGGTGCTCGCATTCCTGCTCATCTACCTCTAGCCCATTCGAATCTCTTTTTTGGCATATTTCTCAAGTCACACTTCAGAACTCTTCAATGTATTCGCTTCTCACCACTTGTTCTACATGCCGAACCTAAGGACAGGCGTCCAAAAAGATGAGCATCCTTTCCAATGCCTCCTAAGCCTCCGGAATATGTGACTTTGGCTGCGTACTTCATTCAGACTTCACCTTTCTGTTTTGTTGGTGGTGTTTTTTTTTACACGAAATTTCCTTGTCCTCTTTAAAGATAACCGGAGATTCACATCACGGTGCAACTCTTGGCCTTGTCCTTTCGCAAGTCCGTAGCGACCGCCGAGAGCTCTGGTCTGCCGGGCATGTGTGAAATCCGCTTTGTGGCCCTCTGTGATTTGTTCCGCTTAACGTTTTTATTTGTTTTGTTGACACACGCCAAGGTGGCAACATGAAAAATGTCTCTGACACTATTTTCTGACTGTAATGCTGAGCATTCAATGTAAGTAGCTGCTCCGATCTGTTTGGCCATATTTGCGCCCTGAGAAGTAAAGGAAGTAACTGTCATTAGTAATAAGTCTTTGGGGAAAGTGATAAAGTATCTCCTGATACTACAAAATCATAATGCATCCAAAACGTTTCTCATGTTAACTAATTTTCCAAGTGTTGCTGAAAAAATATACCAGTTTTTAAATTTGAACTACCACCTTTATTATTTCATAAATACCTGCAGTCAAGACCGAGGTACTACTGGAAAGCCCAGAGATGCTACAGGCTGATCTAGTGTCACTGGGTCAACAATAAGTGAGGCCCCTGTGCAGCAGTTAGTATGAGGTGATTCAGAGAAGCAGGAGAGAATCTAAGGAGATGATTCATCTTCACGATCAAGTGTAACCAACAGTAACTAGATACTTTGGTTTCCCAGATCACAGCAAAGTAGAGTTACTCAGAGAATCCTCTCCTACTATTGGAAAGTCCACTGGATATCGTGACCATAGAGGGTACACCCTGCACATGGCTCTGGCAGGGGTGATTCGGCCCCCAGCCTGGTTTAGCATGTCATGGCACGCTCAGTTTCTTTTTTCCTGAGTGTATATAGCACTCAAGACTAGTCAACAGGCTGTACTAAAAAACAGGAACAAGGGATGGAATACAGAATTAATTCTGAGACTTATCTAATTAACTCTTAGGGCCAAAATAAACTGAGGAAAGGAATCTTACTGTTGTGACATCTATAACTTAAGCAAACATAAAATACATAATTTCTAAACGTGGACCACACACAATCCAGTATATAGAACAATAGCAATGTGTGCATCAAAGCGGTTAATTAAATAACAAAATGTTTGTTAATTAGAAATGCAAGACAAAATAATGAATACTAAAAAATAATTCTAGCTCTTTAGAATCTGTTTGTAAGTTTTAAGAGAATACATTTCTAAAACCAATTCTCTGCTTTTCTAAATACTTAGGGGAAACACTTGAAGAAATGAGGACTCTCTAAAAGACAGTGTTACTTTACTGGCAAAGGCTTTTTCTTTTATTTATTGTGCTGCTGAGTGTAAAATAAGATTAACTTTCTTAAAGAGTATTACTGATTTTGATCACATTCCCTCTTAAATCCAGTGGGAATTACAGATATGTACAAGGTAGCCTATCACTCACTGTTTATATACTCAGTAATCAAATACCACATGATTATCCTACTAAATAACAGAGTGCTCATATTTTAAAAGTTCCCAAACTTGTCTTATCTATGCATATATAAGGATAAATCCTTATATATACATAGTAAACCACTAAAAAAAAAAAAATTAGAAAGCTTTTTGAGAGGGTCCAAACATCAAAGTATCACAATTTCAGCCAAACCTTGGCCCAGATCACTTTGCAGCCTTGACACTCACTCGAGCTAGGGGCTGCTCTGGAGGAGCTCAGACACTTGCTGTCACGGCACAGGCCCCCAAAGCACCAGCCCCTTTTAGCTGTATTTACAGATAGATGGTCCCAGTCTGGACACATGGTGTTCATTCTGCATCTCAGAAAACGGTCTTGCACTTGGACTTGACCACTGGTTGAGCCTTAAGAAAAGTGACTATTTTTATTTTATTTATTATGAGTGATTATCCATTTCTGTCATTCTTTTTAAAATCCACATTGGCACACTGACAACATACATACCTGGTCATAGGACACTGGTGTCTGTCTGTGGTTTGAGAGCTCTACTAATGTACTGACATCTGTCCGAAGATCAGATTTGCAGCCAACCATCAGCATTTTGGTGTTGGGACAAAACTCCTGGATTTCACCTTTCCACTATGAGGAGAAAAACGATGAAAAATTAACAAAGCGCTGACATTCACATAATGAAAAACAATTTCTCCACTGGCAGACACTGAAAATGGGACTCACAAAGGACATTTAAAAGGAAGTGTCACTTCAAATGAAAAAGAAAACTTGCATTTATCTCCTAAGTAGATATTAAGTTTTATTACATTTTAAAGTGGATCCATTAGGGAAGGCTTATGTGTATTATTATCTTTTCTCTCTTTCTATGACTCAGTATCTGTCCCTACAGCAAGAGGCTTGTTGGGTGTTGTCAGAAGGTAGCTTCAGTAATTTCTTAATTATTGGGGTATCTCTGAAAGATAAAAGTGCCTTAAGTATAATTATATACTATAACAAGTGATTACATCCTTGGATGTGTTGAGCTGACACTTCCTGGCAGGGAGGGCTGGGAAGAAGACAGAGCCAACACAGCCACAGGTATGCATTCACTGATCCCATCAAGAAGGATGGAGCAGCTGCCATGTCACAAAATCTGTATTGAGATTTCAAATAAACAGAATGTCTCCCTTTAAGGAGCTTCCATTTGACTGGCTAAATCAACGAAGACCACAACATTGCAAAGTCCCATCTCTTGGGCCATCAGGAAGGCATCTGATGGGCCTGTGGTTCACACGCCCTTGAGTTAGCTTCAAGTTACATACATTGTTAAATATTTCAATTTAGTTCAGTTGGGTTAGCTATTTTATGACCTAACAAGAATTATTAGAACCTCCAGAAATATCTGGCAAAGGATTCCTTTTTAATTGTCCCTTAACAGAGCAAATGCATGACTTTTGAGGTTTCACTTCCTCCAGCTTGAGATAAGAATCAGGATGGGAGTCAGGAGTTCAGAATGTTCACAGGAGAGCTCTGGCTCTTGGGGAGGAGGGATTGAGAGAGGCTGAGATCAGGATTCCGTGCCTCCTGAATCTCCCCTCCCACACACACCAATGTGTATTAAGTGCTTTACTAAATACTGTGGTGGTTGTACAGATGACTAAGACATAACTGTGCCTTCCAAAAAGGAATGCTCAGAAGTTGAAGGTGATGAAGTCATGTACATAATACTAGATCATAGGGACATACTGCAGGAGTAATTTAGAAGAACACAGCGGAGACATTTCCAGATCTACAGGTGTACCATGGGCAATGAACTCTAGTCCCAAGTACACCGGTGGATTAAAAGGAGCACTATAGTTTCCATAAGACCCTAATTTATCTACCAATTCCTTCTTTCCCCCCTCCCTTCTCCCCTTCTCTCTCCTACCTTCCCCCCCTTCCCTCCCACCCAGAATTACTTAAGAGCATCTACCATGTGCTTGATGGCACTGGAGCAAAGAACTGGAAGGTGAATTGAAAAAAAAAAGGATATGATATATTCTGCTTTATGCTACTCTAACCTTCTTGAGATTCAAAGATTTAAAGGATTCAATTAATCAAAACAAACTATAGCAGGGGTTATCATGAGCCTTAAACCTCACACGAATGTAAAACACACTCATTAATATCTTTAAGGCTAAAGTCACTATTCATTTGGTCTCAGAAGATGAAAGCAAAATAAAACAGGAGTAAGGCTTTTCATCATAAATTATGCATAATCCAATGCTACATCAAGTAAGAACTCTATAGTGAATAAGCACTCTCTTTTATCTGCAGACAAGCACTAGACATGCCATTATATTGTTCTTCAGCTGTGTAATGACTTTGGCCTCCCCTGCATGTCTAGCAATTGTTTACAAGCACGGAAGACAGGAAAGGTATATTCTTGCCTCAATCTGACAAACATTAGCATTATTTGCAATAAATGAAAAATTACTCAAAATTGAAAGAAGTTCAGAAGTAAAATAGAGCCTTTGATCTGTTAAGAAATTCATATTTCATTGAGCCAACTGTGCTTGCCATGTTTAGTAAAGAGACGGTGATGACTCACCTTCAAATCCTAATTTGATAATGACACAAAAGACAAGCAATCAAACGTGATAAGAAAATATAAATTAATAAAAACACACACACTGCCTTAGTCTGAACCATATTCTCTGTCTAAGCCTCAGTGCACAGTGGAGAGAGGCTGCTCTACCGATGGCCTGACTCTTGACACCCCATGGGCTCAAGGCCAGGACTGAGAAAACCACGAGTGGCTGACAAAGCTGGTCACAGTCAAGCGTGTGCCTTCTGTAACTACCTGGAGGCTGAGTCCTAGCCCAGTAGAGGCCAAGGAATGCTCCTTCCCCTTCCTCTCACTGGCCTTCTCAGTACCTGGGACCCACTTGCAACAGGCCCCCTTCTTCTTAACCTTCCCCTGGTTCTGACTAGAGCTTCCCTTAGGTCCTCTGTCCCCAGGAACCAGGAATGTGTTATCATCTAGAACATGTTTACAACGATTGCTTTTATTTGTATCTGACATCTACCTAATTCCAAGTCACTTTGTTTAATGTCTGGAAACACACCCCTCTTCCTCCTGTATTAGTTCTACTTCTGTTTCGAATAAATAACATCATTACTGAAACACAGCCTCTTTATTAAAACAGCTATTATTGCATTCATTTCACTGTCTGAGTTGAAGTCCAATGTAAACCTATAAACTAGACACAATCTATAGGATAAATGAAGGAAGGAAGAAAAGAAAGAAGACATGCTTGACAGTAATCATACATAATTATTTTTAGCTGCATAATTTCTCCCCAAAAATAAACACTGAGGTTCTTTAAAGGGTATTTTGTTTTTTAAAAGGAAATAAAACTTTAAGTGGGTTCATCATCAAAACTGGTGACACATATGTTCTAACTGCAAAATATATAGCAGCGTATTAGCTGGACTGCTCGAGCCCCTGCCAAGCACATGTTTCTATTTTATATCAGGGCCAGTACTGAACTGTGCCATCATTCCTCAGCACTTGCCTTCTTTAGGACACTGTCCAGAGTCTCTGGTCTACTGATGTCAAAGCAAATCAGCACGGCATCCGAATCTGGGTAAGAGAGGGGCCGGACGTTGTCATAATATGGAGAACCTGAGAAGAGACAAAGATACACAAGTTTTCAGATGAAAATCCATTGTCTGCCAGGCATTAACCCTGCCCTTTTGAGTTAAATTCCCTGAATATCACACGGGGGGGGGGGGCACTCCCACCTCCTCTAATTCTTCAGAATGAATGCAAAAACCAGAACAAAGGCTGATGTAAATTCAAAGGGAGGAGCCAGGATCTCATCTCTGAAATCTGCACAGTTTAAGAGGAAAGCCCGGGGCACCTGGGTGAAGAGAAGAAGCTTGCTGGAGCCAGACAGCCAGGATGCAAAGCCACCTCCACTACTGAAGGAGGGAGCAGGATTGCTTTAGGACTCTGTGCAGACTCTCCATTCATCAATGAAGGTGACAGTATCTACTTGGGATTAAATAAATCCAGGCAGGGCCTGGCTTTGGTAAGAGATCAGTTAAGTATTAACTTTGGTTATGGTTGGGTTGGTACTATTGAAAGGTGAATGGCAGCCAGCACCAGAAATTGCAGCTACTTCTTTGGAAAGAGACCAAAACTCAAAATCACTGACAGTTGATGGGGTTGAGTGGACAGAGGGAGGGAAAGGTAGGTTCAGCTATTCAAAAAGAACCACAGTAAACAGCTAACTGTGCCACCCTACCTCAAAGTTACAAGTGTGGGTAAGCCACTGACCTTTTAGCTGGCTTACCCACACTTACCCCCGAATCCTACACAGCTTCTCTTCCTGTTACAACTACAGCATGTAAAAATGCCACAATGGATCATGTCACTTTTTTATACAATTGCATCTCTGAGAGTGACGCCAAGGCATGATGCAAGGACCTCGGCCGGCCTGACTTCAATGCAGGGCTCCCTGAAGGTTTAAGTTACCAGTCAATTAGTTTAACCATAGGACCTTCTAGTCATTTAGGAAATTTCTTCCTTTC
The DNA here is from genome assembly GCF_036850995.1 of Saccopteryx leptura. Classification (NCBI taxonomy): domain Eukaryota; kingdom Metazoa; phylum Chordata; class Mammalia; order Chiroptera; family Emballonuridae; genus Saccopteryx; species Saccopteryx leptura. The sequence continues at coordinate 35,588,122 of NC_089509.1, forward strand.
CTTTAGGACTCCCAAAGGATGGGCAACGACATGAGGCCTATTATTACAAAATAGTGTTGCTATAAAATCAAAGTTTGCCAGTGCTGTTTATATTTTAAAGTCATTTTCAGTATTCTGACATTTCACAGGCATAAAATGAAAATCATTTTACTAGAGGAAATATGCATATATGTGTGTGTGTGTGTGTGTGTGTGTGTGTGTGTGTGTGTGTGTGTGTACATATACACAGTTGACTCCAGAGTAGAGAAAGAAAATCTAAGCCAAAGTTTTTTTGAAAACCAATTCCATTTTGACATCACCATTCAATTCTAGGAGAAAAAACATGACATGCTGTCTCCTGATAAATCAAAACCTTGATAGTCAAAAAGTCAGGAGGAGAGAAAGACTAAAGCAGCTTTTAAAATAATCTTTTACATTTCTATCAAAACAAAAATTTTCAACGGGCTACCCTTGAGATCTGGAAGTTATTGTAGTTAGGGTACATCATCCTTTATTCACAATATAGCATTCTAGGGAACCCGGGAACACTGTGGCCTTCACACTAGCTGTTTTATGCATGGACCGGACAACTTCAAGCCAGGTGTCTACCAGTTAAGGGAGAAGGAAACGTTCTAGGAATCAGAAAGAAAGTGTATGAGTAAGGATGAACAACCTAAGCTAATATTTTTCATGAGCTGCACCAGCTCCCTCCCCACATCTAGAATCAGAACCTTGGCTGCACAGACTGACAACCGAAAGACATTTTACAGAAGCTTAAATGGTTCAGGTTTTTTTTTTTTTTTTTAATCAAGTCATTTTAAATATTAAGGCATATTTGAATGAGGATTTCCCTGAAATGACATTGTAGCTCCTGCCTTTTCAAACTCTTAAAAGAAATGTGAAGGTAAGAGAATAACTCACAGATAATTCACTAACTTAAGCAATATTGAGAGGCATCGGAAAGGAAATGACTTATCACTCTGAACAGATATACCATCTTTCTCTACTTGTTCTGTAAAGTTCTGAAGTTCTGAATTGAAGCCTCTCCTGTTTGTGTCCAAAGTCCAACTGCAACACAGCTGCTACTATGAACATTAGTGAACATTAGGGACTTTTTTTCCGAACATGGAGTCAGAAAATTCCAGATCACAGAGTGAAAATCCAAATACCAGCCATGTACACCAGACTTCCCCTACTCTTTCAGGTCAACAGGAGAGGAGCTGATGCCAAGTCCATAAAATTAGAGTTTTCCAACAATGAGGGTTGTCAGAAACCTAATTAGGCTTCAGAGATGTCCTTTCTTAGAAATCCACTCGCTTCCCAGTCTCAATCAGACCTGAACTTGGGAGGACAGGCGTCTCCAGGTGCCTTTATTCCTTCAGAACATTACTCGTGACAAAACGAGAGCACTCATTGCTAACCTCAGATCTGCAACTACTCTGCATAACAATGGATACCATCTTTTCCAAGTGCAAAATTTAGGAAAGACGGTGAAAAATTACAAAGATATTAAAATAGTATAATTAAAATGAGGACTACCAAGAAAATGGTTTCATCATCTAAGTCATTATGTGGCTGCAAAGAAGACCCTTCCCACCCTTTGTGTACTGGGTTTCCCTCCCCCACGCGAGATCAGCCACAAAGAGGATCTGGCTTTGTGTCCGCCTGTGTCAGGGCTGGAGAGTCCGGCTGGATTACTAGAATCAAGCAATCTGCTTACCCTGCTTAGTGAGCACACCCAAACATCTGCAAAACTGAGACTGTCCTGACTAAAAATGGAACAGTTTGCAACTTCCACCACATTCTTATGGAGGTTTGTTTGTTTCTTTTTTATTTGGCTTACTATTTTGAATGAAAACATACATATGTATGTAAAGGTTCATGAAAAACAAACCACCTTGCTTATAGATATAAAGAGATAATTTTTTAAAGCTTTAACAAGATTTGCTTAAGAATGTTACTTCTGTGATTGAACAGCATGTTTTTAGGTCAAGAGGAGTGTCCAAAGGTAGTAATATAACTGACCCCACATTTATTAGTAATAAGCATAATTTGTCTAACCACTAACTGCAAGAGTAATTTATCATTAAAAGTAACAAGACCACTTATTCATCATATTTTTTGATAGGGTAAGGTTAAAACTCTTTTGGAGTAGGAAAATCTATTGTCTCTTTTTTTTTCCTAGTTAATAACTGATATAGAATATTTTTTTAAAAATCTACCTAACCAAAAAAATCTAACAATTCATCAGCTAAGCAGGGCCTTCAAGACAAAAAAAAAGAAGAAAAAAAAAAAAGCTCCTGTGTTAACTTGACAGTGTTTACTCTGTGTTTAAGCACTCTGAGTTCTTCCCTGTTCTCTTCTATTGAAGCCCAAGCTACTGGACAAAAGAAAGCAAAGCTGAGTGCGCAGTGTAATCACAGGCATGTGTGGTGCAATTCACCAGCCAAGAAAGGACGGAGAGGAATTCCAGGAATGGCCTGTGAAGTGAGAAGCAATATGGGGAGGCGGCACCAACACCAAAGTAAGGAGCTGCAAATAAGCCCATGAAACAGGAACAATGCCTGCCCTTCACTCCCACATCCCTCCAGAAAGTCTTAAAACAGTCCGTTAGGCCAAAAAAGCATTAACATTTACTTCTATATATATTTTTAAGGAGGCAGGTGTAAATCTTCTAAGGTAACTGGGGAACTAAACATAATACGTACTAGAGAAAGAGCACTGAACATTTTTCACCATGTGGGAAAGCACTGAACTCTAACTGCAGTGTACACAGTAGGTGCTGATCTATGTACCCTTGCCCCGAGAATGTGATAAATCCAGTAAGTCTAGGTACTGAGCTTTCTTATTATGCCATGTGAGATTTTAAGCACACAGCACTATTCCAAAGTCCTTTCTTATTAACCTATCAGATCATAAAGGAATAACTTCAGGAAAATCTGAATGGTAAAGAAACAACTAAACCACATATGCACCTTCTCCCCTCCCCGTCTTTGCTTGGGTGTAGATTAGAATAAGTCCACATTTGTGATTCTCCATAAATTTGGCAAACATCAGCAAAGTTCCACAAGGCCTTAGAAATGTCAGGTCATACATCTTTGTCTTCAAGATCATTACCTCTGAGTGAAAGCAGTATTTCAAGCCCAGAACACTCTCCCAGAGCCTCACCCAGAAACTAATTCTGCAGACACATACCTGCCTGTTTACGTTATCCTTTCACAAAGACAGAGCATACCATATATGTACATCATTAAATATATACGTAAGAAGATTCATGCCCAAAAGGGAGGCTTTATGGAACCTGTGCAAAACCAGTTCAAACACGTGAGGATCGACAGGTATCGGAGAGCTAAAAACTCCTCTAGTTTAATATTCCATAAATGTGACCTCTTTGACTTGAAACTTAAGTTGGAAAACTTTCCATTCTCTTTTAAGAAATTCTTAACAAGAACAATAAAATTAGGAATGTTGTATATCTTCGGCAGAGAAAATAGGTTAACTTTCGGTATTTTCAGTGGCCACCAAGAGAAGATCTGCACCAAACAGCAGCTAACATGAGATGACCACCAGTTACCATTGGATCCAGTTTTTTTCACGCCACCTCCACTCAGAGTGAAAACTCCCAACCAGCAATGTCAATCAAGCCTGAGAAGAACTTTTGTCTGGCACAGTGTAAGACCCTGAGCTCTCTTCCCAGAAGTGTGCCCTGCAAACCATATGTGCAAATAGCAATGCATATTCCAATGACATTGGAATTTTGATGGGAATTGCGTTAAATTTGTATGTCGCTTTGGGTAATATAGTCATTTTGACTATATTCTTCCTATCCAGGAACAAGGAATATTTTTTCATTTGACTCAGTTCGTAAAATTCTTTATTATCCTTCCCAACTGGAAGCAGGCTTACATTTAATGATTATCAAAGAAACTAAGATTGTGAAAGTTGAAGTCTAACTTAAGCTAATCTTGTTAGAGAAAGAGAGAGGACAGGAATTTACAAAAAAGCCAAAGACTTGTGGTTGCCTATGTTGTGACTACCAAGGACAAAATTGCAGAAAACCAGTTTGATCATAGGTAGTAATGATCCCTAGGAGCTTAAAGTTCCAAAACCAGGTTCAGCTCTTAAGTTTTTACCCTTAAACTCTGTAAGAGATAAACGAAGACAGAACAGATAGCTCTAAGTTTGGATGGTGATTTTCAATAAGCACTATATAAAACTACATTGGGAGATTTGTCCACCTCATAACAATTTCAATTTAAACTACAGATCAAAAAAAAAAGTATAAATTCCCTCTCGAAGTCTACATCTGTCTCTAGCTCTTTTTAAATCTAATCCCCATTTAGCACTAGGTTTTCTCCAACCTTGCTTAATTATTGGTCATTCTAATGCCACCTGAAATAACCAGATGTTTTCTCATTAATCTAGTCTTTTGTTTTTGTTTTTTGCATGTAGATATGATACCAAGGATCAATACTTTCTCCAGCTAGCTTATGGTACTTGGTGGGCTGTGCCAAGTGAATTAGTTGCGCCTCAGGCATTTTCTAATGCCCTGTGAATGTCTTCTCAATTACTATCTATTGACAACTCTACTCAGAGACCCCCACACCCCTTTGACAAAACAAATTGCCATTGACATAGGACATAAGCTGCCTCAGAAGTTTGACCAGGTGTGGTGCACACTACACTGGTTTTGGTTTTGAAAAGTGAGCCTGATGACATAGGATGTAGCAAGGTGAACTCAACTCATCGTGGGGCTTTTCTCCAGGAAGTCAAGTATTATATGGAACACAAAATCTTTAATCTGTTACTGAAGGACAATGTCCTTTTCTTAAAAAAGATTATCCGTATCTACTCTTATCCCTAAAGCTATGTGACTTACCATAGTTTCACTTTAAGTTGAATATTTGGATTCTTATATTTTTAAAGTATCTCAGTAAAACTAGGAGTTGAAGGCTAATTCTGTCTTTACAGCTCCAAAATAGGAACCTTACTTCTGCCTCATTGACTCTCCAACTTTGTGTCTGCATTGCCCCAGAAATGGGAAATATTGATTCTATTTTTATAACAACACAGATGTGAACCCCTCCCAAGTTTTCATAAAATTTGTTCATAATTCCAGTTAATCTGAACCTGTAGAAGAAACAAAATACTCTTTTTGGGAATGTGCATCCAAAATTCCAATATCATTTTTTAAAAAAATGGAACAAAAAATCATCAGATTTATATGGAACTATAAAAAATCCCAAATTAAAAAAAACAAAACAAACCCCAAATAGCCAAAACAATCCTAAGGAAAAAGAACGAAGCTGGGGGCATTACAATACCTGACTTCAAATTATATTATAGAGCCACGACAATCAAAACAGTATGGTATTGGCAGAAAAATAAGACACTCAGACCAATGGAACAGAATAGAAAGCTCAGAAATAATACCACATATATAGGGTCAAATAATTTTTGACAAAGGGGCCAACAACACACAATGGAGAAAAGAAAGCCTCTTCAACAAATGGTGCTGGGAAAACTGGAAAGCCACATGCAAAAGAATGAAAGTTTGTCCCCTTGTACTAAAATTAATTCAAAATGGATCAAAGACCTAAATATAAGACCTGAAACAATAAATTACATAGAAAAAAACATAGGTACTAAACTCATGGACCTTGGTTATAAAGAGCATTTTATGAATTTGACTCCAAAGACAAGGGAAGTGAAGGCAAAGATATATGAATGGGACTACATCAGACTAAGAAGCACAGCAAGAGAAACTGACAACAAAACAAACAGCCAACTAAATGGGAGACGATATTTTCAAACAATAGCTCAGATAAGGGTCTAATATCCAAAATATACAAAGAACTCATAAAACTCAACAACAAACAAACAATCCAATAAAAAAATGGAAAGAGGACATGAACAGACACTTCTCCCAGGAAGAAATACAAATGGCCAACAGATATAGGAAAAGATGCTCATCTTTATTAGCTATTAGAGAAATGCAAATCAAAACTAGAATGAGATACCACCTCACACCTGTTAGATTAGCTATTATCAACAAGACAGGTAATAAGTGTTGGAGAGGCTGTGGAGAAAAAGGAACCCTCATCCACTGTTGGTGGGAATGTATAGTACAACCATTATGGAAGAAAGTATGGTGGGTCCTCAAAAAATTAAGAATAGAACTACCATATGACCCAGCAATCCCTCTACTGAGTATATACCCCCAAAACTGAAAATCATTGGTACGTAAAGACACATGCACCCCCATCCATGTTCATTGCAGCATTGTTCACAGTGGCCAAGACATGGAAACAACCAAAAGACTCTTCAATAGATGACTGGATAAGAAGATGTGGTACATATATACTATGGAATACTACTCAGCCATAAGAAATGATGACATCGGATCATTTACAACCACATGGATGGACCTTGATAAGATTATACTGAGTGAAATAAGTAAATCAGAAAAAACTAATAACTATATGATTCCATACATAGGTGGGACATAAAAATGAGACTCAGGGACATGGACAAGAGTGTGGTGGTTGGGGGGGGGGGGTGCACAAAGAAAACCAGATAGAAGGTGACAGAAGACAATTTGACTTTGGGTGATGGGTATGCAACGTAATCAAATGTCAAAATAACCTGGAGATGTTTTCTCTGAACATATGTACCCTGATTTATTAATGTCACCCCATTAAAAAAAAAAAAAAAAAGAACTGAGTCAACTCCTACAGATAAGGAAGAAATTATGGTGTGCTTCAATGAGCAATGAGTCCCAAGGCAGGGGCTTGGGCTGGACAACGGAAAACTACATGATATTAGAACTACTGTGGCCTTTTGCTAAGTGAAACCAGCTTTAGAAGCTCAGGCTTACCCCTCTGTTAACAACTATTAGAGCACCAAAGATCAGACTGTTAGTATCTTGAGGGCAGGAGCTGTGAGTACTCAGCTTTCCACTGTCCCCTCCCTGCTCCCACAGCATCTAGCAGAGTTCATGCTTCATGCACACAGAATGCCCTCAAAATGCTTACCGGTTTTATAATCTTTTCTATATGTCTTGCCTTGATGTGTTAATTTACACCTTAAATCACAAAAAGAGGGACCAGTGATCTCCTCTGAAGCTGCTTTTTTCTGAATTAATTATACACTAATCTCCAACACAGCTGAAACACTTCCACTGCTGTTAAGAAATTTCAATAGCATGCTTGTCATGAAGACTATCCTTTAAACTTACATACAAGCTACAAATAATACAGATAGACTTACATTTCTAGGAGTTTGTCCTTAAAGTCAGGCCATGAGATGTTAAAATTTTTCTTTCTTATCTTTTCCTTTAAGTATTTATAATTATATAACTTACTACATTCTCTGTTAATAATGCTAGAAACTAATACAGGAAGTGCTAACTTTAGCAGAAGAGCCTAAAAGCAGCTTATATCATGACAAGATTCAAAAGTGTCTTCAATGAGACAAAAGCATAGTTATTGTAGGAAAATTTTAGTGGCAGAATTGAGTATTTTAAAACTAATATGCCTTATATAAAGTGTGCGTTGACTTGTTTTGGTTAAAAGCTAGAATGAATGATTATTACTCCCTAAATCACATGTGCTGACATCACATTGCAATCAAATCACCTAAGAAAAGATAAGGTAATCCTTAAATGACTGTTTCTACTACTAGTAGGTACTTGGCTCCTGCTACAAACTGCTTTCATGCTTGGCAAATATGGCAGATTCTGAAGCACGTGATATTTAGAACTACTTTGACTTCAACTTATCAGCTCCAAATGCTAAAACCATGACCCACGGTTTTGCAGAAAATCATTGAGTAAATCTGACAGTCATTTGAAGAGTTTCTACAACTGTTAATAAAAATGTCCATCTTATCAACGAAAAGGGGGAGCTGGGTTGACTTTAAACAGCCTTCGACAGTGTGCACACTGGAGGTGGGAGGGCAGATCTGTCTTCTGCCTGAGGAGGGTCTATCAGCACTAGGGATGCCTGATAATGGAAATACACTGAACCAGGTGAAACAGGGCACTTGGGCGCAAGAACCTCATCAGAAGTTGAATATGAGCTACACTAAGTGAGGAGAGTTTCTTTCTTCTCACTTTCCGTCCCACCTGGATTGTATTACTCTTTGGGGCAGAGCCCTATTTTATTAGCTCTACGGCTTAACACAGGGCCTGCACAAACATAGTAGGTGCAGAATAAAGGGAGCTGGAGAAAGAATAAAGGCACTGTTAAATTTCTGTGCCTTAAGAAATGGGGAATGAATTATCTCTTCTCTTGGTGAAAAGAGGCCCCACATAGCCTACTCCCACTTGATGTTCTTTCCTATACCCAACTGACAGAGCTTTGTCTCAGCATATTGTATGACTGCTGCGGGAAAAGAAGACCTCTTATGAGAAGCCTTCCAAGTACAGAAGCCAGATAAAGGAAGAATTGCTTTTGTCTCCTCAATGCCTGCCCCACTGCTAGGAGGCTAAACAGGACTTGAATGTCATTAAAAGGATAATGTTTATGCAATCTCTCTTTATAAGAGAAGTTAGGCACATATAACTTAGGCCTAAATAAATCTCTTAACTTTCACCAAGTTTTAGAAAGGAATAACTTTTTTGACATTGAGGACTTTAGAGACTTAGTTTGGACCTTATCTCCAGAGTTAAATTGATAACAGTTGGAAAAAATAAACATATCAAGAGGCATAAGGTATATGCAATTATTTTCACAACCTGAACTAAACAAATGTCTTAGTGAGCAAAGAAAATGTCAAACATCTGTCAAAAAATCATCCTGTGTAGAAATTTACCATGAAAAGGTAGAGGAATAGCAATGAAAAAGTGTTAAGGACTGAAATGATTAGCTGCTGATACAATGATTCTTGCTACATGTATTTTTGCTCATGAATGACAAACCATTTTTGGTGGAAACAGTCTATTCTTAGAATTTAAGCAGTGCTTGGTAGCTGTTTAACTAACTAATATTTTGTTTCACAAACAACATAATGGGGTTCTAACTAATCCCCTTATGCCTTTTTTTCCCCATTTGTATAAACCTCAATTCAAACAAAGATTTCATTACGGAATAATTTTGCAGTGATATTTTCTTAATCACAGTTTGTTCAAACCTTTATGTTTTAGTTAAATATGCATAGGTTTTGTTCCATTACATAAAAATACAAGTGATTATCTTACCGTAGACTTCATTTCAGGTGATTATCTTTAATTTGATGAAAGGCAATGTTTATAAAGTTGCCATTCTCTGTGCACAGGTAATTTAGTAGTAATGAATGTCAGGAAATCTCATTTCCTTGGAAACTATGCATATTCATTTGTTCATGCAACAGATTTTATTGTGTGACTACTGTGTGAGACATGATGTTATGTATACAAACCATATAATTTGAATTAAATACAGGAAAATACCTTAAGTGATATTAATTCACACGTGTGAAGCATAGTTTCAAACTATAAACTGCCCACATTTTGTTTGTTGTCTAGCCTTTGAAAAACAATGTCTTTTTTTTTTCTCCTAAAAAACCTCAATTTAGCCCTTTGGGCACCTAATCGAAAAATCTCTGTTGGTGGTCCTGTGACTCTTGAAGCCTGAGAAAGGGCATGTATATAATCCAGCATTCTTATAAGCCTATCCATGCTCCTCCCCTACCCAAATGAGACTCAGTCCTAAATGCACCAGGAAGCAGTGGCTCTGCTCAGAACCTGGCCTGCTTTGTGGTTGGTGAAAACCCCAGCACAGGATGCCAGATCCAGTGGGACTGAGGACTTAAACCAACCAACATCATCTTGGGAAACAAAAAGACTTAAGTGCTTGTGCAGTGTGCTAACAACTGGGAAGCAAACGACTGGGAGAGATACTGCACATTATCTAGCACTCTATCCCCTCTTTTTTCAGATGTTGAGACTGAGGGAGGTAGGGAATTTGTACACAGAAACCCAGGTAACCAGTAGCTAAACTCTAAACACAGCTTCCTATCAACAACTGGATCAAACTCAGGGCCCCCACCCTAAATACTTAACATGCATTAGGTCCAAACAAGGGATGGGGGTGAGATGGGTGTTAGTACTGGTTCTAATTATTGGTACCAAACCAGCTGTCCTGCCCACCAGGTATAACAAATACCAGATACTGTCTGGGAATTAGATCCCATTAAGTACTGTACTAGACTCGGTGACAATGCTGTTGATAGGAACTACTGAAGTAAGAAAAAACTCGCATTCTGTCTATGAACACCTTCCCTACAGCTGCAAGACTGTGTGTGCAACCCCCGCATCAAAACACAATGAGGTCCTGGTTCTGCTGCCCTTGGCAGTGCTCGAGGAAGAGTCTGAATCTCCCGGGAAAGACAGTCGGCGCTTCTCACTGCAGAACTCGGAGCACTTGGCAGCGACCAGGAGAGGCGCTCGTGCGAGACTTCCCGCTCGCCTTTGTGCACCGACTGCCTCCAGCGGCCCTCGCCTGTCTGGGCCCCTCCTCGTGCTCTCAAACCCCGACCCCTCCGGGACTCCGGAGGTTAAAGCCTAAAGCTGTGGAGAACTCGCACTGCCCAGGAGCACCGCCACGAGGCTACTCCCAGTCAGCGTTCCTCCATCTTGAGGCGTCCGCCGCCTGACAGCAAAACCTGCGTGTCCGCACCTGCGCCCTGGTTTTGCTGGGGAGTTGGCTCGGCTCGCCGCGGAGCCCCCAGACAGAAGCGCGGTGGCTCCTCCCACCCAGGCAATCTCCTCGGTCAAAACGGGCTCCCTCGCCCCCCCCCCCCGGCACCCGGATCCCAGACTAGGATTCCAGGTGGTGCCCCCGACAATCACCGAGTTAGACCCCGCCGGGACCCCTAAAGAAGCGCGCTGGAAGCCTCCCCTACCACCGCGGGGTACCCGGCCCTCCCCATCACCGCCGCGCGCCAGGTAGATGGGTGGGCGCGTGAGAAGGCGATAACCCAGTTTTGAACCCCAGACTCTTGAAAATAATTCACCATGAAGCCAATAATTCAACTGGACGGGAAGGTCAAAGGCGAACAGTGCCGAGGCGGCCTTGTAGCCAGGCGGGGGGTGATGCAACAGGGGTCAGGAGGGAATGGCAAGGGCGGGGCGGGAGAGAGCGTAGTCACGAGGAGCGGGGGAGGGGAAGCTGGGGGACTCGGATCTGCAGGTTGGCCCCCAGAACTGCCGCTTGGAGCGGAGACCCGGGATCCAGCCCGCCGCGCACTGCCCCGGCTGCCAGCGCATTCCTGGCGGTAGGCGTCACGAGCGCCGCGGCTGCCTGCGCGCACTTACTCCCTCCCCCCACTCCCAAGGGCGGGATCCGAGCGTAACTGCGTAGCTTCAGGGATTTTCTCTCACCTCCCACTTCCCACCACCCCCGCCGAGCTCCCCGCGTCCCAGATAATCAGTAGGTTAGATCCTGGAGGGGTGCCCGCCGGAGCCAGGTGGTTGCGCGGTGGCGCACGCATCACCCCGATACCCAGCCACCTTGGCAGCTGCAAAACGACTGGGGCAAAGCCCCGCGAGCCAGCCGTCCCTGGCCACCTGGCTTACAAGCGCTTCCCACCGCGGGGTCACCGTGCGGGCACACGGCGCTTTTCCTTCCCACTGCCCTCCCCTCTCTCCCACCAGAAGGGCCAAAATTTTCAACCAGCGGGTACCTTGGGAATCCCTCGGAAAAGGCAACGTTAACGGAGGGGAGCAGAGCGCTAGAGCGCTGGTGGCACGCCGGCCGGTACTGAGAGCTGCCAGGCGCGCGGTCCCAAGACCCGCTCCGCAACCTGGAGCGTCTGGAAACCCGCACCAAGCACCACGAGGTTCGATGATTCTTACCTGAAGTGTCCCACAGGCTCAACTCTATTCTTTGTGTGTCGATTTCAAAACTGGCCGTATAATTCTCAAACACTGTAGGGACGTAATTCTGGACAAACAAAATGGACAGAAGGAAAGAACGCAAAGCGGTTATCTTAAAATGCACGACACCGCAGTACACCCTTTGAAAAACTGTCTTCTCAATTTAAAACCCAATTAAAAAAATTTTTTTAAAGGCACACACTAGATAGCACACTAAACATGCGTATGTAAAGCCCCGTCTGACTCCTCACTCGCCCCACCCGCTCTCCAAGACTTGAGGATTCAAATCTCCCCACCCCGGGTTCTGCACACAGGCCCGGACAAGTTTCAGAAGCTAACAGCAGAATGTGCGGGAGCGTCCCAACCCCTAAATTTTTCCTGCCCACTTTCCCTCTCCCGGCAGTCTAACCACGGGGAAAGTTGTAAGGGGTGAGAAAAAAAACGGCCTAAAAAAAAAAAAAAAAAAAAAAAACGGGTGAAAGGGAAAAGCAAACGGAAATCCACCCGGAGACAGGAGACCCCACGCGCTCCCCCACCCCCACCCCCGCTCCGGCTTGCCACACTCACCTCGGGGAAGCAGTCTTTGGCGAAGACGTGCAGCAGGGCGGTTTTCCCACACTGACTGTCTCCCACCACTACTATCTTGCATTTCACGTTCTGATTAGGATCCATGATAGATTTACTGGATAATTTCTGACTGGCTCTTCTCTCCTTCATTGATCTTGTCTTATTTTCTCTTGAAACAGGAATTTTCTCTTAAGGGAAAAAATATATATTTCTCTATATAAAACACAGATATAAAAATAAAATCGCAAGGCTGGTGGGAACCCTTGAAGCGCGGCGCAGAGGAGCAGAGCTGGAGAAGCAGGCTCGTTACTCCCCTCAAGTTTTATGCCTGACTCCAAGACACCGCGCTTCCCAAGTCCAATTCCGATCCGACTGCTTTGTTTCACGCTCTCTGCGCGGCTTTATACGCTCGGCCTTCCAATCCTCTTTCTCAATGAGAGAAGGAAACTGATCCGCCTCCTCCCCTTTTATGGAGCCTGGGAGCGAGGGCTGTCTGGTTACTTGCGGGAAAATGTAAACAGTGCGCCCTCTAGGGTGACCGTGCGGGATCTATTTCCCCAATCAAAGCTCTGCGGGACAACTTGAAGACTCCAAGGACACTTTGCAGATGGATGGGACTGTACAATCCAGGAAGAGATGGAAAATTGAATCTGTGTGCATATTTTTTTTTTAAAAAAACGTTTTAATATGGCTGATCTGCAGAAGTCACATAAACGTGTATGAAAGGAAAAACATTTGTCACCCAAGTTAAGACACCCTTATAAAACATAGGAAGCAGGTCTTGGGTGGGGAAGGGTTAAGTGGTTGTTTTGGAGAAGAATGGTTTGTCTCAGGTATCTAGGCCATAAAACAGTAGCTTAGCCAGGTTATTTCAGACCCTGGTTTGCCTGGGTCACAGTAATAAACTGGCTTCTGAAACCTGTCAGTTTCAGTCACTGAGGAGGAGGCAGAAAGATTTTGAGGAGTGGGCAAGGATGGTAGGAGCAGAGAAGAAAGAAAAGTGGAGAACACTCATAAATGACTGACAAAAGCCATTAGAAACTCAACTCTACCGCACTGGGTACAGAAACATTCAAGGTCAGTATTGCCCTTGTTGCAAAGAGAATGGGTAGGAGGGATTAAGTTTCTGCCCTCTAATTTCTTTATCTGTTGCCTCCCCCATCCTGGAATAGAAGCACCCTAGGCTGTACCCAGAAAACACATTATGCTCAGTTGAAAAATGCAGGTACAAACCTCCACCCCTACCCACCCCTCCTTCATATCCACCCCCCTCCCTCACTCACCAACCTCAAAAGTGTCAGAGAGGACTAAAACTGGCCCATGTATTTGTTCTCGCTCTGTTGTATGCGAAGTTCTTTTTTTCCTCATCTCTATCTTTTGTGCTCTAAATGGTCAAGCTTTGACTTAAGTAGTAAGAATGTTGACCAAAACCAACTTATCGGTTTCCCTGTGAAGAATTCTAGGCTTGTAAATGAAAAGAAGATGAAGTGAAAAACCAGAAAGTTCAGTATGGCAGATGAAAAGGCACAATGAAAGGTAGTTAAAAGCATGGATGTAGGTATTAGATGCTATTACCATGAAGTCTCAGGGTTACAAGGATGATCTTCTCTTCCTTACAGAGCTGAGGAAACTGGAGGCCCACAAAGGAAGACCTTGATGTGGACTCAGTGTATGGGTCTCTGTTTACACCATGGAAGGCTGACACACAGGGAAGAGGATAGCTGATCCTGTTCAAGTTCCTAAAGCAACGTTGGCCAAAGCTTAATCTGCAAAACTTTAGTCCTCCTGACAAAAAAAAGGTGCCATGGCTCCATTAGTGATGTAGACACTATGCTCACATCACTCCTTGAAGATGTACCAAGCACTTTGGCATGTTGTAGACAGAAAAATGTCTTGTAGAAAAGTACCCTACATAGCATGGTCTATTTAACCTAAACTCCCCAAATCAACTTAAGTAGAGGAATCTTTTGTCAACTTCTGTGCTTGTTTACTTATTTGTCTAAGAAGCAATGGACTTAGTGGTTGGGGCAGGAGATCACAAAGAGGCGTATTTGGGTTCTAAACTTCTTAATTTCTAGCTCTGTGACCTTGGATGTTAATTTAACCTTTGTAACCCTCAATTTCATCATCTGTAAAGTAGAAGTCATAATAATTAGTATGAGGAAATGTAAGTGAAGTTTGAGGATTAGTTTCTGGCACAATAAAGAATCATCAACCTATTTTATATTTTGCATATAACTCTTATTTGCACTGCTCAAAACTCCTTAATTTATCTTGGGAAATCCAGGCCTCATTAGTGGCCTCACTAATTGGGACTGGGAGAGTAGAGCCATCCTATATTTCCCTCAGACTTTTATCTTAAGAAGTTGCCCCTTTCTAGATATATGAATTGACTTTCCACATTCCTCAATTGATGTAGTCTGTGTTGTTAAAGCACTCTAACTACCAATAATTACCAATTATTAGGAACTGGCTGACAAGGAATAGAATATCCGTGTAGTTTAGCATATAAACAGGAACACTTTTGAGAGCAAAATAATTACATCAGAACAGTAGTTGTAAATAGGGTCTGTCCCAGGCAAAATGAGAGGTATAATCACTTTACCAATGAATAGTCTAGAATCTGAGTGGATGACTATTTTTGGAAATCAGATTACCTGAATCTCCAGGACATCTGCTAGTTGCTGAGTGAAACTTAATGGGTGTGTAATGGAGTAGAAAATCAACTCCATGAAGTCACTAGGCTTTGAGTCTCTTCAGGGCAAGGATTCTTTCCTTTTCTCCCTTTGAATCTCCAGTGCTCTGTGAGGATAGGTATTCAAAATTTTATATAAATATATAAACATATAATATGTATATTTAAATTCATTTAGAATTAAGTTCAACAAACATTTATTAAGCACCTTCTATGTGCCAGGCACTGTTCTGGGAACTGTGACTATAACAGTAAACATGTCAGACCTGTTTGCTACTGTCACAGAGCACACATTCCAGACAAGAGTTACACAACAAAGAAAACAAATAATGAAACAAGTGCACAAATAAGAGTGAATTTGTTAAGCTCTTTATATATATAAATTAAAAAAAAAACGGATGGCATAATTAAACATAGCAGGGTGGGGATTAGACATAGCGTCCTGGCAATGCCTTCCTAAGGAGGTTGAGTCTTCAGTGGTGAGAACACATCAGCCATGAGAAGATCCAGTGGAAGGCAAGAGAAAAGGCAGTGAAAAGCTTGTGTTGAGGGAGAGAGTTTAGCAGGTTTAAGGAACAGAGTTCAGAAGGCTGGAGTGACTGGGGCCTGCTGAGAAAGGGAGAAAATAGGTAGGGGAGCAGAAAGAAGCAGGTGTGGATAAAATAACTGGGCAATGGAGACATGCCTATAGTGTTTGGATTTCATCCTAGAGGCAAGGTCTAGTCAGACATAGGATGGCTTGAAATAGGGTAGTGACATGATTACATGAATGAATGAATGAGAAGCTCCAGTTCTAGGTCTTCATCTGTCACTGATAAGTGAATCCTTGACAAAACTGCTCACCTTCAGTAAGATTTTCAGATCTAAATGATACCTAAAGTCCTAGAAAAAACTTCAATTTTAGACTGCAGTGCCAACTTTTTCCATAAGAGAAACATTCGTTTGGAATATGTGAAGCCCCATCTGGGGGGTCATACAGGGGTAGGCCAAAGTAGGCTGACAGTGGTGAGTACGCAAAATAGGGCTTATTCTTGCGTTAATATTTATTAATAAGTGTGTTATTTAATATTTTTATTAAGCTACTTCCCCTGGCTATATATTACCTAATGTCCTTCCCTTTGCTATTATTTGTTTATTTTCCTTTGTCTTCCTTTTACTCTCTCCTTCTCTAATTTACCCCTAAGTTCAAAAGAAGATGGAAACAAATAGTAAACCTTTCCTCATAGATTGGTTAATAAACTGTGTGTTTTTAATATTCAGTTGCCCAAAGAGCTTTGAGCTTAAAATTCTTTTCTTTGTTGTTAACACTTTATTTATTAGGGTGAAGTCTCAACTCCCATAGAAATTGCGAGCCATCTGACATGAGCAGCATCGAGACGGCAAACCGAGGGGAAATCGCCATCTAGGGATGGTGTAGGTCCGAGCAACAACAACGCCTGTTCTTTCCCTGGGCTACAAGTCTGGCAATCTGGGTTTTAGTCCAGGCTGAAATCTCAGATGCTGTCTGACCTTGGGGAACCACTGACTGAATTATTTTCCTTAGTTTCATTCTTAAAATAAAATAATATCTGCCTCCTTTAAGTTGCACAATAAGACTGCGTAGAAAATATCGTGCCCTATACTTTTGAACATTCTTCTTTAGAAAAACACTGCAGACAACCCCCTCTTCACGTTCAGTGTATTATGGAGATCTCAGCTCCCAGCGAAACAGTGTAAGACATAATCCTAATTATTTATTCACGGCTGCCTGCCTCTCTTCAGGCTCCAGCAGAAGTGTTTGAAGGAGCAGGTGCACCGTGAGGAGAAAGCACAGGTCTCTTACAGGCATCATCAATGAAGCAAAGAGATGGCATAAAAACAAGAAAACATACAGGATGCCTTCATAGATGTTCTGTCAGAAAATATGGATATGAGTCATAGGCATTCTTTTTGAGAATTTAATAAGATGGTGGATATGAACTAGTTTCCAATACATGAACTTCGATATAAAAATAAGGGCAAGGCATAAAGTTGTCAACTGCTCTGGACTGAAGGGTAATACTCTCACGGTTTTCTCTTCATTGGGATGGTCACTCAGCTGGCCTTATGTAACATCAAAAAAGTAGTAGGTAATTCTGGTTTGTTGGGGGGTTTTTTTGAGAAAGCAATTGAGGGAAAACATTCATAAAATTTAATGGGTTGTACTTGTTTGGGAAGAATGTGTTCTCTCGGAATGGAATCTTTTCCTTTTCCTTTTCCTTTATTTTCTCTTAAAATTATGGCTGTATGCCCTGTCAAGGACATTCAGATAAGCTGTGTAGGCCATTTGGTCAGGGTACTCCAGTTTGGGTTTCAGAATTTGTATTGTTTTTCCTCATTAATGCTGACTGCTAATATGATTGACTGCTGATGTATGGACTTAGTCTTCACTCTTTAGCCAAAAGGTAATGACACATCTGGGTGAACACTAAATAGTAACTCATTGCCCAATTGATTATTATTTTCTTTGTTTACAGCAAATTTAACAAAGAAGTTGTTGCATTCTTTAGAAACTCAGACTACATAATTCTGGTTCTGTATTTTATAGGGCACACAGAGCCCTTCCCAAATGCCCCTTCCAAACTTAATTGTCTTGATTCCTGATGACATTCATTTATACTTCAATGTTTGTTAGGAAAGAAAACAAAAGATCAACATATAAAGGATTAACACAGAATTATAAGACTTATTGACTCCTTAATCTACTAAACATCCAAATAAAGTTGATATCAACTTGTTAGTGCAATATGATAAATATTTAAGGAACTTTCCTCAGAAAAGAATTTAAAGAATGAGTTCTTCATAACTTGTTCCCTTTGAAAAGTATATAGTACATTCAAAAAGTATACATTTTGCAGAGTTTTAGGAGTAATCAAAGAAAAAATTATTACTGAGAATAAATCAGGCGATCTTTTAGAGACTTCGCCAATCTGATGAGATGTACAAAACTGAGTGACATGGTTACATACATGGTCAAGTAGCATTCAATATTTTAACCTAAGATTTAAAAGATGGAGTCAAAGATGTCCTATAAAGTTTCTGGAAAAATCTTTTGTGGAAATTCTCATCCCTTATGCTGAAATCTTCAGAAAACGTGGGGGAGGGTATATGTAAACATTTAGTTGAGGTTAGTGTTTGTTTAATGAAAGGCATAACTGTTAGATCAAACTTATAAACAAAAACACCCCAGTAACCACTATTTTATTATTCCTGAACTCAGAATGAGGAAAGAGAAAATAATTGCCCAGAATAACTTGAGAGGAGTAATTAGCTTTGGCAAAGACAAAGACAGACAATATATCTGAAAGCATTTAACCTCAATTTGCAGCTATTGCTCTTTAGACCAGCAGCTCTCAATTTCTGTTTGGGAAATGGGCTTTGGTAAATAAAACCAACCAACCAATAAAGGAAAAAGGCCATGGATGTTCCCTGGGAGACTGCACTGAGAATTAGAGGTCAATTTGCAATAATTTTGATGGCAAACTTGTAAAGAATTGTCTAGCTCTCATACTCTAATATATTTATGTAAAGTTGAATGCCTTGAATGAGGCTATATTAGAACTTGAATCTCGTGCAATCCATGAACAAGGGTTATAATGGATCACCAGTGATTCCAGACCAGAATCTAAGAACCACTGCTTCAGACCAATTTTTAGGGAGGAAAGATGTTTCCTTTTGACACAACTGATTTGACTTCAGCAGAGCGGATTCAGTACTTCAGATCATATTCTTTGCTGGACAGGTAGCACTCACCAAAGAGTTTATGGCTTATCTGTTAAATACTGTAGAAAATAAGACAATAATCATATTTTTCTTCTTTTTTTGTAGAAATGGAAGGAAAATTATTTTAATGGAAGGAAAATTATTTTATTTGCTTTATTTATTATTCAAAACATTTTATGTTTTTATTCTAAAAGATCCTTATAGTGAAATTTTTCTTATCCCAAGGCCGTAAATTAAAACCCAAAATATTACTTTTTCCTTTGACACCTTTTTAGGGGAAGTGGGCATCCTGCAATGTATACCCCAAAGGCTCAAGATCTTTCACTATTAAGTTTTGAAAACCTTTTTGAGAGAAAAGAAAAACATTCTTTTATCCCAGCCAACAAGAATTTTGCCTTTCATAAGCATCTTGTAATCCAAAGGGCTTTCTATGCCCTCCTTATTCACTCCAACCTCCAAAACACGCCCTCTGAAAGGCACTGCTTTTTACAATGCTGGCTGGTACTCACTGAGCACTGCTGAATGTGATTATGAACTGACTGTTACAGCCTTAAAACTGGTCGCATAAGCATAGGTCAAATGACTCACCACCGTATGATCGAGGCCCTTATCCAAGACTTTTCTGCAGGTCACATCAAAGTCACTAAGCCATTACAAACCAGCCGTAGGTTAAATGAATGTGTAAGCATTATGATGCAATGTCTGGTAACTAGCAAGATATGTAGGTTATGTGAAGAAAACAAACAAAACGAAACAAAAAACCCTCCCCTGTGCTTTAAAAGCAAAGAGAAGGTCCTAATACATCAATAATATAATTCATCTTAATTTTAACTCAGAGCAAAAAGCTACCTTCAGCACATTGTATGTAGCCATTGGTCTTAATAAATATTTACTGAGGGTTTCTGCCAGTACACTTGTTCTGGGTTAGAGCTTCCATGCTGCCTCTGAAAATGTCCCACAGTGTTTCCACATTATCACAGCAACATTATGGCATCAATCAAATGATTGCTCTCGGGAATACCTCATGTCATCAAGTCCCACATATAAAAGCCTAGGGTAATACTAGATGAGGTCACTAAAGGCTCTTAACATGTTGGCATCATGGCACTTACAGTGGTTCATACACAATTAAAACAGACATTTGAGACCAAATTTTGTGTACATAAGAAATCTTGGCATGGTGAGAAAAGAAAAAAATAATAAAAATATGAATATATTTATTTTTATTAAAAGCCATGAATTAGAAAGAAAGACTAATATTAGCATCCTTAGGAGAGGATTATTTATTATAATATACAATGGAAGGCATTCAACTTTGATTCATTTTCTAAAAAAGCTGACTAGCTGTTGCCCAATTAATGCATCTTGGAAACTTGCCCAAAATGATGCTTTCTATATATGTGAATTTATAGTTTTCTTTCCCCCTAGAGTTCTCAGTTGGCATTTTAAGAGTCTTGTTGAGTGCTACCTGGCCTACAGTTCTGAGAAGCCCTGGAAAGTTAGGTCACAAGAATTAGAAGAAGAGAAGCAGAAGATGTTGCCATTTGCTGGAACATATCTCCTGAGGCAGCTCATCAACTCAAAGACATCTTGAGACCTCCCAAATTGACTGATGCTGACAGAATATATCACAGGGCTCTTAAACACATTCAGGTGAGTGAGTAGAGAGACTGGGAATAGCAATTTAACCAGTGGTGCGATTCGAATAATTTAACAACTGGATCTCTGCCCTAATAATGACCATTATAAGTATAAAAAAAGATATACCGAAAGGTAGTTATTTTAT
Organism: Saccopteryx leptura; assembly: GCF_036850995.1. Lineage (NCBI taxonomy): Eukaryota > Metazoa > Chordata > Mammalia > Chiroptera > Emballonuridae > Saccopteryx > Saccopteryx leptura. The sequence goes on from NC_089509.1 coordinate 35,608,747, forward strand.
GCATTTAATACTTAAATAAGAACAATAAAAGAAGTACATAAAACTAGATTATGCTATAGGAAGAGTTTTAAAATATTACTGAAAAAAATTAAATAACACCTGACAAAAAACAATAAAACTGTTAAAGATATTTCTTGATTGGCGTCCTCACTTGCAACTTTTTTCACCTATGGACAGAATGAACATTACTATGGACGCTGTTGCGCAGATGAACGTTAAAAAAGAGTAAGGAGGCCCTGGCCGGTTGGCTCAGTGGTAGAGCGTCGGCCTGGCGTGCAGGAGTCCCGGGTTCGATTCCCAGCCAGGGTACACAGGAGAAGCGCCCATCTGCTTCACCCCTCCCCCTCTCCTTCCTCTCTGTCTCTCTCTTCCCCTCCTGCAGTCGAGGCTCCATTGGAGCAAAGATGGCCCGGGCGCTGGGGATGGCTCTTTGGCCTCTGCCCCAGGCGCTAGAGTGGCTCTGGTCGCAACAGAGCCACACCCCGGAGGGGCAGAGCATCGCCCCCTGGTGGGCAGAGCATCGCCCCCTGATGGGCATGCCAGGTGGATCCCGGTCGGGCGCATTTGGGAGTCTGTCTGACTGTCTCTCCCCGTTTTCAGCTTCATAAAAATACAAAAAAAAAAAAAAAAAAGAGTAAGGAATGTAAATTTGTGATGTCTACACTGGGCGGCTGCCGAGGCACCCACCTTAGAGAGAACCCTGATGACAAGTGCCATTTTAACAACTGGTTCGCCAAACTCAACCAAAAATTAGGTATCGGTTTTGCTGAATTGGTGCAAACCTGCTAGATCCCACCACTGATTCTAACCCTGAAAACCTCTTTCTATAATGGTTCAAAATGTCTGGTAAAGTCCTCCAGAGGGCAAACAACTTTGGTAATTCTAGACTCCTAATAGCCACTGTTTTCACACACACAAGCCTGCCAAGGCCTTCACATCTGCAGGAAAATCAATTTGCATTAAAATATAAACAGAGCATTAGACTGTAAAATTGATCTCCAAAGAAAATCTGAGATACAAGCAATGTCTTCAGGTTTTCTAAAATTACACAGGAATAAAAACAATGAGATTGAGCAAAATTTGAGGCAGAAAAATTTTGCTTACATCCTAAAAATATAAATTATCCTTAAATTAAAAAAAAAATCATAAAATTACTATATTTAAACTAAATGCAAATTAATGATTGTGTTCAATTTATGAAATGGAACTGGGTTTGATTCATTGATGCATTTCATTCCCCTCTCTAATCTTAAAGCTTCAATGGAGAAGTTGCTGGAAGAAATGAAACACAATTACCTTGCAATGAAACTTTCTCTGTCCTAAGCCAGCCCTAGAGGCTTATGGGCTTAGGCAAAGACAGTTAAGTTACTCAATCTTTCCTTTCTGGTCTAAATCTGATTCAAATATATATCAAAGGAAGCCTTAAATGGATTGAGGGGGACTCCAAAGAAGACTGAACAATGTATGCCCTGATGATTCACTCATTTTTACTTTGAAAATGGTGGGTAGATATTAAAATAAATTAACCTTCAAGATATACTGTTAAGTTAAAATAAAAGTGTGGAGTAGTATGTGTCCTAATAATATGCATAAATATGTGTAAGAAATAGGGGTGAAAATATTAAATAATAAATATAACCAAAAATAAAGGACATATATGAATCTGACCAAAAGAAGAAAAAGAAAATGGTGTGTAATTATAGGTATAAAAAACATCAGATATAATAACTGCACATGGTGTTGGGAATATGGACATTTTTATTACCACTAACTAGCTGTGTTACCTTGGGCAACTTATCTGGGTGTCAAGCTTTCCAACTTGTAAAATTAGAGGGCTAACCTAAATGACCTCTGAGATCTTGCACAGTTCTAACATGTCATTGGCTATGACTCAGATTGTTTTTAGATAAATAGGAAGAACCACTTCCTCTCCTCCACTGCCTGCCTTCCATCAGACTACAGCACCAGGCTTCCAGGAGTAGGAGGGCAGGATCTCCCACAGAACTTCTATATTTGGGACTGTTAAGCCAACTATACGAAATGATGAGGTCGTTCGCCAATAAGACATTTAATTTTTGTCTTGTTTAAATAATTCACTTACAAGGCATTGAGAAAAATCCACTCAAGTCCAGTTCTGAAGAGCAGATTGCCATATGGTCAAATAAACTGGTTTCTTTCTAAGCACACAAACAAATATAAACTGTATAGATTGTCGTATTATACTTTCCCATGATATGATATGGATCATACAGATTTTTGAGTTGAGGGACTTTTTTTCTTTTATTGAGGTATAATTACATACAGTAAGAAACATAGATCTTGAATGTACAGAGGAATGAAACTTCACAATTGTATATGCTCATGTTATCAATATCCCAAAGCAAGATATAAAACACTGTCTTAGAATGCTTCCTTATGTTTTTGCCCAATCTTTTTTCTCAGAAAAGCAACTATTATTCTGACTTTATTCTTATAGATTAGTGTTGTGCATTACTGAATTTCATGTATTATTCATCGTAATGTTTAGATTCATCTACGTGATTGCATGTATTTGTAGTTTGGTCCTTTCTATTGCTGAGTAATATTTGTCAGGTGTATGTATTGTGAATATTTTATCCCAGCCTGTGGTTTATCTTTTCATTTCTTTAATGATGGCTTTTGAATTCTGTTGAGTCTTGCTTATTGATTTTCCCTCTTTATAGTCAGTACTTTTGCATTCTGTTTAGAAATATTTGCCTACCCCAATTTTACAAAGATATTCTCCAATTGTTTTCTTCATAAGATTAGTTTTTAGCTTTTACATTAGGTATGTAATCTGTATAGTATAAAAAGTGTATGGATATTTGGTTTATTTAGCATCTTTTGCTGGGGAAAAACTATTTTCCTAATAATTTTTTTTAGGTGAGAGGAGAAGAGATAGTGAGGCAGATTTCCACATGCACCCCAACCAGTATCCACCTGGCAACCTCATCTAGGACTGATGCTTGAGTACCAAGCTATTTTTAGCACCTGAGGCTGACATGTCCAATGAGCCATCCTGAGTGCTTAGGGACAATGCTTGAACCAATCGAGCCACTGGCTGAGGGGGAGAGGGAGAGAAGTGGGTGAGGAAAGGGGAGAGAAACAAATGGTTGCTTCTCCTGTGTGCCCTGACCGGTAAGTAAACCTGGGACATCCACACACTGGGCTGGCACTCTATCCACTGAGCCACTGTCTGGGGCCATTATTAAATTTAATTGACATATTTGTAAAAAACTGTTTTTGACCATAGATGTATAGTCTATTTCTGTACTCTCTATATTGCTTTATTAACCTGTTATCTATCCTTACACTAATAACACACTTCCTGATTTTTATAGCTTTCAATTGTCTTGAAATGTAGCAAAAATTCTCTAATTATTTTTTTCAAGATTACTTTAGTAACTTTTGGTTCTTTATATTTCCATATCTTTCCATATCAATTTCAGTTTCCATTTGTCAAACACACATACACACACACAAAGATCGCTGCTGGGTATGTGATTAAAATTGCATCAAATCTATTGTAAATTTGGGAAGGAATGGGATCTTAAAAATACTGATATTTTTAATCTGTGAACATGGCTTATCTCTGTGTTTATTCTGCATCTATCAGATGCAGTATTCTATGAAAGTCTATTAGGTCACTTGTTGATAGTGCTGTTCAAATCTTAGACATTGCTATTGATTTTTAAAAACCTATTTATTCTATCAATTGTTGAGAGCTGGCTGTTAAACTCTCCAGTGATGATTGTGACTTTATCTATTTTCCCATTTAGATTTGTCAATTTTTCTTTCATGCACTTTGAAGTTAAGTTATTAGGTGTATCACATTGAAAACTGTCATATTTTAAAATCAATTTAGTCACTTATAATTTAAATTTTTTCCTCTTCTCTTTGAATAATACTTCTTATTTGAAGCCCACTTTGACATAAATACAGTCATATTAATTTTATTATTAGTATTTGGATGGTATATATTTTCTTTCTACTTTTAAATTATTTGTGACTTTATCTTTAAAGTGTGTTTCATATTGGCAGCATATTATTGGGTCAGTATTACTATCCATTCTGATAATCTCTGATTTTAATGGAAATTTCAATCCATATACATTTAATATATTTATTGATGTAATTTAGTTGGTTATGATATTTTTGTTGCTTCTTTTCTTTTTCCTTACATGGTATGCTTCCTTTTGTTTTATATTATCTAAATAGGTTCTTAGGTTGAGCAATTTTCTATCTCTCAAGCAAAATAGATCAAGAGAACATAGATGCACTAAATATAATACAAATAAACAAGGAAATGGAAAAAGTGTCAATTGGCTCTGTGTGGTTCACATAACTCATGGTCATTATGCAGATAGAACTTGTCAGAGGACCAATGTCAACACTGGTGGTACTTCTCTGGGGCCAGCAGCATTCCTGATACTGCTTAATATTTCACCCGGTAATTTATGGGAATGGTAATTAAGGGAGTAAATGATGTTTTGCCAAGTGGACAGGTTGGTAAGTCTAAGGTTTCCCAGATTATAATAATAAAATAATAGGTTGGAGAAAAAATCATGAGCAAACAAAATGAATGTTAATTAAGTATATCCTCAGCTGATACACTTACAAACAAAGCTTAAAATATTCAAAGATAATCCTAATTAAGATGAGCAAAGTTAGCAGGAAAATAAAAGCTTTAAGGTTAGCATGAACAATAAAATTATTATTTTTTACCACTAAAGTTCAAGAATTTGAAAATATTATTATGGCCCTGGCTGATTTCCTCAGTTGGTAGAGCATTGGCCTGGTGTGTGGAAGTCCCAGGTTCAATTATTGGTCTGGACACATAGGAAAAGTGACCATCTACTTCTTCACCCTTTCCCTCCTCTCTCTCTCTCTCTCTCTCTCTCTCTCTCTCTCTCTCTCTCTTTCCCCCCATCCCATAACCATGGTTTGAATGAGCAAGTTGGCCCCGGGCACTGAGGATGGCTCCATGGCCTTGCCTCAGGCACTAAAATAGTTCAGTTGCCAAGCAGCAGAGCAAGTGCCCCAGACAGGGTGTGGTTGCGGGGTGGATCCCGGTTGGGGCACATGCTGGGACTCTGTCTCTCCACCTCCCTGCCTCTTCTTTGATAAGAAAAAGAAAAAAAATATTATTATGAGACTAGGATTCAGAAATAGGAATAAATGTAAGTCACAATAATGACCTTTTACACTTAACACCAGCATGCTGTGTCCAGTTCTAGATCTTAATTAACGTGAGAAAACTTGATAGATTTCAGGGAAGCCTCAGAATTTTGCTTTCAGAGATAGGGAAATAATTAGAAATAATTCTGTTCAAGTTCACATTTTTCTGTTGACAGAACTCAGAAAGTTTGAAATATTTTTTCCAAAGGCACACAGTTATTTTGTGGCAGAATTGTGAATAGAACTTTAACTCTCAGTCTCTCATCTATTGCTCCTTCCCTTCCAGTTCTCAGAGTGAACTGGGACTTTGAAATGGGAAGAGATGAGAAAAAATGCAAGAAGGTGACATTATTCATTATAGAGAAGGAAATGTTTATATTAGATATAATACCTATCATCAAGCTGATGAAAATTTCTTATTTGAAAGATGGTGACTAGACATTCTTGATTTCTTCTAACAAGGGATTTCAAATCACTGAAGACTAATAAGAGAAAATGTGTAATAAAATGCAACAGAAAAATTTTAGGAAGCATGTAAAGAAACTGTTTCATGAAGCAAGGATTATTACTTGTTAGTATGATAACATAATATCTGTCCTCCAGAAGTTTGATTTTTTAAAATTAGAATATAGTTTTATCTATCTAAAATGGTTATCTCTACAAATGGCAGGAGTAAACAACGTATTTGTTCAAGAGCCCTAACATTTCCTATTTGATATTTTTATTTGCCCTTACTTTTTGCCTATTATTTCTTGTAAAAACTCATTCTAAGAACAGAGAATCAAAACTTGAATCTGCCTGGCCAAGTAGTGGTGCAATGGATAGAGCGTCGGACTGGGATGTGGAGGACCCAGGTTCGAGACCCTGAGGTTGCCCGCTTGAGCACGGGCTCATCTGGTTTGAGCAAAGCTCACCAGCTTGGACCCAAGGTTGCTGGCTCAAGCAAGGGGTTACTCAGTCTGCTATAGCTCCACGGTCAAGGCACATATGAGAAAGCAATCAATGAACAACTAAAGTGCCACAATGAAAAACTGATGATTGGAGGATGACGTCAGAGTAATGGCGGGGTAGGAAGCGATACCAATAAATCTCCCCCAAAACTCAACAAGATCTTCAACCAGAAACAGAAAAACCTATACTTGGAGCCTCCAGGTGCTTCGCAATACACCCAAAGGTATGGTCGAGTGAAAAATTGGCTAAATATATAACCAAACCCCGAAGGAATTAGGGAGTAAGAAATGCTCTGCCTTCCTCACTAAACTAAACAGGGCGGCTTTCTCTGATAACTGTGAATATAGAAACTGAGGTGGGCAAAGGGAGTGAATAGATCCAGGCCGCAGCACAAACGGCCGAACCAGGCTGTGGCACGGAGATCCAAGCCGAGGAAAAACCGATCCTGTGGCAACCCGGGCAATACAAGCTAACACTCGCGCCAAACCCAAACAAAGAAAGACAAGCGGGGCAGCCATTTTACCCAATCTCCTGGTCGGTGCGCAGTTAGTGGGCGAGAGATTTCTTCCTAAGCCCCTGGAGTGGATGCCCGTGTTACCTCACAGAGAGGCAGAGTCAGAGGCCTTTCTGTGGGCCGAAACCAGAATCTCTGGGCAGCCCCAGTGCCCTGGGAAAGCCGCGCACGGGAGGGAGCGAGAACTAATTCCAACGGTGGAAATTTTCCATGCTGGTGGGGGTTTCACTCAGAGGGAAATGCGGCCAGCCTCATATCCTGGTCTGCGCGCGCAGATAGTGAGTGAGAGATTCCTCCGAGTGCCTCGGCAGTGCGCGCCCGTGTTATTGCACAGAGGGGCAGAGTCAGGGGCCTTTGTGTGGGCCAAAGCGGAATCTCAGGCCGCCCCAGCGCCTTGCAAAAGCCGCGCATGGGGACGGACGTGAGCCAATTCCAACGCTGCAACTTTTTCATGCGATTGGGGGTTTCACTCAGAGCATGAGACTGCTGGCCGGATATCCTGGTCTGCGCATGCAGACAGTGAGTGAGAGTTTCCTCCAAGCGCCCCGGAAGTGGGCGCCCGCCTGTGTTACCATACAGAGTGGCAGAGCCAGAGGTCTTTGAGTGAGTGGAAAGCCCGCCTGATTATGCTAGCAGCTCTGACTGACTGAGCCTTACCCAGAGCCCTGTGCTGAGTGGAAATAGAGTGGGGAGTTGCCAGCTCTTTGAGCCTCTTACTATCCAGGCAGAGGCAGCAGCAACCCCATAGCTGGATTATCAGGCTACTAATTGAGGAAGGAAAGACTAGGAGAAAGGCTCCAGGAACACGGACTCTCTCACTGTCGAAGCCTATAAATGCTAATGAGCCTCGACTGCCAACGAGACTGAAGCCCAATACATGACATTGCCATAGAGACTTATCAACTGCAAACCTCTACCTGAGTGTGCCAAAGGGGCAGAACCCGGGGTACAGAGTCACTGACCAGGAAGAGGGAGAGAAAAGAAAAAGCAAGAAGATAACCTCTCAAAATCAAGAATAATCTGCAGACTTTATAACCTATCCCATTTTATTATATATGTTCGTCTGTTTCTCTTATCTTCATTCTTGATACTTTTTTTCCTCCTCCAATTTGGCCAATTAACTCTCTGCCGGTCTTACTCTCTCCTCTCCTTGAACTACACTACCCATAAGTGTTACATCTCCCATTATCTTTTCTCTACTCTTCCTTTCCTATGATGGTTGCACTCCAAAACTCTTAACTCTCTCTCTCTCTCTCTCCTTTCTTTTTTCTTCTTTTAGTGGTTCCCACTTTTTTTCTCTCTCTCTCTTTCTTTTCTCCCACTATATTAGTTTCTTCCTTTCTCCTTTACATCTCCTCTCATTCAAACCTCAATAACAAACAAATTATCTTATCTGGGACTCAAACTTATGTTTGTGGCATTTTGGGGGATTTTTACTTCACCTTTTTAACTCACTAGCAGTGCTCCCATCGCTGGCTCTCCATTTTATCTAGTTCTTGTTCCACTAAATACAATAGTAATTTTTTAATTTGTCCCCCCATTTTTCTGTTTTCCTCTTATTCCTCTCATCATAACTCTTAAACAACCAACACCTAGAAGCAAATCATTTTATTGTTGACACAAATTTTTTCCTTATTTGCTTTTTCTTGGCCCATACCCCCGTTTTTTTTCTTTTTTTTTTTTTTCAATTTTTTTCTTTTTTTTTCCCCTTTATTACTTTTCCTCAATTCAGGCCCTCCATCACAGGCATTGTTTGTTATAATTCACAGTTCACCACAAGATTTTCTCAAGAAAGAGGGGAGAGGAGAGGAGAGGAAAAACGGAGGGGGGGAATAATTTCCTTTTTTTAAAATTTTTATTTTATTTTATTTTTCTTTATTTCATTATTAAATTTTTTTAAAAAAACACCTCTTTTCGATTTTTTATTTTTTTATTTTTTTTAACTTTTTATTCTTTATTAAATCTCATTAATACTATCAACAAAACCACCCTCAGATGCCATTAAGGAAGAGAAAATCGAATATCATGGATACAAAAGAAAGAGAGGTAACACAGCTAGATGAGGAAAAATCTATGGAGAAAAAATTTAATATATTGGAAACCTTGGAGCTAAATGACAGAGAATTCAAGATAGAAATCCTAAAAATCCTCCGAGATATACAAGAAAACACAGAAAGGCAATTTAGGGAGCTCAGAAAACAACTCAATGAACACAAAGAATATATGTCCAAGGAAATTGAAACTATAAAAACAAATCAAACAGAGATGAAAAACTCAATTCACGAGCTGAAAAACGAAGTAACAAGCTTAGCTAATAGAACAGGTCAAATAGAAGAGAGGATTAGTGAAATAGAAGACAAGCAACTTGAGGCACAACAGAGAGAAGAAGAAAGAGATTCAAAACTTAAAAAAAAAATGAGATAGCCCTACAAGAATTATCTGACTCCATCAAAAAGAATAACATAAGAATAATAGGTATATCAGAGGGAGAAGAGAGAGAAAATGGAATGGAGAACATACTCAAACAAATAATAGATGAGAACTTCCCAAGCCTGTGGAAAGAACTAAAGCCTCAAGTTCAAGAAGCAAACAGAACTCCGAGTTTTCTTAACCCCAACAAACCTACTCCAAGGCATATCATAATGAAATTGACACAAACCAACAGCAAAGAAAAAATTCTCAAGGCAGCCAGGGAAAAGAAGAATACAACATATAAAGGAAGGCCCATTAGATTATCATCAGATTTCTCAGCAGAAACTCTACAAGCTAGAAGAGAGTGGACCCCAATATTTAAAGTCCTGAAAGAGAGGAACTTTCAGCCACGAATACTATACCCATCAAAGCTATCCTTCAAATATGAAGGAGAAATAAAAACATTCACAGATACAGAAAAGATGAGGGAATTTATCATCAGAAAACCTCCACTCCAGGAATTACTAAAGGGGATTCTCCAATCAGATACAAAGAACAAAAAAAAAAAAAAAAAACAGAGCCACAAGTAAAAGCTCCAAGAAGAACACAATAAAACCAAATTTAAACTGTGACAACAAAAAGAAAGAGGGGGAGAAGATGGAGATTAACAGTAGCAAAGGACGATGGAGTGCAAAAGTACTCACAAAATAGTTCGCTACAATGAACAGGGTAGGGACCCTTTTCATTACTCAAAGGTAACCACCATTGAAAAAACCACCACAGAAGCACATGAGATAAAAAAGATAGCAACAGAGGAAAGATGTATGGAATACAACCAAATAAAAACAAAAGATAGAAAAACGAAAGAGAAGGATCAAACAAGACACTAAACTAAAAGAAAGCAAGATATAAAATGGTAATAGGGAACTCACAAGTATAAATAATTACACTAAATGTAAACAGATTAAACTCACCAATAAAAAGGCACAGAGTAGCAGAATGGATTAAAAAAGAAAATCCAACTGTATGCTGCCTACAGGAAACTCATCTAAGTAACAAGGATAAAAACAAATTCAAAGTGAAAGGCTGGAAAACAATACTCCAAGCAAATAACATCCAAAAAAAAGCAGGTGTAGCAATACTCATATTGGATAATGCTGACTACAAGACAGGAAAAGTACTCAGAGACAAAAATGGCCATTTCATAATGGCTAAGGGGACACTGAATCAAGAAGACATAACAATTCTTAATATATATGCACCAAACCAAGGAGCACCAAAATATATAAGACAGCTACTTATTGATCTTAAAACAAAAACTGACAAAAATACAATCATACTTGGAGACCTCAATACACCGCTGACAGCTCTAGATCGGTCATCCAAACAGAGAATCAACAAAGACATAGTGGCCTTAAAAAAAACACTAGAGCACCTGGATATGATAGACATCTATAGGACATTTCATCCCAAAGTGACAGAGTATACATTTTTCTCCAGTGTACATGGATCATTCTCAAGAATTGACCATATGTTGGGCCACAAAAACAACATCAGCAAATTCAGAAAAATTGAAGTTGTACCAAGCATATTTTCTGATCATAAAGCCTTGAAACTAGAATTCAACTGCAAAAAAGAAGAAAAAAATCCCACAAAAATGTGGAAACTAAACAACATACTTTTAAAAAATGAATGGGTCAAAGAAGAAATAAGTGCAGAGATCAAAAGATATATACAGACTAATGAAAATGACAATACTACATATCAGAATCTATGGGATGCAGCAAAAGCAGTGATAAGAGGGAAGTTCATATCACTTCAGGCATATATGAACAAACAAGAGAGAGCCCAAGTGAACCACTTAACTTCCCACCTTAAGGAACTAGAAAAAGAAGAACAAAGACAACCCAAAACCAGCCGAAGAAAGGAGATAATAAAAATCAGAGCAGAAATAAATGAATTAGAAACAGAAATACTATAGAAAAAATTAATAGAACAAGGAGCTGGTTCTTTGAAAAGATCAACAAAATTGACAAACCCTTGGCAAGACTTACCAAGGAAAAAAGAGAAAGAACTCATAAACAAAATTCAAAATGAAAGAGGAGAAATCACCACGGACACCGTAGATATACAAAGAATTATTGTAGAATACTATGAAAAATTATATGCCACTAAATTCAACAACCTAGAAGAAATGGATAAATTCCTAGAACAATACAACCTTCCTAGACTGAGTCAAGAAGAAGCAGAAAGCCTAAACAGACCTATCAGTAGAGAAGAAATAGAAAAAACCATTAAAAACCTCCCCCAAAATAAAAGTCCAGGCCCTGACGGCTATACCAGCGAATTTTATCAAACATTCAAAGAAGACTTGGTTCCTATTCTACTGAAAGTCTTCCAAAAAATTGAAGAAGAAGCAATACTTCCAAACACATTTTATGAGGCCAACATAACCCTCATACCAAAACCAGGCAAGGATGGCACAAAAAAAGAAAACTACAGACCGATATCTCTAATGAATACAGATGCTAAAATACTAAACAAAATACTAGCAAATCGAATACAACAACATATTAAAAAAATAATACATCATGATCAAGTGGGATTCATCCCAGAATCTCAAGGATGGTTCAACATACATAAAACGGTTAATGTAATACACCATATCAACAAAACAAAGTACAAAAACCACATGATCTTATCAATAGATGCAGAAAAGGCTTTCGATAAAATACAACACAATTTTATGTTTAAGACTCTCAACAAAATGGGTATAGAAGCAAAATATCTCAACATGATAAAGGCCGTAGATGATAAACCATCAGCTAACATCATATTAAATGGCACAAAACTGAAGGCTTTTCCCCTTAAATCAGGAACAAGACAGGGTTGTCCACTCTCTCCACTCTTATTTAATGTGGTACTAGAGGTTCTAGCCAGAGCAATCAGACAACACAAAGAAATAAAAGGCATCCATATTGGAAAAGAAGAAGTAAAGGTATCACTTTTTACAGATGATATGATCCTATACATCGAAAACCCCAAAGAATCCACAAAAAGACTACTAGAAACAATAAGTCAATACAGTAAGGTCGCAGGATACAAAATTAATATACAAAAGTCAATAGCCTTTCTATATGCCAACAATGAAACAATTGAGAACGGACTCAAAAGAATAATCCCCTTCACGATTGCAACAAAAAAAATAAAATACTTAGGAATAAACATAACAAAGAATGTAAAGGACTTATATAATGAAAACTATAAACCATTGTTAAGGGAAATCGAAAAAGATATAATGAGATGGAAGAATATACCTTGTTCTTGGCTAGGAAGAATAAATATAATCAAGATGGCTATATTACCCAAAGCAATATACAAATTTAATGCAATTCCCATCAAACTTCCAATGACGTTTTTTAAAGAAATAGAGCAAAAAATCATCAGATTTATATGGATCTATAAAAAACCCCGAATAGCCAAAGCAATCCTAAAGAAAAAGAATGAAGGTGGGGGCATTACAATACCTGACTTCAAACTCTATTATAGGGCCACGACAGTCAAAACAGCATGGTATTGGCAGAAAAATAGACACTCAGACCAATGGAACAGAATAGAAAGTCCAGAAATAAAACCACATATATATAGTCAAATAATTTTTGATAAAGGGGCCAACAACACACAATGGAGAAAAGAAAGCCTCTTCAATAAATGGTGCTGGGAAAACTGGAAAGCCACATGCAAAAGAATGAAACTGGACTACAGTCTCTCCCCCTGTACAAAAATTAACTCAAAATGGATCAAAGATCTAAACGTAAGACCTGAAACAATTAAGTACATAGAAGAAGACATAGGTACTCAACTCATGGACCTGGGTTTTAAAGAGCATTTTATGAATTTGACTCCACAGGCAAGAGAAGTGAAGGCAAAAATTAATGAATGGGACTACATCAGACTAAGAAGTTTTTGCTCAGCAAGAGAAACTGATAACAAAATAAACAGAAAGGCAACTAAATGGGAAATGATATTTTCAAACAACAGCTCAGATAAGGGCCTAATATCCAAAATATACAAAGAACTCATAAGACTCAACAACAAACAAACAACCAATGCAATAAAAAATGGGAAGAGGATATGAACAGACACTTCTCCCAGGAAGAAATCCAAATGGCCAACAGATATATGAAAAGATGCTCATCTTCTTTAGCTATTAGAGAAATGCAAATCAAAACGGCAATGAGATACCACCTCACACCTGTTCGATTAGCCATTATTAGCAAGACAGGTAATAACAAATGTTGGAGAGGCTGTGGAGAAAAAGGAACCCTCATACACTGTTGGTGGGAATGTAAAGTAGTACAATCATTATGGAATAAAGTATGGTGGTTCCTCAAAAAACTGAAAATGGAACTACCTTATGACCCAGCAATCCCTCTACTGGGTATATACCCCCAAAACTCAGAAACATTGATACGTAAAGACACATGCAGCCCCATGTTCATTGCAGCATTGTTCACAGTGGCCAGGACATGGAAACAACCAAAAAGCCCGTCAATAGATGACTGGATAAAGAAGATGTGGCACATATACACTATGGAATACTACTCAGCCATAAGAAATGATGACATCAGAACATTTACAGCAAAATGGTGGGATCTTGATAACATGATACGAAGTGAAATAAGTAAATCAGAAAAAACCAGGAACTGCATTATTCCATACGTAGTTGGGACATAAAAGTTAAACTAAGAGACATTGATAAGAGTGTGGTGGTTACGGGGGGGGGGGGGGGGAATGGGAGAGGGAAAGGGGGAGGGGGAGCGGCACAAAGAAAACAAGATAGAAAGTGACAGAGGACAATCTGACTTTGGGTGATGGGTATGCATCATAATTGAACGACAAGATGACCTGGACTTGTTATCTTTGAATATATGTATCCTGATTTATTGATGTCACCCCATTAAAAAAAATAAAATTATTAAAAAAAAAAAAACAAGCAAGAAGCAAGCAATGAACAACTAAAATGAAACAAGTATGAGTGGATACTTCTTGCTCTCCCTAGCCTCTGTAAAATCAATAACATAAAATCTTTAAAGAAAAAATAAAAATACAAACATTATTTAAGAGAAAAAAAAAAAAAAGAAAAACTGATGATTAATGCTTCTCATCTCTCTCCGTTCCTGTCTGTATGTCTCTATCTATCCCTCTCTCTGAATCTCTCTCTGTCTCTGTAAAAAACAAAAACAAACAAAAACAACAACAAAAAAAACAACCTTGAAACCAATTAAATACTCTTGTTCTTAGAGCCATCCAACACCATCTCTAGAGTGAGCTGACTTCCTGCTGAGCTTTGCCACATTTATCTGTTACTGTAAACTACAGCATGGTGGTGTTAGATGGAGCAATTTACCTAACCACTCTGTTGACTGACCAGAATGCTCTCACAAAATCTGTTGGAGAGTATGATGCTACTTGTCATCTGCAAATGGAGTTCTTTTTGAGCAATACTGTGGTAAAATTTTAAGTTGTCAAGTTGTGAATTGTTCAAAATAATAATGTACTTACCAGTTTATTTGAAAAATAAAAGACTTGTTACTAAAAATTACCTGAAAAACAGCAATGAAAGATAAATACTGTGGTAGATTTTGTTTATAAGGCAAACAGTTTTTAAACGAAAAGAAAGTTTAAGTAACATTAAGAATGTATTTCATAATTTCAGACATGTAAGCTTGCTACAACTTGATTGATTTGCTCAGGCAATCAGAGATTGCTTTTGTTGTCACTTACATTCTCTCCAAATGATCCTGTATTTCAAATAAAACAATATAGCATTTTCTGATAGTTGAAAGTGAATTGAAAATTTTTTTAAAGCAAGCACTTTCTTTCAAGAAAAATAACTGTGTTTTAGTTGGTTTCAAGGTTGCTTTTTTTCCATTATGAAGGAGTGTTTACAAATAATTTTGACGAAGGTCACACACCAATTCATTATTTTTCTTTTAAGAATGAACCTCTATGAGAGATAACAAAATGAGAACCAGCTAAAAAAAGGAAGTAAGTTTACTTCTCTTGAACATACATGGGGACCATTTGACTTGGGCACATCCTAGATAATGTATAAAGGAAGAAAAACAACTACATATAACAAGGAGTTGCTTGAAATGGCTTTATTGTTTTGAAATATATATCTCATTATTTTAGGTTGTTTTCCATTAAGTAATATCCACCCATTATAGGATATTCTAATACATTTTGTTATGCCATGGAATCTGCTGCACACATCATTTAGGTCAGGTTGGATCCACCATATATAGAAAGAGGAGTTATGTTAGTGGGTTGGATAAGAACTTGGACAATGAAATTCCATATGGTTTCAGATTTTGACTCCTTTTTTACACTGTGGGCAAGTCACTTAACTTTGAACTTCTCGGCTTGTGAATGATGACTCAATTACATTCTTTTGTTTCTAGTAACTAGGAAGGTAACACTCATCTCAGATTTCTGTAATACCTTTTTTTGCTGTTCCTATGCTTACTTGTTGTAAGTGAAGGCAGAACAAGTTGTGTAAGTTCAAGAAATCTGATAGTGACAACATTGCAGCCCTATAGGACACCCACAGTATTCTTCACATTGGAGGAAACACCAGCACCCCTCTCTTAGGCAAAATGGATCTTAAGAGGTCATGTTGAGATTTTGTTAATAGACAGACTTTGCAATTGTTTAGTTTAAAATTATACATGTGGTATATATAACCTGAATATCAATTCCACAAAGTCTAATGGGGATTAGAGATCTACCAGAGTCCGACCTCCCCTCCTACAACTCAGTAGAGTGATTCTTTTTTTTTTTTTTTTTTTGCATTTAGATGTCACTATTTTCAAGCACCCAAGCATTCCAGAGAGAAGAACTCTAGAGTTATTCTGAGGACTCCTATGAACCTCTACAGCATAATATTTTATTCATTTCTGTATACTTGTAATAAATTTGAAGAATATCTTGGTCAGCTTGCACTGCCCTAACAAAATAGCATGGACTGCATGACTAAACAATAGAAATTTGCTCTGGCCAGTTGGCTCAGTGGTAGAGCATCAGCCCAGCATGTGGATGTTTCCGGTTTGATTCCTGGTTGGGGCACACAGGAGAAACACCGATCTGCTTCTCCACCCTTCCCCCTCTCTTCTCTCTCTCTCTCTCTCTCTCTCTTCTCCTTCTCCTCTTCCTCCTCCTCCTCCTCCTCTTCTGCAGCCATGGCTTGATTGGAGTGAATTGGCCCCGGGCACTGAGAATGGCTCCAGGGCCTCCATCTCAGGTGCTAAAAAATAGCTCCAGTTACAATGGAGCAAGGGCCCTAGATGGGCAGATGGGCAGAGCATCACCCCCTAGTAAGCTTGATGGGTGGATTCTTGTCAGGGAGCATGTGGGAGTTTGTCTTTCTGCTGCCCCTTCCCTTACTAATATTTAAAAAAAAAATAGAAATTTATGTTCCACAGTTCTGAAGGCTAGACAGTCCAAGTTCAAAGTCTGGCTGGGTTTTGTTTCTCTCTGGTTACCTTATCTTCCATATTTTCCTTGTGTCCTCACAATACCTTTCCTCTGTATGCATGCAAAAAGAGAAAGATTGAGAGACAGAGAGAAAGATGAAGAGAGCTTCCTTTTCTTACAAGGCCATCAGTTCTGTTGGATAAGGGCCCTACTTTTATGACCTCATTTAAACTTAGTTACCTCCTACAGACCTTAGCTTCTAAGGCAGTCAGTCACATTAGGAGTTAAGACTTAGACATATGAATGTGCGGAGGGCAGAATTTAGTCCACAACAGAAAATAAATATAGAAACTTAGTATCATTGTCTTAATACGTTAAAGCATTTTCCAAAAAAGGCAACTATTTAAATGTATAACTAAATGTGATTTCATTTTTATATTTTTGATAGATTTTTTAAAAGGGTAAAATGCTTTCATATCAGCCATGCCTGGTTGGCTCAGCAGTAGAGTGTTGGTCTGGAGTGTGGATGTCCTGGGTTTGATTCCCGGTCAGGGCACATAGGAGAAGTGATCATCTGCTTCTCTACCCCTCCTTCTCTTTCTTCTCTCTCTCTCTCTTCTCCTTCCCTCCTGTAGCCAGGGCTGGACTGGAGCAATTTGGCCTCGGGTGCTGAGATTAGCTCCATGGCCTTCATCTCAAGCTATAAAAAAGAATGACTCTGATCTCAACAGATGGGCAGAGCACCACCTGCTAATGAGCTTGCGGGGTGGATCCTGGTTGCGCACATGTGGAAGTCTGTCTCTGCCTCCCCTCCACTCACTAAAAAAAAAAAAGCCTTTATATCATTGCTTGACTTTGCTGTGCACTTTTGACAGGTCATAGGAAAGCAACAAAAGATGATAGAAATGTAAAATCTGCACCAAATAAAAGGAAAACCCTCCCAGTTTCTGTAGGATGATTTGGCAGAATGTGCGCATGTGCAGATGATGACATAACACCATGTATACAGTGGAGCAGCCCACGGCCATGCCAGTTGAGATGTGGATGGTACAGAGGAAAGTTCAGTGTGTTCTGTGGCTCGCTAAATTTGAATCCATGACCAAAGTGCAATGTGAATAACGATGCGTTTATAATGAAGCGCCACCATATAGGAATAACATGACTCGGTGGGATAAGCAGTTGAAGGAAACCGGCAGTTTGGTGGAGAAACCCCGTTCTGGTAGGCCATCAGTCAGTGACGAGTCTGTAGAGGCTATACGGGATAGCTACCTAAGGAGCCCTAAAAAATCTGTGCGTGAGCCCACATCAAATTGCACTGAATAGGTATGAAACTGGGAGAGTTTTCCTTTCATTTGGTGCAGATTTCACATTTCTATCTTCTTTTGTTGCTTTCCTGTGACCGGTCAAAAGTGCACAACTTTACGGACACACTGTATATTTAGATATTTAATAAAGCTGAAAATGACCTTTGTTATATCACTAGCTGTTAGGTTCAGATCACTATAGCTTTATAAGGTGCTCTTAGGATGACTGTGAAAAGCAAAAAAAAAAAAAAAAAAAAACAACCCAAAAAAACAAAAAGCATTAATATCTTAATATAAGGTCAGAGAGATTGATTTCAGTGCCTTTATTGTAAAGCTCTTGAAACTGAGGTCTACAGATACCCTTTTTCAAGAAACCGGGGTCACAGACAAATTATTAACTGAGGCACTTCTGTGACATTGACCAGCCATCTGACTTTCACTTCACTTTGCTTTCCTTGCTATCCCACCCACAACCCTGCAAGCTGCTATCCAGGTTCTTCAAAAGTCCAGAATTAAATTTAAAACTCTTCTGTGGAATGCAGAGAAGGTGAAACCTGAGCCTGTAGCTGAGGAGATTCTTGTGCCTGTGAAGGGGGGTAGCATAACTTTAACCTCATAAATTGATTTGATAAATCTAAATTTTAAAGTAAGTAGAGAGTCTTAGAAATCCAGCAGGTCACAAGATGACCTTATTTAGAAGAATAAATAATGTCAAACATATAGTCATGAAGAGAAAGATATCAACTCTGGACTGAAGCAATTTATTTAATGCTTGAAGTTGACATATAGAGCAATCAGAAAGACCAGAATCATGATAAAGTATTATATGAGTTCTTTAATAAAATGCATTTATCTAATCAATAAATTTTATTTATTGAGCACTTACTAGGAACACAACACTGATTAGAAAAATGGTATAATACTCTGCTTCCCAAATTGTGACTTTTCAATGCCACTAAAAGTATTTTAAACTAATATAAAACACACATTCATTATCTCATAAATTAAAACTTTTATGACAAGGACCAAATAGTAAAAACAAAAATCAAAATCAGATTATTTTTTAAAAGCTAGTAAATATTTTATTATGTCCCAAATTATTGAGTTCCATTGTAGTGAAAACTGTCAATTCACTACTAAGACATGGAGGTGAGGAAGAACCAAAGTGAACGAAAAGAGGAATCCTAAGTAAATGTTTATCTCTGCCAGGGAGCCATTGGGTCTCTTTTCCAGGTGCTGAAATCCACCTAACTTCAGCACCTTAGTCCTCTTAACCTCCACTTCTTGTTTCTTGCCCAATGCAGTGCCTCAGTGAGATAAGTAACTCCGCATTAACAGACTTGCAAAATACTTTTGCTAATAATAGTGTAGGTAAGCACTGGTTCAGAGGGGTTAAATTGAGGACATGGAACATTCTTGCTTGGGGTAGAGGAAATTTCAATGGTATTACTGAGCCAAAATGTAATGTAAGCTGCTGAAAAGCAATAATTAAACTTACATCTTTAACTTCATTAAGTGAATTATCTGAAACCTCCGCCTCTTGAAAAATAAATTAAGCAATGTGAGCCTATAATGATTATATGAAACATGTGGTTTTGGGTTGTTGGCTTACGAATAAATTGTAGGTGTGCATTGTTCAGCAACTCAGAAAATGTTATGATTATTCTAAGACATGTTCATTATTATATGATATAAACATATATCAGATAAAGCCAAAATCTCTCCTGAAATGAATCAATTCACAATTCATAGTTCTATGTATCTAATAAATAAATAATAAATAAATAAAAGATAAATTTTTAACATATTTTTTATATATTAAAATAATCATGTTCTCTGTTATAAAATTTCCTTAAATGATTTTTATAAGGAAAATATTGTCATATACTTCCCACAAGTGGGGGCAATAGGATGAGCTATATTGAAAGAAGTCAAGATTTTCATAATACGGTACAATGGCAACAAACCTCAATATAGCAACAATTTAAAACACAAAGAAACAGAGACCTCATTTAATCTAAACAGAGAGAAGACTGGTGACTAAAAACAAGCAGGCATTAAATTCAGCACCTTTTGAGGTTATAGAGATTGTAAAGAAGAAACTACGA
Source organism: Saccopteryx leptura (assembly GCF_036850995.1). NCBI lineage: Eukaryota > Metazoa > Chordata > Mammalia > Chiroptera > Emballonuridae > Saccopteryx > Saccopteryx leptura. The sequence continues at coordinate 35,628,711 of NC_089509.1, forward strand.
CCCTGTGCTTTCTTTTCACATTGGGCTAGTAAGGATGAGAGTCTGTGTGTCTACATGTTTGAAGTCTTTCCTTTTCCTAAGTCTCATAATAAGATTCTCTTTGGCAGACACCGTGCAACTGTGTCTGCTGTTTTGCCTGCCTCTGTAAAGCATTCAACACACTCGACCAGCTATCGGTGAGTAGCTTTTTATGTAGAAGCATGAGTGCTGTTTACTAATTAATCTTTTCCAGAGAACTGAAGAGTAATCTTCTTCCTGACAATATTGATTCTTCTCACCTAGGAGAGATGATGTTTCTAGAAAGTTTGCTGTGTACTGCTCTGCTGACTTGACACTAACAGAATTATTTGAGGAAGCTGCAAGCATCATCAGTCTTTGGTCACGTCAGGTTCTTTAGATATAGCACACAATCACCTAGAGGCATCTCAATTAAGTGAGCATGACTGTCCTAATTAGACAAGAGTCCTCACTATTAAATATTATTAAATTTAATTTGGTGCTCTGGAAAAACTCATGATGAAATCCATCCCACTAAGGGCAGGACATTGCATATTTAAATCCACAGCAACGTGCTCAGAAAAACATTTCCAAAGTAAAGTTTATTTAGTCCCAAACAATACTATTTGGAGATATATTGCCTAAACATCAACCATGAAAGCTGGAAAAAACTTTAGAAAAGTCATCATATATGACCCCTTACAGATGAAGAAATTAAAGTCCAGGAAGGTGTAGATGATTAGTTAAAAGAAATAAGACTGTTAATAAGGCCTCCTAACTCTTCTAGCCAAAGGCTCTTCACTTGATAACATCATACAATCTGAAATATATCAATGATTGAAAGCTCATCTCTAAAGCTGTGACCTCTCATTGTTGTGTTGTTGGTGGTAGAATTACAATACTTAGTTTTGTATTTCTAATTAATGTTATAACCTTGAGAAAGTCAATCTAACTGCATCTGATTTTTGTTACTTTCAAGTTAGAGATAATTTTATCTATCTCATGAAGTGTTGTGATTTAATAAATGTTGTGAGACAAGGTGTTTTCTGTAAATGCAATGTTACAATGATGATAAAAATTTATGTTTTAGGAGTTTATCTGTGACTTTAAGTTTAGGTGGTGGATTGAGTTTCTGTTCTCTCTCCCCACCACCTCCCATGAAACCTACAAAAATAGCAGTACTAGAGATAAAGAAGGTAAAAATCCTACTTCGATTAAAAGATGGTGGGGTTAGACATCACCAACATGAGATTTTTAATATATATATTTCTGGGCAATGAACATGGGATGTGATGGATGATGAAGCTGACAATGGACAACACAGCTATGAGCTCCTGTAGGGAGATTTAAGCCCTACCTGGAATTTATATTCTTTAAATAACCAGGAAGGGAATTAAGACTCAGAAAGGTCAGTTACTATTTAAAGGAAAGAAAAGTTTTGAGACTGACAACAGAGAAATTAAATCCTGAGCACAACTCAGTTATCTCCAGTAACAAAATGCCTGAGGTCGAGGTACCTACCTACTGCCCATACCACTATCCCCATGACAACAACCAATGGTCTCTTCTCCAACAAAACTGAAGTGACTCTTTGGAGGAAACAAGGGTAGTTGATGATCCACACCAAAACCCTTTATATTTTGCTTTTTAGGAACACCAAATCCTGAGAGCCCAACCCCTGCCAGAGCTTTCTGGAGGAGCATGGCTTTGTCTCTATACCAGAACTCATAGTGAACTTGATGTTGCCTTACTCATTAACATGAAAAGACAACTGAGAAGAAAAAAGTATTTATGGAAAGCCTACAGCATGAAAGTGAAAGAAGTAAAAAGAAAAAATTAATCTCAGAAATGAATAAAAGATTTCAGTAAACAAAAGAAAACACAAAAGTCTCCAAATGGCATTCTAGATAGAGTCAATGAGGTATTGTATTCATGAAAAAATAGAATGATATAACAAAAATGAATGGGGAAAAAGAAAGAGCTTCTAGAATTTAAAAATTGTTGCTGAAATTAAAAATGAAATTACAAATAAAATGTGTCCAAAAGAAATAAATAAATTGTTCAGAAAATAGCCAAAAGATAAAAAAAAATGTGAAAAGATTATTTTAAAAAGATAATCAATTCAGCAAGTATGTTGTCCAAACAATGAGTTTCAGAAAGAATGAACAATAAAAATCAGATGACAAGACATATTATCAAAAAAATTAAACAAGAAAATTTCTTGTAGCAGAGGACATGGACATTCGGTTTGAAAGGGCTCAACACCTACACAAAACATAGGTGAAAATCACATACCTAGGGAGGTCAATGTGAAATGTAGAAACACTGATAATAAAGAGAAGTCAGTGAAAGCTTTCAGAGGAAATACACGTGCATGTATATGTATTTCTTGTTCAAAATGACAACAGCCATCTTTGTGGCAGCCATTCTGGACATTAGATAACAACAAAACAAAGCCTTCAAAGCTGGGAAAGTGATATGTTACCCAGACAAACTATGAAGCTAGCATGGTGTCACAATAAAACTCTTTGTAGAGAATCAAAGAGAATCAACCTCCCAACATTTCTCCGGAATTTTTGAGGATAGTCTTTAACAAAATGAGAAAATGTACTAAGAAAAATGAAAGGCATGAACTCAATAGGTAGACAATCCAGCCAGAACAGTTGAAGAAAGCTGAAGAAGGGCAGGTCCATAGAGCAAGTAGGATAGATGGAAGAAAGAAGAAGGTTCTGGAAGGAACATGCTGAGGGGCAGCCAGGAATTACAGAGAATAAATGATAAATAAAGAGTCTGGTAATAATTGAGAATATAATGAAGGCAAATTACCAAGAACAAAAAGTCAAATTGTCAAAAACAAACTTTAACAAAACAAAATGCCGGTGAACAATATTTGTATAATTATGCAAATATAAAGAATATTAGTAAATTTTAACTTCTGGAAATAATCTATAACCAAAGCACAGAAAACAAAACTGTGCTTATAGAATGTCACTATATGATAATCAAATTATAGATGATAAAAATGTAGAGGTTTGTAGTCTGGGGACAAAGCTATAGGATATGATAGGAGGAAGTAATACCTCAGCTAGGAAAGTATGAAGTCATACAATATAGCTTTTGGTTGATTGGATAAGAAATAAAAGATGTAAGTATGTTTTTTTCTTAAATTTACAAAGGTAATCTTTAAAGGAAGCAAATATAATGACATAAGTATATTTGAAAGAAGAGTGGCATTAGTCGTAGAGAATGAAAATAAATTGTTAAATTTCATAAATGAACCCTAAAATTCAGAAATCAAAATAAAGTCGGTATATTGGCAGGGGTCTCAAACTCGCGGCCCATGGGCCGCATGTAGCCCGCCGAACAATTTTGTGTGGCCCGCAGACTAATCCACGAAGTTCAAAATATTTTGGATAAAATTAAGTAAGCCTAGGGGCCTACTTGTATTTTTCATTTCTCTAGCATCCTAGCTAGATATTAGCTTAGTTAACAGCAGTTGTGATGCGAACTACAGTATCTGGTTGTTTTGTGACACTGAGTAAACTGCATGTATGATTGTGCTTGTTGTACTGATTTTTTTTTTGTTTTCAACTGCAGTGAGAAAAGTGTTGCGTAACAGTTGCCTTTTGTAGACCTAGTGCGGCCCGCCGAAGGGCTGTGATCTTGCTCTGCGGCCCACATGCTGAGTTGAGTTTGAGACCCCTGGTTTAGAGATTCAGAGGTAGCTACCCAAGGAAGAGTTAGAGTTAAAAGTTGTTCTTATGAGAGGGACTAGAGAAGGAAGGGTAATAGCAAGGAAGGGTTATTCTTTCTCATAATACACTCCAGTTGATTTTGTTGGTTGACTATCCCACATCCATTCTCTCTTTCATTCTTTTTTTAAATTAATTTTAATGGAGAGACATTGATTAATTAGGGTACATAGATTCAGAGAAAACATCTCCAGGTTATTTTGACATTTGATTATGTTGTATACCCATCAAAGTCAAATTGTCTTCTGTCACCTTCTATTTGGTTTTCATTGTGTCTCTCCCCTTCCCACCTGCTCCCCCTCCTTTCTTCTCCTCCCCCTGGTAACCAGCACACTCTTGTCCATGTCCCTGAGTCTCATTTTTGTGCCCTTGCCTATGTATGGAATCATATAGTTCTTAGTTTTTTCTGATTTACTTATTTCACTCAGTATAATCTTATCAAGGTCCATCCATGTGGTTGTAAATGTTCCCATGTCACCATTTCTTATGGCTGAGTAGTATTCTATAGAATATATGTACCACATCTTCTTTATCCAGTCATCTTATGAAGGGCTCTTTCATTGTTTCCATGCCTTGGCCACTGTGGACAATGCTGCATTGAACATGGGGCTGCATATGTCTTTATGTACCAGTGTTTTTGAGTTTTAGGGGTACATACCCAGTAGAGGGATTGCTGGGTCATATGGTAGTTCTATTCTTAATTTTTTGAGGAACCATCATACTTTCTTCCTTAATGGTTGAACTACTTTACATTTCCACTAACAGTGGATGAGAGTTTCTTTTTCTCCATAGCCTCTACAATACTTGTTATTACCTGTCCTGTTAATAATAGCTAATCTAACAGGTGTGAGGTGGTATCTCATAGTAGTTTTGATTTGCATTTCTCTAATAGCTAATGAAGATGAGCATCTTTTCGTATATCTATTGGCCATTTATATTTCTTCATGGGGGAAGTGTCTGTCAATGTCCTCTTCTCATTTTTTTATTGGATTGTTTCCTTGTTTGTTGTTGAGTTTTATGAGTTCTTTGTATATTTTGGATATTAGGCCCTTATCTGTGCTGTTGTTTGAAAATATCATCTCCCATTTAGTTTGCTGTTTGTTTGTTTTGTTGTCAGTTTCTCTTGCTGTGCAAAATCTTCTTAGTCTGATGTAGTCCCATTCATATATCTTTGCCTTCACTTCCCTTGTCTTTGGAGTCAAATTCAGAAAGTGCTATTTATGGCCAAGGTCCATGAATCTAGCACCTATGTTTTCTTCTATGTAATTTATTGTTTCAGGTCTTATATTTAGGTCTTTGATTCATTTTGAATTAATTTTGGTACAAGGAGACAAACTGTAGTCGAGTTTCATTCTTTTGCATGTGGCTTTCCAGTTTTCCCAGCACCATTTATTAAAGAGGCTTTCTTTTCTCCATTGTGTGTTGTTGGTCCCTTTATCAAAGATTATTTGACCATATATGTGTGTTTTTATTTCTGGGCTTTCTGTGCTGTTCCATTGGTCTGAGTATCTATTTTTCTGCTAATACCATGCTGATTTGATTATCATGGCTCTATAATAAAATTTAAAGTCAGGTATTGTAATGCCCCCAGCTTCGTTCTTTTTCCTTAGAATTACTTTTGCTATTCAGAGTTTTTTATAGTTTCATATAAACTTGATAATTTTTTGTTTCATTTCTTTAAAAAAATGATATGGGAATTTTGATAGGAATTGCATTAAGTTTATATATTGCTTCCTGTCCAAGAACAAGGAATATTTTTTCATTTTATTGTATCTTTTTTGATTTCCCTTAACAATGCATTGTAGAGTTTTTTCTCTCTCTCTCTCTCTTTTTTTTTTTTTTTACAGTGACAGAGAGTCAGAGAGAGGGATATATAGGGACAGACAGACAGGAACGGAGAGAGATGAGAAGCATCATATCATTAGTTTTTTGTTGCGACACCTTAGTTGTTCATTGATTGCTTTCTCAATCTGCTGCAGCAGACTGGAGTAACCCCTTGCTTGAGCCAGTGACCTTGGGTCCAAGCTGATGAGCTTTTTTGCTCAAACCAGATGAGCCCACGCTCAAGCTGGTGACCTCCATGTCTCAAACCTGGGTCCTCCACATCCCAGTTCAACGCTCTACCCACTACGCTACCACCCAGTCAGGCTGTAGTTTTTATTATATAGGTCCTTTACATTCTTTGTTATGTTTATTCCTAGGTATTTTTTTTTAGTGCAACCATAAAGGGAATTATTTTTTTGAGTTTGTTTTTTGATGTTTTAAGGTTCGCATATAGGGAGGCAATACACTTTTGTATGTTAATTTTGTATCCTGCGACCTTACCATATTGGTTTATTGTTTTTAATAGTCTTTTTGTGGAGTCTTTAAGGTTTTCAATGTATAGGATCATATCATCTGCAAAAAGTGAAACTTTTACTTCTTTATTTCCAATATGAATGCCTTTTATTTCTTTCTCTTGTCTGATTGCTCTGGCTAGAACTTCCAGCACTACGTTGAATAAGAGTGGAGAGAGTAGACAACCTTGACTTGTTCCTGATTTTAAAGAAAAGTTCTCAGTTTTATGCCATTTAATATGATGTTGGCTGATGATTTATCATATATGGCCTTTATCATGTTGAGATATTTTTCTTCTATACTCATTTTGTTGAGTGTTTTAAACACAAAATTGTGTTGTATTTTATTGAATGCCTTTTCTGCATCTATTGATAGGATCATATGGTTTTGGTGCTTTGTTTTGTTGATATGGTGTATTACGTTAACTGTTTTACATATGTTGAACCATCCTTGTGATTCTGGGATGAATCCCACTTAATTCTGATAAATTATTTTTTTAATATGTTGTTGTAATCGATTTGCTAGTATTTTGTTTAGTATTTTAGCATCTCTTTTCATTAGAGATATTGATCTGTAGTTTTCTTTTTTTGTGTTGTCCTTGCCAGGTTTTGATATGAGGGTTATATTGGCCTCATAAAATGTGTTTGGAAGTATTGCTTCTTCTTCAACTTTTTGGAAGACTTTGAGTAGAATAGGAACCAAGTCTTTTTTGAATGTTTGATAGAATTTACTAGCCGTCTGGCCCTGGACTTTTATTTTGGGGGTGGTTTTTAATAGTTGTTTCTATTTTCTTTTTGATTATGGGTCTATTTAGGCTTTCTGCTTCTTCATGACTCAGTCTAGGAAGATTGTATTGTTCTATAAATTTATCCATTTCTTCTAGATTGTTAAATTTAGTGGCATATATTTATTCATAGTATTTTACAATATTTTTTTTGTATATTTATGATATCTGTGGTGATTTCTCCTCTTTTATTTTGGATTTTGTTTATATGCGTCATTTCTCTTTTTTCCTTAGTGAGTCTTGCCAAGGGTTTGTCAATTTTGTTGATCGTTTCAAAGAACCAGCTCCTTGTTCTATTAATTTTTTCTATAGTTTTTCTGTTCTCTATTTCATTTATTTCTGCTCTGATTTTTATTATCTCCTTTCTTCAGCTGGTTTTGGGTTGTCTTTGTTCTTCTTTTTCCAGTTCCTTAAGATGTGAAGTTAAGTGGTTTACTTGGGCTGTCTCTTGTTTGTTCATATAGGCCTATAGTAATATGAACTTTCCTCTTATTACTGTTTTTGCTACATCCCAGAGATTCTGATATGTCATTTTCATTTGTCTGTATGTATCCTTTGATCTCTGCTTTTATTTCTTCTTTGACCCACTCACTTTTTAAATGTATGTTGTTTAATTTCCACATTTTTGTGGGTTTGTTTACTTCTTTTTTGCAGTTGAATTCTAGTTTCAAAGCTTTATGGTCAGAGAATACGCTTGGTATAATATCAGTCTTTCTGAATTTCTTGATGTTATTTTTGTGGCCCTACATATGGTGAGTTCTTGAGAATGTTCCATGTACAGTCAAGAAAAATGTATACTCTGGCGTTTTGGGATGAAATGCCCTGTAGATGTCTATCACATCTAGTTGTTCTAATGTTTTGTTTAAGGCTGATATTTCTTTATTGATTTTCTGTTTGGATGATCAATCTAGAGCCATCAGCGGTGTATTGAGGTCTCCAATATGATTGTATTTTTGTCGGTTTTTATTTTTAGGTCATTTAGTAGCTGTCTTATATATTTTGATGCTCCTTGGTTTGGTGCATATATATTAAGAATTGTTATGTCTTCTTGATTCAATGTCCCCTTTATCATTGTGAAATGACCATCTTGTCTCTGATTACCTTTACTGTCTTGTAGTCAGCATTGTTAGATATGAGTATGACTATACCTGCTATTCTTTGGATGTTTTTTGCTTGGAGAATCGTTTTCCAACCTTTCACTTTGAATTTTTTTTTTATCCTTGTAGTTTAGATGTGTTTCTTGAAAGCAGCATACAGTTGGATTTTCTTTTTTAATCCATTCTGCTACTCTGTGTCTTTTTATTGGTGAATTCAATCCATTTACACTTAGTGTAATTAGTGACACTTGACGGCTTCCTATTGTCATTTTATATATTGCTTTCTGATAGCTTTGTATCTTGTTTGATTCTTCTCTTTTGTTTTTCTATCATTTTTTTTTGTTTGGTTTTATTCCATACTTCTTTCCTCTGTTCTTTTTTTAAGCCATGTATTTCTGTTGTAATTTTTTGATGGGTGGTTACCATTAAGTAATGGAATGGATACATATCATGTTCATTGTAGTACATTAACTCATAAGTGCTTCTGCACTCCATCCTCCTGTGCTACTGTTAAACTTTGTCCTCTCCCTTTTTCTGTTTTTGTTGTCACAGATTAATCTTGTTTTTATTGTTGTGATCTTGATTGAGCTTTTATTTGTAGTTTTGTTTTGTTTTGTTCTTTGTATCTGATCGGAAAACCCCCTTTAGTATTTTCTGAAGAACTTGATTTCTGGTAATAAATTCCCTCATCTTTTCTGGGGTTTTCTGGTGATTAATACCTCATCTTTTTTGTATCTGTGAATGTTTTTATTTCTCCTTTGAATTTGGAGGATAGCTTTGATGGGTATAATATTCTTGGCTGGAAGTTCCTCTCTTTCAGAACTTTAAATATTGGGGTCCACTCTCTTCTGGCTTGCAGAGTTTCTGCTGAGAAATCCGATGATAATCTAATGGGCCTTCCTTTATATGTTGTATTCTTCTTTTCCCTGGCTGCCTTGAGAATTTTTTCTTTGTCATTGGTTTGTGATCATTTCATTATGATGTGTCTTGGAGTAGGTTTGTTTGGGTTAAGATAACTTAGTGTTCTGTTTGCTTCTTGAATTCGAGGCTCTAATTCTTTCCACATGCTTGGGAAGTTGTCATCTATTAGTTGTTTGAATATGTTCTCCATTTCATTTTCTCTCTCTTCTCCTTCTGATATACCCATTATTTTTATGTTGCTTTTTCTGATGGAGTCAGACAATTCCTGTAGGACAGGCATCCCCAAACTACGGCCCATGGGCCGCATTCAGCCCCCTGAGGCCATTTATCCAGCCCCCCTCCGCACTTCTGGAAGGGGCACCTCTTTCATTGGTGGTCAATGAGAAGAGCACTGTATGTGGCGGCCCTCCAACGGTCTGAGGGACAGTGAACTGGCCCCCTGTGTAAAAAGTTTGGGGACCCCTGCTGTAGGACTTTCTCATTTTTTTAATTTGTGAGTCTCTCTCCTCTTTTCTCTGTAGTGTCTCTAGTTGCCTGTCTTCTATGTTGCTAATTCTCTCCTCTATCTGGCCTGTTCTATTAGCTAAGCTTGTTACTTTGTTTTTCAGTTCATGAATTGAGTTTTTCATCTCTGTTTGATTCCTTTTTAAAGTTTCAATTTCCCTGGTGATGTATTCTTTTTGTTCATTGAGTTGTTTTTGAGCTCTCTACATTGCTTTTCTGTGCTTTCTTGTATTTCCTGAGATTTTTAAGAGTTCAATTTTAAATTCTCTGTAATTTAACCCCAAGGTTCCCAAGCAATTGCATTTTTTTCTATAGATTTTCATCTATTTGAGCTACATCTCTGTCTTTTGTATCCATGATATTTGATTCCTTTTTCCTTAGTGGCATTTGAGAGTGGTATTATTAATAACACTAATAAGAGATGATAATAAAATAGAGAAAATACAGTGAAAAAATTGAATATTTTATTGTGCTAAGTGGAACAAAAACTACATAGAATGGAGAGCTGGAGTTGGAGGGAAATGACAAAGAGATTTAAAAAACGAAGTAAAAAGTACACAAAATGCCACAAAGAAAAAATTTAAATCCAGAATAAAATACTTTGTTTGTGAATGATGATTGAATAAGAGAAAAAAAATGAAAGAGAAAAGAAGAAAAAAGAAAAAAAGAGTTAGTAATTTTGGAAGTAACCCTCATAAAAAAATACAAACAAAAATGGAAAATGTAATACCTGTAGGTAATGAAGTTCAAAATTAAAAGGAAAGAATAAAATAGAAAGAGAAAAAATGACTAAGGTGGAAAAAAAATAAAAAATACAAGAAAAAAATTTTAAAAAGTTATAAAAAATGTGATTTTTTCCCTGGTTTTGACAGGTTATCTTCTTCTTTTTTATTTTTTCTCTTTCTTTTTGGCTGGTGGTGTTGTACCTTAGGTTTTGCCCCTGTGGCACTCTTGAGTAGAGATTTTCAGTTGATGTGTCACTATGGCGATGACATAAGCTAGGCCTCAGTCTCATTGGCAGGAGGGGCTTGTTAGGGTTTGCAGGCTCCAACAATGGGAGAGTCATTTTTCCTGGTGCCTCTCCCCATGTCTTTCCGTCCTGAACCAGCAGCCAGGGGACCCAGCTGTGAAGTTTCCCCAGTCACTGCCTGCAGAACAAGAAGCCCTAAGAGCTGCCAAGTCCCCCCTCCAGCTCCGCTCAAACCACAGTTCTGGGTAAGGCTTTGCCAGCCAGAGCCACCAGCATAAGCAGGCAGGGCTGGGAGCTGATTACTTTCCAGGTGTCTTTCTAAGAGCCTCTGGGCATGCTTAATATGCATCAGCGCTTTGTGGGTCTACTCTCCCTAGGCTCTTTTCTTTTGTGCCTTGTTTGGGAAGCCCACAGCCCAGCCCGCCCAACTTCCACAGTCCTCTCTGAGGTCTGCTCCATGGGAATGTGCTTTGTAAACTGTATCGGCTGGTAAGAGTTGCCCCAGCCACTTCCTGCAGAGCAAGAGGAGGCCCTAATAGCTGCCAAGTACCTCCCTCAGGTCTGCTCAAAGCACATATCTGGGTAAGGTCATGTCAACCAGAGCCACCAGCATGAGCAGGCACAGCAGTGAGCCAATTGTGGATCAGGCTCCTTTCTAAGAGCCTCTGGGTATGTCTAGTTTGCCTCAGTGTTCCACGGGTCTGATTCCACAGGCTTCTCCCTCATGCCATTTGGTAGCCTGCAGCAAGCTGCTTGTGTGCCCAGCACCCAGCCCCCACCACTTCCACAATGTTCTCTAAGGTCTGCTCCTTGGGAATGTGCTTTGTAACCTGTATCAGCTGGTGGAAGCACCCCTCTTGGATAGGTCCAGGCCTAGGGAACCCAGCCTTTGTGCACTTCCCATGCTGCTGGTCAGGGAGCCAGGACCACACAGAAACTTTGGCTGCAGCCCACGCAGAAGTCCACTGCTAACCGTCTCCAGCCCAGCCCCTTCATCTGCGAATGCGCGTGCCCATGCCAGAAGTGCCAGGTGGAGCCAATCACACACCGCCTGCAATTGCAGACCAAGAGTGAACAAAGTCCAAAGCCACTCTGGTGCCTGTCTCTGCAAGCAACCCGCTCGACTACCTCTGCCGGAGTCTGCCGCTCACACTAGCTCTGCATCCATGATCTCAGGCTGAGCCGCTGGCACACTCTCTCCTTGGCTTGGTCGTCTGCCCTAGCCCAGCTTCTTCCCTCACCCCCAGCCCTCCTTTCCTCTCAGTTCCAAGTGAAAGCGGCCCTTCCTCAGGTCAGTGAGGAAAGCAGAGTACTCTGTTCTCTGTCTTATTTCCTTCAGAGTGGATTATATATTCAGCCACCTTTTCTCCCAATTGTACCTCTGTTTAGTGTATGTGTATTTCAGATGCTCCTGAGATTGTTTTTCTGTCTCTAGTTGTTGAATCTGTTGAGATTTCAGGGAGAGATATCAGGAGCACCCCTCAGGCGCCATTTCTCTGACATCACTCCCCTCCTTCATTCTTACTAAGAGAACTCTAATTTAGTTTGTGCTCAGTTATAACTAAAACTCCAAAGATAATCAGTCACATTTCTTTTGCCTGGTATCTGTTCTGGTTTATGTATGGGAAAGGAAGGCTCCAGGATGGAGGAAGAGTGTTTTTGAGAACAGTTCAGCTCCTTTGAGAAGGTTATAAAGACAGGTACTTTGACCTTTATTCTCTTCCTAATGAAGATATCATATCTAAATGAGCCACTAATGCCACTTGAGAATGAAATTCACACTGAGAACAGCAGAGAATTGAAAAGAAGTCAGGTTCTTCATGACAATTGTGAGCTGCAAAATATAGCATACTGACAGCTGCCCTCCCTTTGACATACTGAAATATCAGATAATAATTGCCTTATTTTTATTTTAGTCAGTTGATTCAAGGCTTTTGTTACTTGCAACCAATAGCACCCAATCTGATACATAAAACTCATTAGTATTACTTGATTTTTTAAAACATATACACATATTATAATCATTAAAAATTGTTATGATAAAAATATTTAATGTTATAAATCCTACTCAAAGCATGCAAATTCCTCCTTCTGCATTTCATATTTTTAAAACATGAGTTTTAAATTATCAAGTGGAAACATTAGTCAATGTAAAAGTATATAAAAGTAAAATGAAAGTCTCTGGCCACTTGGACATGCTACATATATGTTGTGATTATACATTTTACCCCCAAAAAACTTGTACCACTCTATGTCACAGATATACTTCCTTGTCAATGAACACATATTCAATTTATATTTTCATTAGCTGTACAGATTTCTGCAGATGGTCAGACCACAATTTATTTAACCTGCACCTTATTAATAAGTATTTAAATTGCCTCCAATTTTTCACTAATATAACAAATGCTTCCAGAACATTCAAACACATGATTCTTTTTATAAGTATTTTTCTAAGATAAATTCCAAGATGTGAAATTGCTGGTTCAAAGGACACATGTGTTCTGAATTTTATAAGATTAGAAATTGAAAACTCCTACCCACAAAATGGGTTATACTACTCTACACTCCCACTAAGAGTATATAAAAATAATTTCCCCACATTTTTATTAACCATTGCTATTATCAACCTTTTAAAATTTTGTTGCATGAAACGGGCAAACACAATAGCTCAGAGTTGTTTTGATTTGACTCTCTCTGATAATTAGTAAACTTTACCATCTTTTTATGTAATTATTAGTCATTTGTATTTTTATTCACATCTTTCCATTATTATTTTCTTATTTGGCTGTTTGTGTTTTTGTTTTTAGTTCATAGTTTTTTTGTTTTTTAGGAATGTTGCCAGGGTGTTGTTTTACTTTTATGTTTTTAATTTCGAATGTCACAGTATTATTTTCCAGGGCTTTAAAAATCTGGTAAGATCATTCATTTATTTGACCTTTCCCTTTGTCTGCATTAGGAATAAATTAAAGCAATAGAAAATTATAGAGCAAATTCTTATTGAATGCCAACTGTGTCCAGTAAACACAGAAGACTCTATAGTAGAAAGACAACCCCTGACATATAGATGATCTAGTACAAAGAGGAGACAGATCAGTCCATAAATAATTACAAAACAATAACTTTTTAATATAGTATACCTTGAAGATAGGGGAGGAAGAATACTTAAAACTTCCTATGACTTATCAGAGAAGAGTTAGTTTGTTATTTCTATGAGTTCCTAACTTTTTGTACCAGTTTGCCTTGACTGTTGAGCTTTTACTATGTACTAATAGTATGAATCAAATATCTGCACCTTCTTAGTAGACTTACTTTAAAAGTTTTTTATTCTCAATATTTTAATAAATTCTTTAAAATTTATGTATCTTATTGCCATTAAATCATATAAGTATTTTTAAAGAACAATTGGAGAATAAGTTATATAAATGTGAAACACAAGAATTATTCTTTTTTTGCTTTATATGTATATTTTTCTGAAGTGAGAAACCGGGAGACAGAGAGACAGACTCTCACATGTGCCTGAACAGGATCCACCTGGCATGCCCACTAGGGGGCAATGCTCTGCCCATCTGGGGCATTGCTCTTGTTGCAATCAGAGCCATCCTCAGTGCTGGGCCAATTTTGCTCCAGTGGAGCCTTGGCTATGGGTAGGGAAGAGAGAAATAGAGAAAAAGGAGAGGGGGAAGGGTAGAGAAGCAGATGGGTGCTTCTCCTGTGTGCCCTGACCAGTAATCGAACCCTGGACATCCACACACCAGGCTGATGCTCTACCACTGAGCCAACTGGCCAGGGCCAAGAATTATTCCTTTTTTAAAGCATTCATTCTAATATTTCAATTCTCATTTTTAATAATCTAAAACTTTATATTTCTGAAAGTATAAATCCCTCCATACAAAGATATCTACTTTTAAAGGAGGAAAATACATTAGAGTGCTCTTTTTAAATCTTTGAAAACTTCCTATTGTTGGTTTCCCTCTTCTTTGACTATGACATTTGTCTGTTATTGCACCAGCCATCTCATGTAGAACTTAAAATGATAAACACAATTGCTCAATAATATTTCAATGCCTCTTTCATCATGTAAGGGGTTAAGTAAAATTGGAAAGCTAGCCTACCATCAACCAGAAAACATGGGGTCTTAAAAACCTATCACATGCTGATCCCAAGCCCAGTTCGGTTCCTATACCCTTTATAACATTCCCCATTATTTTCTATCTCAGCCCTGATTCAGTTCAGTCATTTCTCAATATTTATCTGAAAAACACAACTTTCTTCTCCAAATGTCTATTAATCCATCCCCCAAAAGAGCATAACTTCAGAATACCTTGAATTAAAAAAAAAAGAAAGAAAGAAAAAAAGTAGAAGTAAATTGGCTCTACCTGTAGTTCTAAGCAATCAGACATTTGTTTCTAAATAGCTCGGGGGATTTCACCATATGACTCCCATTAGCGGAAATTGCTGAGCTAATCGCTCTGTGTGACATTACAAATATTAGCTTCCCATCCAACTTTGTTTGAAGCTTTTCTGTATTTTCTTTTGCTGTTAGAACAAGAACTGTAAATCTGAAAAGAATTTTTACAATCAATCAATTCAATATTTTAATTTTACAGATGAAGAAATAGGTTTCTAGAGGTTGTTACCAACCACTAAGTGGCTGTTTTAGTTTGAGCACTTTGATTCACTGACTTTAAAGACCAGACTGGAATTTATGAAAGATGTTTTTAGGCACCATCTATGTAAAAGATTAAGAAATGAGGAAACTTGAAGAATAACCAAGGTTAACTGAATTCATTGTTGCAAAGGTTTTCTTTTACCTTACAAGCATTATTATGTATGGTTATGTCAATATTTGTTAAGTTGTTTATTTAACAGATTATATTCTAGAGAGCATGTTAAGGGTCATCAGATCAGACAACCAAAGGGTTGTTATTAATAGCAGCTAATATATCAGGATTATCTCTATAGTTTATTTTCCCATGGCTGCCTGAATTAAAAACCTGTAAGTTGCAGCAGCCTCATAAGAATTGGATTTTAGTAAGCTTTGGTCGAATAGGTTCCTACTGTATAGGTCACTATAAATCCCTCTTGGATTCCCAGTGAAGCTATAACAGTTATGAACACCTTCTGAATGGTTGATGGACAGTTTAACAAAATGGTGCAAACAGCCCTGCTTGTTTTTTGCATGCCAATAATTCTTTCTCAGTAACAATGCAATCCTTCTTGCAATTTGTAGAAATTGGAATTCTTCCATATTTATTGGTTTAGTCCATTTAATGAGAACAAATGAGATACCTGTCAATCTTTCAGAGTTCTTTGTTTCTTTCACTCTAGATTTTGGTATGGAAGAAATAGCTTTTTTTAATCTTTTGGAGATCTTTTCAACTATTAAATGTTTTAACATATTACTAGGACTACACATGGCATATGGCCTACTTTAGAAGCCATTATTACTTTCTAAATATCTCCTCAGGTGGAGAAAAGACATTTGACATTTATTTCTATATGAGTCATGATCCACTGACCTTGTATATGTGGTGGTCATCATGACTCAGATCTTAGAAAGGCCATGCTATTTCAATTCAATCTGAATTTTATATTTATCTCTTTAGTTTCTATTTTAATTTAAGGTAGAAAACTGCAATCCAATAGCTCATACAGTTTGTTTTTTATCAGGGAGGTATTTAAAAGAAAGTCCATCAGAAATGGTGTTCTGTGTTCAAACCTAAAATTTTCTATCAGCTGAAATCTTTTATCAGTTGTCTATATCTTTCTGGAAAAATGTTGTGTTTTTTTTATTTAATTAAAAAATTTCTTTTGTTTTTGTTTTAAAAGTTATACTTACTTAAAGTCACAAATATCACAACTCTACATGTGGGAGTTTTTTTAAGACTTTAATTTATCTCATGGAATAGAGAACAAATGACTTTCGTTTCACCATACATTGGGTTTTAGCATGATGGAAAGATGATTTAATAATTGCAGCATAGCTACTCATTTATTTCTACACTGTACTTCCTTAGGAATGGCTCATTACATGACATTAAAGCCAAATTCTTCAATTAGAAGAGGGTTAGTATTAATAAGATTTTCAAAAGAGAAAACAACAAAACCACCCAAAATTTTTGAAGCAACAAAAGAGAAACTGCAGAATAAAAACCAAATCATGGCATTTGTTCATCTCTTTAACCCTTGCTCCTCCATAAAATAAAAACATGTTGAAGAAATTGTTATGAGCAAAGGGATCCTAATTGCAAAAAATTCTTTAGCAGTGCTTGAAAGGAAATGGCACAATAGATTTATTAAGTCTGGACCAAGAAAGCTTGTCTCATATTTTTGCCTAAATATTCATTTAGAATCTGACTTTAATAATGACACTACAGGGCTTTTTCACATGACAACTAACCAACCAAAGAAACAAAAGCATATTTAGAAACACAAACTGTAGGGCATAGCTCATGCAAAGAAATGTCTTCTCTAAGTAAGTATAAGCTTGGAGGTAGGAATCATACCCTGAAGTTGGAGCCCCTGTGCTGTTAGCAATGAGCTTGGCTTCTGACAGTGTCTTTTTTTTTTTTTTTTTTTTTTGACAAGGTATAGAGACTTGTGGAGAGAAATGCACTGATGACAGGTGGGCTCTTCCCCTGTAAGTGGGATGTTGGCGGGAGTTGGCACACTAGCTTGTACTATTCAAGGTCTGTGATTTTTTTTTTTTTACTTATAAAGATGGAAACCATTATTTTTTAAAGCATGTGGTTTCAATGGTGCATACTTGATTTATGACTAAGAATTCTTTTTCTCCATGCCATATTAACATCCTCATATAATTAGTTACCCTCTTGAAACTTAGATTGGGCTGAATTCTATTTTACCAAGGTAGGAAATATGGCATGGACAGTTAGGTTTAAAACACATAAGAAATATGGAGAACTGAATATTTAACAAGGTAAAAATCTCTGCCCTTTTGCTCCAGGCATAGATATAAGGTTGAATCGAACTTCTTAAAAAATCCTTTGTTTCATCTGCACCTCAATCTTGTCAGAATGACATGGGAGTGTGAGTTTAGCTGGATTTAACTGGATGTGAATCTGAGCACATATTACGCATGCAAATCAAGCTCCATTCTTTAACCATAAAAGGCATCAACAGGAATTCCAAAGCTGATGACAGTATAACTTCTTCTTGTGGACCTGCTTCTCCTCCCACAAGACTTAAAACTTCTTTGCCTCTCTTGGGGCTTGTCAGTGCAAGCCAATAAACATTTACTTGTATAAACTTATAATTTAAATATGTATCTTAATCCTTCAACAAGTAATTATATGGAGTATTATTCATCCTTCACAAGAAATACCTTAAAGATCTAAAGGGTGACAGCCTCATCAAGTTTTTATTGCCTACCTTGAAGCATTTCCATTTTTGGAAGTATCCTCTCACTTTCTGCTTAACATACAGGAACACAAAAAGAAATTCAAAGTAAGGTACCTTGAAAGAACTTCATTACATAATTATCAAATTAGAAAATTACATACCAACATACGTCACACATATATAAGATGAGATATACAAGTGTTTGCATGTTTGTATGAGATACATGATCTTGGCATATAGAAATATGCATAATTTTTCTCTTACAACATAATTAGAAAAATTACATATCTAGGCAATTAGTCTTCAGAACAATTTTCTTCATATTTTCTTTCCCCGTAGCTAAAATGGCCTCGACAACCCACCCCACCTTCATTTTCAGCCATTTCACTCTCACCACCCCCCTCCTCTGGATCTCCACCGTCCTTCCCATTGTGTGGTATCTTCTTCTTCCCCCTTCAGTTCTGTTCATTTTCCCACCCACTTCCCAAGTCTCAGATACTGGGCAAGACTCCAATGGTTTGTGGGTGGACAAAACAATTACATAGAAACTCTACCGGAGACAAAGAAGACTCCCTGTTGTGTGATGTTGTCAATGACCCCAGACCTCTGCTGCTTCTTTCCATTTATTTTTTGCTGTCAGTCACAAACAAGAGAACATGTCATCAATCTAAGTAGAATTTGGTTGCAGAAGTCTCTTTTCATTCTTGTCCATTGGCCTATGGGAATCCAGTGTTGTTCAAACACTGCCTTTTAGAGTACCTCCAAATCCCATGAGAAAGGGGAAATTTCAGGATTAGGAGGAACAGCATTGAAGTCTAAACTTGGCCTTACATGTCTGTCTCTAAGTGTAAAGCAGTCTCGGGGAAGCCCAGCTCTGTAGGTGCAGTTGAGGCCTAAGGAGGCCCTGGGAAATCCCCACCCGAAGTTTAATACCCACTACTAAGCTGACAGAGCTTGCTTCTTCCCTGGCTGCCACTCAGCAGACTCTTTGTAGCCTGGCTGGACCTGGCAATTTCACATCTGCCATCAGCTCTCTAAACACCTTGCTCTCTGAGTACCTTGTTGCAGTGGATTCTGTGTTCAGACAGTTTTGCCTTGGCTCAGAGGGTAGAGGCAGAAAGGGGATTTCTCACAGATTTCCCCCTTTCTCTCTCTCTGTGGTTCTCCTGTGATGCCATGTGGCAAGGTTGGGACTCCTATGCCCTTAAGATTTTATTTCTCAACCTTTTTTTTTTTTATCATTGTTTGCTTAAGGAGACTTAAAGACATATTTTTTCCTAATAAATTAAAACTTTATTAGGACAATAATAAAATTTCCTCATGACAATCTAATGATATAGGTGTACTATATATTTATCTACTGTTTGTATTTCTGTGTTTTCTACTTAACAGACATTAGACAGCTTTGTTCCCTGAGAAACAGTCCTCACCCTTTGGAGGTGATACTGTCCCCATTAAAATGTGACCTCTGGATTTTCTGTCTCTGAGATAGGGCTGACACTGAGTTTGCCATCAACAAGGTCTCTTTAGCTTTTTTATTGTCTACCTGTGATATTCTCCTGTGCACATCATCCCACTGCATTTTCTCAGTTTATTTCATTTCGTATCCTCTCAACATTAGGAAGCACCAGGAATCTTTATCAAATGTTTGGGCCAGTGGTAGGATTGTAGTGCTAGAGGATGGGAGTGGTCCAAAAATAAAGTGTGTTCAACATTCCTGTGGAGTTAACTGCTGTACTAGCCAGAAAGCATTCTTCTGATCTCAGAGTGATTGTTGCCTGGTTCATAATCTAAATTCCCAGGGGTATAAACATGTTGCTCAGCACATGCCCTGTTTATGAAACATGCCCAATGGAATAAGGATTAATACCAGAGGGGGCTTATCTGGATACCCAGCACAGAAAAGCTGTCTGGGGGTGGTGTGGCAGTGAAGAAAGTGATATTTTTGTGGGGCAGCCCTAATGAAGAGTAAAGAGCAGATAGTCTCAAAACAATGATCCTTCTGGAGATCAAGTGCTGTGACTCTTTTAAACCTTCTCTCTGTACTTGCTCTATATAATTCTACTGTATTCAGATACAATATGGTCAGGACTGCATTTTTAGGAAGTTCAACGACCACTTTTTTTTTTAATTCAGTGAGAGGAGGGGAGGCAAAGACAGACTCTTGCATGTACCCTGGCTGGGTCCCAGAAAGCCCACTGGGGGAGATGCTTTGCCCACCTAGGGCATCATTCTGTTGTTCAGCACCAGAGCTCTTCCTGGCACCTGAGGTGGAGGCCCATGGAGCCATCCTTAGTGCCTGAGGCCAACTTGCTCCAATGAAGCCATGGCTTCAGGAGAGAGAGAGAGAGAGAGGTGGGAAGGGGAGAGAAGAAGTGAGAAGAAGCAGATGAGCCTGTGTGCCCTGACCAGGAATCAAACCCGAGACATCCACATGCCAAGTCAACACTCTACCACTGAGCCAACTGACCCGGGCCTCAACCATTACTATTAAAAATACACTTAACTAAGAATAAATAAATAAATAAATAATAGAAATACACTTAACTAATAAACCTAACTTTCTCACTAAAAATAAAAAATATATACTTAATGACTTCCAATTATCTGTAGATTGAAAGGCATTCTTATTAAGCTAGAATTTTAGGACCTCTATAGATTGATTCTACTTACTTATTATGCTGCTTTTCTCTAACCTACCATGTGCATGCTCTACAATACAAACACTATACTCATTTTGACCCAAATAATATTAACATGTTTCTGCTAATATTATGCCCTCTACATACTTATAATAAGCTCTCATCCCACTGCTACCTGTTTAAAACCTGCCCTCCCTATACCAAGGTCAGCCTCTGGAAAGTGACTTCTGATTCTTCCAAATAGATATTAATTGTTTTCTCCTTCAAATGTCATTTCATTCTTTTGTGT
Source organism: Saccopteryx leptura (assembly GCF_036850995.1). Taxonomy (NCBI): domain Eukaryota; kingdom Metazoa; phylum Chordata; class Mammalia; order Chiroptera; family Emballonuridae; genus Saccopteryx; species Saccopteryx leptura. The sequence continues at coordinate 35,649,369 of NC_089509.1, forward strand.
AAGCTCTGAAGAGGAAATTAAATTCCAATAAAAAGTAGAATAAGCTGTTTAGCTCCTAGACTAAACTGTAAGAACAAGGATTCAATTCTATCCATCTTTGAATCTTATACAGTGCCTTGTGCTTACACGGAGGGCACAGGAATAGTATTGGATTTCTTGTATTGTTGCTTGCCAGCTCGATAGGAAAGAACTTTGTTGGAAACACCCACCTCATATCACTTCCTGAGCGTGGATAATGACAAGTAAGCTGCCTCTATAAAGACATAAACACTATAAAGACATAAATTCATTTAGATGAGGAGAAATAAGGAAGAGATATGCTTTGTTGTCACTGTCAGTGTTTTTGTTTTGCTTTGTTTCCTTTACGTATGTCTTCTTTGAGGAAAAACGTTTTGATAGGACTAATGAATCATACAGACTAGAAGATTTTTCCTCTTGTACTTTACTTACTATTCCTTGTTAAACACAAAGCTAAAAATAGATCCTTTAATTGGAGCTGATAGGGATTGTTTTCATGGTTTACTGGCTCCAACAACCCAATGCAAGGAATCATTCATTTTATTTGCTTTTATTATTACTTTCCCATTCTCTCAGATCACTTTTTTTTTTTCTGGGAGATCTCTGTGATGCCCAATCCCCTCAGATTATTTAAAGTTAAATAAGATAGCTAGATGCAAAAACCTAGCTTTTATTATTATGTGTGTAGAAGATCTGTGTTGTTTGTTTGGGGTACTTCTTCATTGTTTTCAAAGACAAGTCATATCTAGAATCAAATGAGAAAATTAAAACCATCCAGAGACATTATTCAGGTGAAGATCATTTTGTGCTTGGGATTCAACAGCAAAGCAGCTGAAATTTGAAGTATATTGGTTTTTACTTTTTCCCCTTTTGGTAACCATGGGGATAACAGAGTATCTTACATACAAAGCTTGTGGGACAGAATAACCTTGGAAATTCTTCTACTAAAGAATAATTTAAACCTTGTTCTGACACCTGAATCATGGGGTGGTGTTTTCTGTCAACATTCTTCACTCTCCAGAACCAGAAAAGCGAGTATCTGTCTGGTTACTGGTGCCACCACGTTGCTGGGAAATAGCACTGTGACAGTGCAATTTTTCTAAAAATCATTTTGAAATACTATAGTTGCATGTGCCCAGGAACATTCAAAAAATATTTTCATCACAGGCCTCTTTTGGACATATTATTGATATTCTGCACTATATAAAATGACATTTGGAACAACTTAATTTTTTATTCTCAACTGAGAGAAGGAGAATCTTTTCCAAAAAATGTTTTTAACATCTGAAAGTGTCTAGGTGTTTGTAGGATGAAAATAATATGTTTTTATTCATTTTAATTCAATTTTATCTTTAATATTCATATCTTAAAGTGGATGTATATACAGTTATATATATTTTATTCAAATTATTTGTACTGTCTTTTATTCTGTTAGAGTCATCATTTTAGATTACCCCCTTTTTCAAAAACAAAAATGTAAAGATATGTAAAACATTCTAGGAATTATTAAACTAGATCTCTAATGGTTTTTATCTATTAAAAAGGAAGAGAAATAGCTGATAAAAATAGATAACTAGTTGATGTAACCAAACTAATTTTTATTTACTTATCTGAACATTTCATCAAAAATCATTTTTTGTGTATGTGTTTGTTGGGATTTTTTGCTGTCTATAGTTCTTTTAATAGTTGTTTGAATAATATGTCAGTTTTCACTTTACACTTATTAAGATAACTTTCTACAAATCATTCCTCTACCAACCCCATCAAAAATGAACAAAATTAACATTAAAAAGTCTTTTTGTGTGTGTGAATCGATAAATTATATTTGTTATTTTTTTCACTGGCTCTTCTTCCTTTTTCTTCATACCTTGACCAGTTTTGTTTGCTATGACACTAATACAAGTTCATCTAGGACACTGTGTTCAATGTCTAAACCCATAGGATACTTTTAACTCCACTTTTCCCACTGCTAAACAAAGGTTCTACACATGGCTCTCTTGTGTTGCCCCTCAGAGTCACAGGAAATCTACTAGTTTTCTTTAACCTATCATGCTTATATTCCTTACTATCAATTTCTCTCTCTCTCGCTTGCGCACTCACACACACATATGTGTGTGTGTGTGTGTGTGTGTACATACATACATATATAAATATATTTCTAATATTGGTTTTAGTCTTTTATGTCCAGCCCCCGTTAGCCTAAATGTCTTTTTGGATTGTCTCTTTTGCCCACCATGTACCTGATACGGGAAGAGTGTGTGCATTTTCATTTATGGCTGAGGCTACCTGACTCTGGTACTCAGATCCTGGATCCCACATGGAACCAGGAGGGAAAGGCAGACATTTCCTGCTTTGATTCATTTTTTTAAAATTATCTTCCACTGTCATTGCCACACATAGTCCTCTATGAACCCAGTCTTCCTGTAAATATTGAATATTTAAAATTGTTCCCATCACCCAAATAAATTTTAAATTGGCCTGGCTTCTTCGTGTCACTCACACTAGATAACAATATCCATAATACATTTAAGCCCTCAATCGTCTTCATTTGTTTATTCATCCATTTTCCAGCAAGACTGTGATTTCCTTGAGTACAGAGGCAACAACTGATTCATCATTGTGTGTTGCCCAATGCCTTGCTCTGTGTACAGCATGTCACGTACGTCCAATAATACACAAAGGCAAAGAGCTTCCTCTCCTTTTCCTGGTTCAATAAAAAGCCTGCTTTTGTTATTACTTTGAAACCATTATGGGTTATTATAGGAATCTTTTAACTTATAAATTGGTTCTATTCCAAAAATCACTTCTGAGGTTGTATGAAACAAAAATCTATGAATTATTACTGGTCACCAAGATGCTTGGTTGGACTGAGTTCCAGAAGTGCGGGAAAGGGACTGGGCTGAGTTGTGTTCTGGGAGTATGTGGCCATGGGACAGTGAAAGAAGGAAGCAGAAGCAGGGAAAGAAGAAACCAAAAAGTTTTCTAGATGTAGTGTGGCTTTGTCAAAATTCTAAAATACATAAAAGTCACTTGAGATAGTCTCTCACTTACTATTATTTGCAATGGTCTCCCAAACCATGTTTTGCTCTTCTTATTCACCCCTGCTCTTCACCCCTACAGGAACTTTGTCCTGGTCCTTACTGTAAAATCTCTGCAGGAATGGGTAATGAAGAAGACTAAAAGAGGAAGCTGATTTTAACAAAAAATGACAGTAGTTCGGATGAAATTGCTATCCACTAAGGTTTGAATGACTAACAGCATTTTTAATTCTTCTTGTATTTGCATGTTGATTTCCTGCCCATGGCAAAGTATATCAGGCTGCTTTTCACAGTTTCCTTTTCTAGATTGATCCTACACACTTTCCTCAAAGCTCTTCTTGTTTGTTTATTGCTGTGGTGGATGTATGTCAGGTGAAGTGGGTGGCTGGTGGTGTGCCTGTGTGTTTTGGCAGAATCTGCAGGGTCTTTAGCTTGAGGGAGTACAAAACATTGAAGAGGGAAGAGAAAAATGTTTCTCAGTATGGGTCATTTGTCAATCAAGTGTTTATAACTGAAAAATGTGTTACACATCTTAATATCCCTCACAATGTCTATGTTATGAATCCACGTTTTTATATAAAGGTGAATGTGAGTTTTTTGGAAACAGTAAGGTCGGAATTCTGTGAGCCTGAAACTATGATCTATGACTGTGTTTAGAAGTCAGGAATGTGTAATATGTGGGAAATTGTTGTTGGAGCTCAGATCCCATTTTGGTCTGTGTTTCACAGTCTTTACAGCTTAAAAAAATAATTCACTGAAAATCTTTGGTGGGGAATGTAACCTTCAAACAAGTTTTCTTTATTCTTTTGTGATTCTAGAGATTTGATTATATCAATTAGAGAAAGATCACATTTCCTAAATGCCCCAAGGGAGTTTCATGTTTTATTCTTTAGTAATTCACCTAAAGTTATGAGTGTGAACAGGCCTCAGACATCAGAGAATATCGCCCGCTTCTTTGGAAGATTTTATAACAAAATAATTTTCTTTGGGTCAATAATATGTGCTGTAAAAAGAATATAAGAACTGCAATGACATGGTCCCTCTTTATTCTCCTTCATAAATAATACAAATCTCTATGTGTAGAGAAATTTATAAAACATCTTTTGTTACATAACATAACATATACCTTGTGTATATGCTTTAAACACACAAATTTGTATGTAGGATGAAAACAATGTATAGCTGAACAAATATATATACCTAAATATGTATTTGTCATATTTATATGTGATATATATAATTCTATGTAGAAAAACTAAAATGTAGTTATTTCTGAAGCACATGATTATGTTAACATTAGAAGTTTGAATATAAATTAAATTTACAGTCTTGTAACCAATGCTAACCCCAGCTCCTGTTCTAACAAAAGAACATGCTGAGAAGGGCATGTCCCGAGCAGCTGTGTGACTGAGCACATTCCCATCTCCCTCCTGCCCTCAGCCATGTACCTTCAAATCCATTTTAGTGCTGGATTAAAGTCGGGCTGGTGTATTAATGTATCCTGTTGACAGATTCCTCAGGGCTCAGCTGGCTTCCCTGTGGACTAAAGCGGCAAACTCCGCTATAACTATGTCCCTTACTGTTATTTTTAATCACATTTTTTTCATCAACAAATATTTAGCAAAAGTATACTAGATACAGATTCCATCATGAGGAAGACATTCTTTTTTGCCTTTAGAAAGCTCATTGTTTAGGGAGTTATTGCCTTTTATTATACCATGTGTATATAATAATATATTATAATTATGTGTTCATGTGTATAGATCTAGAGGTTTTCTGTAAAGTGCATTTATGTGCAGATATTTTGATATTTAAGATAGTTACATTATATAGTTAATTGCAATGAATTCTAATGGCACACTTAAGAACCAAATAAAAGAAAAAAGTCACTTTAGTGAGAAGATAAAGTACATTTTACAAACAAGAAATAGAGTGTTTAGCCTGTGAAAAAAAAAACAATAATGTGCACCTTTCTGACAGTGATTGGTGAGCTTCTAAATATCTCTAGCCAAAGTTATTGGAGTTAAATAGCAAAACAATATATCTTCATAAGTCCTTGTGTAACTTTGACTTTATAACTAACTGCGTTATTGATCAAATGTGATTTCCCTTTACTAAGAAAAAAAGACCTTTAAAAATCTCATCCAGTTTCTTGGTGCCCAAGTACTGTGTACAGACTAACATTCTAATGACAAAAGTGAGAATAAATCAGGCACAAATAGATTACATTTACTTCCAAATGCCTAGACTTTGTAAGAGGTTATAAGGGGAATTCCTTGATTTGGAGTATGAAACATATCTGAAAAAGACACAAAAGAGGTAAGTAACAAGGAAATTTAATATGCAGAATCTGCATGAGGTTGAATTGTTTTCCTATTCAAAAGTGTCTAGGACTATTCTGGAAATACACAGCCAGGTCCTGGAATGACTGGTCTGAGCTAAAGATTCAATTGTGCATGAAATTTGTGGAGCCACCCAGAAGGTAGTCAGTTACACAATCCTACAAATATCACCCTATATAATAGGACATTTTCTATATGTGACTTGGAAACACTCTTTCTTACTAGGGACTAGGGAAGTATATATTGAATGTGTGTGCGCACGTGTGCGCGAGCACGCGCGTGCATGTGTGCCCATGTAAAACATCTAGCTAGCAACAAGCATTTGGAAATAAGGTAGTATTTATATCTCAATAACGCATTCTCCTACCACTTTGTATGATATATTTGTATGAATTTTATGTATTCATTTTTTTTTCTTTTTTACCTAGTTAACACATACAATACCTTCCTGAGAGGAAGATGTGTATGCTTGCACCTTTCAAATGGGATAATGACATCGACTAGGACATGTCTCCCTCCCACATGGGGTCAGTGGCATTGTTTGTGGGTTTTCTCTCATTTCTGCTCTACTCTCTGTTAGATTCAGGGAGTACTGACATGCTGGGGCTGCCAAGAGTGTACAAGGTCCCTGTGACGCTGAGAACAAAGAGTTCAACAACATCCTGCATTGAGTCAGAGACCCTTATCAGAAGTTTATGTTTGAAATTCTCCACTGAGTAAGACCCCCCCCCCCGTAACTGCGCACGACCTCCCTAACCAATGACTAACAGCCACATCAGCTTCTGTATGATGCTTGCTCATCCTAGATAGCCACCCTATAAAAAGGAGCCATTTTAGAAGCTCGGAGCTGCAGTCCCTGTGCAGGTTTGGGGGGCTGCAGTCCCTGCGCAGTTTGTTGGCTGCGCAGGTTTGGTTGGCTGCAGTGCTCCAGTCTCTTCGGAGGTGTGGGTTGCCTGCAGTCCCTGCACAGGTTTGGGGGGCTGCAGTGCTCCAGTCTCTTCGGAGGCGTGGGTTGCCTGCAGTCACTGCGCAGGTTTGGGGGGCTGCAGTGTTCCCCTGTGTGGGTTACCTGCATCCCTGTGCAGGTTTGGGGGGGGGGCTGCAGTGCTCCCTTGCATGGGTTGCCTGCAGTCCCTGTGCAGGTCTGCAATAAAACTTATAAAATTCACTTTGTGTCTGCTGTGGTCTTTCTCGCTGGGATGTAACACTCTCTTCACCTAAAGCCCATAGAGGAGTGATTCCAGGGCTTCTGAAAGAGCAGTGAGTCAGCTTTTCACCAGCTGGCTACTGGCAAGTTCCTCACAGCAGGGATATATGTGCTCTGCAAATCCTCATGAAACCTCCACACATCTCCTTGTTATCTTTTGTTTCCTCCAAGGCAGGAGAAGGGTACCTAGAGAAGTTCTGAGATGACTGGGAAATAGAACTATCAATATTTGAAAAACAGACCAAAGTAAGAGTGATAGCATTTTAATGGGTGGTCCTCACGCCTGAGGTGGCTCAACAATGTGGCCTCCTGGCTTATTTCCCATAGTGTCCAAGTGTCTCACACTTCAGCATTGTACCCAGGGCTGTCGCTAAACCTCAGAGAACTGGCCCTGGCCGGTTGGCTCAGTGGTAGAGCGTCGGCCTGGCGTGCAGAAGTCCCAGGTTCGATTCCCGGCCAGGGCACACAGGAGAAGCGCCCATCTGCTTCTTCACCCCTCCCCCTCTCCTTCCTCTCTGTCTCTCTCTTCCCCTCCCGCAGCCGAGGCTCCATTGGAGCAAAGATGACCCGGGCACTGGGGATGGCTCCTTGGCCTCTGCCCCAGGCGCTAGAGTGGCTCTGGTCGCGGCAGAGCGACACCCCGGAGGGGCAGAGCATCGCCCCCTGGTGGGCAGAGCATCACCCCCTGGTGGGCGTGCCGGGTGGATCCCGGTCGGGCGCATGCGGGAGTCTGTCTGTTTCTAGCTTCAGAAAAATACAATAAATAAATAAATAAATAAACCTCAGAGAACTGCTTTTGTGGTCTTACGATTAAATCTGAGCCTAAAGCAGAGTGAAACTTGGAATCCTCCAAGTCATTTGTCTCTGATCCCTCCCTATGCTGGCTCCCCTATGGGCTTCCCTGGAGCCCATGATTTGCAAAGAGTGGCTTGTTGACCATGAGAAAGAGGATGGGCTGTCTCATACAGTACAGTAGAAGCCTCTATATGCAAATTTTTCATTTGTGTAAATATAACAGGTTCTTCTTTTTTTTTTTTAGTGAGAGAGAGACAGACAGGAAGGGAGGAAGATGAGAAGGATCAACTCATAGTTACAGCACCTGAGTTGTTCATTGATTGCTTTCTCATATGTGCCTTGACGGGGATGGTAGAGGGAAAGGCTCTAGCCCAGCCAGTGACCCTTTGCTCAAGCCAGAAACCTTTGGGCTCATGCCAGTGATCATGGGGTCATGTTTATGACCCCACCCTCAAACTGGCAGCCTCATGCTCAATCTGGTGAGCCGTGCTCAATGTGGCAACCTCAGGGTTTTGAACCTGGATCCTCACTGTCCCAGACCAACGCTCTATTCACTGTGCCACAGTCTGGTCAGGCCCAGCAGGTTCTTGAATTGTCGTTTAGTTCAGTGTTGTTTTATTACAGTGTTAGTGAGAAGCCATAGAAACTTAACTCTTGTTTATACCAACTAGCTTATGATAGATTGGTTTTGTTAAAAGTCATTGCACTAAAAATCACAGAATCTATCAAGAAGTTTAACTGAGGACTAACTGTAGTATTTATCTTTTGTTAGTAAGTACAATTTGACTTTCTTAAATAATAATAATGATAACCATTACATTTTTGACAATACCAGGCATTAATCACTTTCTATTGTTTATGTCATGATTATAAATTCATTCCCTAGACCACTGTCAGATTTTTTATCTTACAATTTTGAAATTTATAGAACATGTGTCATTTTTTTTTCTTATTGAGAGGCAGGGAGGCAGAAACAGACTCCTGCATGCACCGGACCTGGATCCACCTGGCAAGCCCCCTCCCAGGAGATGCTCTGCTCATCTGGAGCTGCTGCTCTGTTGCTTGGCAACTGAACTATTTTAGCACCTGAGGCAAGGCCATCGTCAGTGCCTGGGGTCAACTTGCTTGAACTATTAAATCCATGGCTGCAGGAAGATAAAGTGGGTGTGGAGAAGTAGATGGTCACTTTGCATGTGTGCCCTGACCAGGAATCAAACCCAGGACATCCACATGCTAGGCAGACACTCTACCACTGAGCCAACTGGCCAGGGCTGTGTCATTCTTTTATCAACCAGAAAATGCAGTGAGAAACTGATTCTTGTTTTGGCTTCATAAATAAGCTAGCACCACACAGCCTTTGAAGTGCAGGCAAAAGGAAAGCAAAATTTTGCTCCCACCAACAGATGTAGATCTTTCTTCATGGCACTTCCACCATGTAACTGGCAGCATATGCAGATCCCGACAGAGAAACCTGTAGTTAAATCCCAGAGCTTCATAACCACCATATGAATGACAGGATCACCACTGTAAGCAACTGAGAGTGGGACTACCCTTCCAAACCTGTGGGAACGTATATGGCCAGAGTGTCCTTCAGTTTCAGCATCACCTTGAGTACTGCATCCTAAAGTAGTTTTCTCCCAGTTTTTCTTGGTGGTCAACCCCAGATATACCTGCAAAGGGACAGATTTTGTCCTTGTAATGACTTGGTCTCTCGGTCTCAAAAAAAGGGTAAAGCTGGAAGGACCACATAATTCCCTGCTATGAGACGCTAGACACATCTTGCAATTTGCAACTTCTCCACCCCATTCTCTGTCAATGGCTGTCAAAGTGTTTTTACCATGACTCATAGAAATCTCAGCCCAGCACAAATATACACACATATACTGACACACACTATATATAATAGAAACAATAACTTCATAAAACATCACTTACCTTTATAAGCTAATTTACTCTGAGATTTTTTTCTTCATCTTTTTCTTTTAATTCTTGTCATGACCCAGAGAATTGATATCATGACTTGCAAATAGTCACAACTTATGATTTTAAATGAAGTGCTCTGTATGATGTGGTTTATTTGCACATTAGAAAAATTTTACTAATACCATTATGATAACTATGATTTTATTTAGCATCTACTATATGTCAGGGACTGGACTAGCTGCCTTATATATGTTTCTTCTAATCCTTATAATACCTTTGCAAGATGTTATACACATTTTACAAAAGAAATATATTAAGTTTAAATAAAAATATTTTACTTAAAATATTTAGATGTAATATAGTTTAACTTTTTGAAATATTCCTGTTTATAGACACTGAGTGGGGTGATATATGTGTGTACAGATGCATTGAATATATGTATATATATTCTATAAAATAATGAACTCCAACGGAGATAGATTATATTGGCAGGGTAAGACCTCTGGAGAAAAATAATCCAATGAACTTTGTATAATAATTCATAAAATCATTTTAAGGCTTGGGGTAGAGCCGCTGGAAAAGGGAAGCTCATCCTGTGCCAATCAGTAAACTTTTTGGAGTCTAAACTTTTTCTCTTTCTGAAAAGAAAATTTGGCATATTTGTTTTTGTCTCTCTTTTAAAATTTTATAAACTATTTTTATAACCTATGTAGAGCAGCGAGTGTGCTTCCTAAACTTGTCTCAGCATATTGCCAAGAAACAAAGGAAAAGTGAAAAAATGCACTTAGGAGTCAATGTTGCTTGATCAACTGGCATCTAAACACCGGTTAAGCCAAACATCTTCAACAAGAAATGATTCAAAGACAGCCCTATTCACTGTTTTTGTTATGGTTCTGTTTTGTTTTTTAATCTACCCAATACCATTGATGCTAAAGAAGGAGTCACAGTGATATTTAAAGATATTTTGTGTCTTTGGCCAACTTAATACTCCCAGTCCCAAGATCAAAGAAAAAAAGCTACTCCCTTCTCTGATATTACTGGTTGTGAGGCTGGCTCTTGACTTAGTACTTCTGTGCTGGGTTGGATGTTATATAATGTGTTGATTTTCCCCAGCTCCGGTGTTTGGCATCTATCTATATTATAGGATTATTATACATTGTAATTGACATTAAAAAAAAGCAAGCAATTTGTCTTTATTCTCTTTATGTCCTGAACAAGCCTTCCTGACTAATAGCCAGTAGAGTACAATCTGCTATTCATTTCCAACCAAATGCTAACTACCTATCCCTCTCCTCCTGGTTCATGAATTATTCTTTCCCCCTAATCAGAGCTTCTCAATGACAGTCAAACTCTACATGTTCAACGACAATTATAATATCCAAGGAAAATTAGAAGCCACCCCACCTCAACATAATCTACAACTCAAAAACTAAAATATGAAAACAGCAGATATTTTTTGATCATTTTTCTCTGCCTTTTTGGCGGGGAGAGGGCAGGGGAGGAAATCAGTTATGATTAAATTGGAAAGAAGTTATACATACAGGCTTTTAGGGAACTTTCAACCCTTCATGTGACTTTCCAGGAATAGAAAACAATAAAGGCTAAATCAAACTTAAACATCTGTGGGATATGAGCTATAATGGGCCAAGGGATCAAATGAAACAGAGGGGCAACAAAAGAGAAGTAAGCTCTGCCCAAGTGAAATAAAATTCTCCAGAAGAGAAAGGTAAAAGACCACTTAGAAAAACGATACAAGCATGGGTGCAGGTAAATTCTTGGATGAAATAATTTTAATTAAGACATCAACCCATATAAGAATTTAGGAGGAGTTCATCCAATAATAATTACAGAGACTTAATAAATAGACTTCTAGCATGTCATCAGTAATATTTTTCTAAAAATCTAATTGTTATCTAGAATTCCTGCAGTAGTAATAGCATGGTCCTGTGTAGAAACATACATGTACTTATTCATCTCTTTAATTTTATAATTGTCCCTTAAAAACTACTTAGAATGGTAACAGAAGAAATGTTCAAGTATCTTAGACATATATTTAATTTTAGCATCTTTGATTGTTTTTTGTACTATTTTGATAGGTGAGTGAACTCTAAAATATTTTTTACTTGTTTATTATACAGGCTTCCTTACATTACAAAGAAATACTTTTAATTTTCCCTGGTCAGATAATGTGGTTGGTTAGAAAATCATCTCAAAGTGCAAAGGTTGCCAGTTCGGTCCTTGGTCAGGCACATACAGGAACAGTTGATGTTTTCATCTTCCTTTCTCTCTTCCTTCCAATCTCTAAAATTAATAAAATAAACATTTAAAAATATTTTTAATCTTCTTGTCTGGTGAATCACAGTCCACCAATGGGTTACTAAGCCAGGTGTCAATCACCTTGTCCTCTTTTCCTTGACATATGAGAATGTCCTTCTTCAGGACCTTATAAGGGCAAAACTTTTCTCCCTCCTTTAGTGACAGTCATCATATAGCAAGAAAATCAGAAGTAGGTAAACCACTAAAAAGAAGTTTGACAAAATTTTCAGAGGATATTGAATTTCCATAAGGCACCTATTGTTAGCAACTTGTGAGAGAATAAGATGAACAGTAGCCCCTAACTCCCAGGGACAGAAGCTATCCAAAGTAGTTTAGAAATGTTACCCAAAAGGATGTAGACCATGACTGTTAGGGTTTAATACTTATCTGGGATAGACTCCAGTCATTCACTAAAAAGACCATCCACTGAAAGTAAAATTTGCCTCTTTTCTTGCTGGTGATATTAAAATGGTCATATCTCTTCCCCCCAAGCCACCACCACCACCAATTATCAGAGAACTGGGTCATTATCCACCAGAGATCTCCTAGGCTCTACATACCTCAGGGCTGTTTTTTAACTTAGTGAAAGAAATGTTGTTTTTATTACCTATATTTTTTTCTTAAGTTTTTAATTCTAACTCTAGTCATGTGTACATTTTGTCACTTCTCCCAAGAAATCCCCCGTGAATATTTTAAGACTGTTTCATGTAATATGACCTCATGCAAAATAAACCAAAGCAGATTTTCTGAACATGCTACATGTGACAACAAATGCCAAGGTATGGCTCACATCCAACATGGGTCCCACTTCAAACATTTGGCTGAAGGAGAAAAATTATAATTTTTCAGAAGTTGGAAATATTTTTACATGAGGCAAAGAGCTGTTACCAAAATCACAAAATATTGTTCTATTTTCAACCTAACTGGATTTTCAGGACATTTTTTAGAGGAAGTCACACTGTCTGTATTTTAGTCACAGGAAATAAGACAGTCAAAAGCAACATTCCTTACTGACATTACTCACGTGAGGTCTCGTGGTGAGCAATTAACAGAAGTCACGGTGTAAACAAAAAACAAGTCCATGATCCTCAAAACCATAAATTCTAATTATTTTGCACAAGTAGAACATTGCAAAATGCTGATGTGTTAGTGGGACAATGACATTCAGATTAAAAATATTCTTTCCATATGAAATGTGTGTAAAAATGTAAATTTTCTAGTTTCATTTTCTCCTGATCCTGGGAGATTTATGGGGTGCTAAAAATCTTTAGACATTGGATTTCCAGGTGTGAGGTAGAAATCCTGAGTCTTTCTTGGTCCCCTTTTGGCCACTGCTTCACTGCTTTAGGCTTCAGTTTTCTCATCTCTAGTCGAATGCTATGAAAAAGACAATATCTAAGAGTGTTTTCTTTCTAAATTTGGAGAGTGTGTAGTTCTCTCAAAACTTCCTCATGAATTCTGTAAGTGTGTGACAAACTTTATCTCACTAAAAATAGATTTAATTCCTCTCTGTGTTGTTTGCCTGAGTGCATTAACCTCTGTGCCATGATTCCTAACATCTCCACAGTGCAGGTTCCACACTGCAGATGTTGAGTTCAGTGACGCCATCCAGGGAAACATCTTGTGTCTACATCAAGCAGCATTAGGGATTAATGCTAGTTTCATGTGTCCTTCAGGTTTTGTCTAAAGATTTCTTAGAAATGGAGCTGGTGATAGATGTTCCAATTATAGAGCATAAAATAATTTTTACAAGTTAGGTATCTGCTCTAATTTATATCCCTGAATGGCTGAGCAGTGAGTAATCTGAAAGCAAATGTTATTACAATTCCTAAATTCATTTGTACCACAGCTCCAAGATGTAAATTAATGATAATGCCTTATAAATTGGTGTTAGGAATTATATCCCTAAAGGTCTCCTCAGCATTTTAAAACACACTGTCTTAAGTAAAGCTTTTTAGTTTAAGCTTGTGTTCAAAAGAGAGAAGCTTTGCTTTGTTCCTTTTAAATCTTGCAGTCATTTTAAAAGAGGTGTTTATATAAGCAAGGGAAGAAAGAGCAAAAGGAAAGAAACCCTGCTACCTTAAAGAAAGATTAGGGCAGTGAAGTTGAATAAAGAAAAAACAAATTTGTCATTGTTTGAGGCAAAGCCTTACACATTTATTCCAGATCATTATCATCTTTTATATTTATTCTACTCATGTGAATATTTTTTTCTAGCCACTTTATTTATGTTTATACAGGCTAGCTAAGTAAGAAATGAAGCTTCCAGTTAAATATAGTGGGCTGAATATCCAACCTTATTTTAACTCTCTGCCAAAGCCCCACTAAAAAGACAATAAAATTTTTAAATGATATAAATGGTGTTGGGTTGAAGCCAGTTTTTACCTGATGTCAAGACACAATTGTTAAATATTCAGGACACTTGTGCAAGCCATTGGTGAACTATTGGTAGCCTGAAAACAGTCACTGGGGGAGTTTACCCCACGGAAATTAGCAAATGTTATAAATCAGAACATTTTCTTTCTTTTCTTTTTTCCTCAAAGAGCCATCAATAAGCACACCACTGAACTAATCCCTAAGGAAAAAGACCCTCGGAGAGAAGACACCACGTGGGGGTTCTCAGTATAAATTCAGAACTCAGAAGCAGGTATGTAAGTGGTATGTAAGTGGTACTTGTGGTAGGCTGAAGAAAAAAAAAAGAGACCCTTCAGTAGGGGAAAGTCTAATCCCCCCAAAAAAGTTATTTAATGCAGAAAATCCTGGAAAATTATGGATTTGAGACATCAGTTGCCTGTGAAAGCCAAAAGGCAAAGTGGAACTGAAAATAGGAAGAAAAGTCATTAGAAGAGATTAGATGCTTTGATCCTGTCAATTGCCACATCCAGATGAGCAACCCTCCCCCTTCCCCAACCTGAAGGTTAAATAATCAAGGCTGCAAACTGTGGTGCACCAGGGATAATGAGAAATAATGAGAGTGAGGCTGATATGCTGCTGTATTGAAACCAGGGAAATCAAGAAAGGCTTAGCGTACTGCATCGAGACCAACTGCAAGCTCTCTTGTCTCACTCTGCGTCTAACTCGCAGTGACCAGGCAGCTGACCTGAAAGGCAGGGGAGTCTTAGTGATGCTGACGGTTGGGGATCTGGCAAAAATGGCTTCGTCCCCACCAGCTTATGCTGTGGTAAAGTCAACAGCTACCTTCATCCATGTGAGTGTCAGCATTTGACTCTTACTTTACTTGTAAAATGTCATTGGACAACTAACAATGAACAGATAGTACAGGAAAGAGTATGTAAAGGAAATGACCCAAAACAAATAGATTTTAAAAAGAACCTGAAGGAACTAGAGACCATGTAGAAAAATATTTTAAAAAAACTAATGAATATTCTCAAAACTATAGAAGAAGGTATGCATTCATGTTACACAAACAGCAGACTGTGAAAAGGACCATCAGAGAAAAAGGACAAAATCTTTGTAATTAAAAATATGTTAACAGGACTCAAAAAGTTACTGGGAAACTTGAAAAATAAAGTTAAGAACAAGATAAAAAAAGGAAAATTAGAGAGAAAAATTATGAAAGATATAGTATGAAGTCTAATTTCTGAATAACATAAGCTCTAAAAGGAGATAATGAGACAAAATAGAATGTGAAAATTGTCAAACAAATATACATAAATATTTTTTAGAATGAAAATAAATGAATTTTCATATTGATAGGTTCTCAGCCAAAAGGAGCTTTAAAATGCTCAGATAAAGGTACATGGGTATAAAATGTCAACATACTAGGAATAGAAGATTCTAAAAGCAGCTGACATACAATGGGAGAATTTACTCAAAAAATTAATAATCAGAAACCAGTATTAGAAGTAGAAAATCAACCACTTTCTTTGAGAAGCTGAGGAAAATGATTTCCAGTTTATAGGTCTATTCCAAGCAAGTTTAACAAATAAGTATGAGGATAGAAAAAAACATATTGTTAATTGCAGATAGAAAATAAATATTTTTAATTGCATGGCTTTGAAAAGATACAGACTACAGACCATGTCTTCAGAAGCTAATGAAGAATGTTTTGGCAACACGAGGGAAAAGCCAGGGAAGAGGAAGCTAGAGACGTCAGGAAATACGGGTTCAGAAAATGCCCGGGATATTGATGAAGAGAAGTCCCAGGACAACAGCTGCCTGTGGCTGATAGAGAAACCAGTCCAGATTGGAGAAAGAAGTTGGATTGTTCCAGCTGGAATAATGGACATGTTCTAATGCCTAATACATTTTAGGGAGAGAGAGTTTCAGGCTGAATTAGCAATTGATACATAAAAGATTAAGCAAAGGAAAGTATTGAAGTAATGCTTAATTTCAGAGAAAAAATGTGATACAAAAAGAAATGTAGTGATAGTTAACAACATTGTTCATTAGTAACTAATATTGTCATTGCAGTAACAAGTTTGCCTTAACCAAAAAGAGTGGTAAGGGTAAGGTAAGTGCATCTGCTTTTATGTTGACATGAACAACAGCATAGATTGAGAAAGCTAAATATTTTACTTTCACAGCAGCAAGTAAAGGATGACATCTACAACTGACTGGCTCCTTATATCACATATACATATTATTCTAATCAATATACTAAATGTATATAAAGAAAACAAAATAAAAGTGATTATCTGAAAAATTTAAGTCAAATCCCATCACTCTTCCACCATAACTTTTATCACTATTATTTGAATAGACATTTTGTAAAACTGAAAAATCATGATTTTGCTTTTATTCCAGTCTAAAATAGATGACTGGAGGTTACTTACAATGTGGTCAGGCCAGTTCTTAACTTACTGTAATCTTTTGAGTAAGCAAAATCAGTATTTTCAGACCCTCTGTGCTGATGGAAAATTTCTATGAAACTGATTTATTATACATGATTATATCCATTTCTCCCTGCTGCATAGTTTGCTAGTACTGTGTAACAAATTACTACAAGTTTTTCAACTTGAAACACCACATTTTTATTATCTCATAATTTCCATGGGTTGGGAGTCCTGGCATGGCTACCTATGTGGGTCCTCTGTTCCCAAGGTTACAATCATTGCGTTGCCAAGGCCACAATTTTATCTGTAGCTCAAGGTCCTTTGTCTGGCTCCTGTGACTGTTGTCAGAATCCACTTTCTTGCAGCTGTAGAACTCATGACAGCTTGCTTCTTCAAAGCCAATGGGCAAGAATGTCTTTGACCTCCAGACTGTCTTTGAAGGGACTCACCTGAATAAGTCAAACATATTTATATTTTGTTTAAATCAAAATCAACTGATTTGGGGCCTTAATTACATTGACATAATCCCTACACCTTGCCATATAAGGTAAATGAATCAGAGGAGTTACATGCTGTCGTATTTGTGGGTTAGGTGAGCTTTTTTTTTTTCTTTGCTAAAGCCAGATGAGGCTGCGTGCAAGCTGATGACCTCAGGGTCTTGAACCTGTGTCCTTCTGCATCCCAGTCCGATGCTCTATCCACTGCGCCACCGCCTGGTCAGGCAGGGATGGGAATCTTGAGCACCATCTTAAACTTCTACCTACCGAATCTGTTTTAGATGCTTATCTACAGCTACATTTGCTCAAAGTCAGCTTTAGAAATTTGGAACCCCCAGCAAAATATTATAGGAGGAGTCTCACTTTTCTTTTATTTGCACTCATTTCCCTCATATCATATTGTCTAATGACACCTTTATTCCCAATTGGAATACATATTCCAAAAATCTTTGAAAAGCTGACATTTAGAGAAAAAACTTCCAGAAATTCAAACACCCGAGGCCAGCTGTTTAGGTTGGCTTCTTCAAGGTCTGCTAAATCAAATTAATTCTTTTCTAAAATGTATTACATATGCCTACCACCCTCCTCCCCAGTGAAATAGTTATTCCTGAAAAGGAAAAGGAATTCATGCCTGGATTTTATCTGAACAAGTTTTCCAAAGGAGAACCTCGTAGAATAAAGCATGCATGGTGTTCTTTTCATTTCCGTAAGGACAAGCAGTTCATCTGAATTAGGTAAAAAGAAAAAGACCTCCATGATTGTTGAAATCCATCATTTTGGTATGAATATCAGAGCAAGTCCTTAAGTTCCCCTCCCTGAGGCGCAGTCCCTGCCTGTATTACTTCTTACCTGAGCACTAGGAAAGTCCATTTTTTTTAGACTTTTAGCACAATAATCTTGGAGGATTGTGATCCTTTTATTAATATGCCTTAAAAATAATAGATACAAATACGAGAATAAAATGTTGGTGAGTTTACAGGTCTTGAACAGTACTTTGAACTAGCATACATGTTTACATACAAACTGTTTATTTTTAAAAAATGAGTGAGATTGTTCCTAAAAAATAGTTTTAGGAACATATAAACAATATTTTTATTAAATTGAATCAATTAAAAATATACAAATTTTAATACTTTAGGAAACTTTTTTCATTTGAAGTTAATTCTGTTTGGAAGGCAAACACTTGCTTTTTATCTTGTTTTGGACATTTGTAGAATGAAATGTTTAAAATAGGATGTATTCATATAAATATTTGAATTATGTAGTGTTTTATTAAAAGGGACAATTCAGCTTGGAAATAATGATTTTTCAGCTCTACTGAGTGGAAATTTACCACCCTTTTGAAATGGCATCACTTTTCCAAATGGCAAAAAAAAAAAAAAATGATATATGATTTCAGTAACTTAATATGTTCTATGAAAGTTTCACGAGAAAAGGTAAGTGAATGTTAGAAAGAATTGTCTTGATAAGTTCTGAAGTGTATTGCCAAGCACGTATTTTGAATTTTCTTTTGTTTCACTTCTTATTTTTATAAAAAACTTCTGAAAGAGTGCTGTCAAAATAAACTGCAGTTTTCATAACTTTGTTACAGTTTAAATATGTTAATCATTATAATTGTCCCTTAAACCAATTTCTTGCTGTCTATTCCTATCTTTCACTAAATGACTTTTTTGAGTGCCCATCTGCTTCTCTACCCCTCCCCCTCTCCTTCCTCTCTGTCTCTCTCTTCCCCTTCTGCAGCAAAGTTGGCCCGGGTGCTGAGGATGGCTCTGTGGCCTCTGCCTCAGGTGCTAGAATGGCTCTGATTGCGGCAGAGCGAGGCCCCAGATGGGCAGAGCATCGCCCCCTGGTGGGCATGCTGGATGGATCCCGGTCGGGCACATGCGGGAGTCTGTCTGACTGCCTCCCCGTTTCCAGCTTTAGAAAAATGCAAAAAGAAAAGTAAAAAAATATATATATATATTTTTTTCTAAATATGTTTCAGTTCCTTTAATTCTAGATTATTTAATTTCAATATTCTAGATCTTTCCATTTCTTTCTTTTATATTGGTCAGCTCATTTCAGCAATAAGATTTTCTTTTTTTGCTATTTTCCTTCCTCTTTAAAAACCTTTGAGTAATTTTGACATTCAACAGGTACTACAATTACAAATTTGATCAATAAATGCTGTGGTATAAGGGCAGGTATGTTTAATATGAAATAAAATCTCCAAAGTAAGATCATTTTGAAATTTATTTTTTTTACTGTGCTTATCAAAGCCGCTATAATGTCATTTTCTATAGACATCTTTTTTACGTTTAAGCAAAATTATTTTCTTTTATTTAGTTTATTATAAAATTAATCATACTATGATAAAAATGTTAAGAGAACATTTAGCCAGTTAATATATGGAATAAGGAAGAAATAAATGCATAGCAATTAATAAATAACAAGTTCAGGCCTGACCTGTGGTGGTGCAGTGGATAAAGCATCGACCTGGAAATGCTGAGGTCGCCGTTTCGAAACCCTGAGCTTGCCTGGTCAAGGCACATGTGGGAGTTGATGCTTCCAACTCCTCCCCCCTTCTCTCTCTCTGTCTCTCCTCTCTCTCTCTCTCTCCCTCTCCTCTCTAAAATGAATAAATAAATAAAAATTAAAAAAAAATAAATAAATAACAAGTTCAAAATAGTGATTCTTGACAGGAAGTAAGTTGATGCCATTGAGGAAGAGTATACACAGGACTTCAATGAATTTGATACAATTTCTTCAATGGGTGTTTTTCATGGTATTGCATTTTGTATATATTCTAATATTGCATAACAAACTTCTTGTAAACACACACGCAAAAAAAAAATCAGCAAAATATATGATCGTAAATAGCTCTTATTTTGTTGTATTCCTGTGGGTCTCAGGAAAGAAAGCCAGGATTAATACTTATGGGCTGTGTGGCTTCATGTCTCCATTTGAGTATTGGGGTGGTGTTGTATAAAGATATAATCTGCTAAAGCCCAAGAAGCCAGGGCTCCACGGGAGGGGGAAGCTTCCAACCCTGGAGAAGGACTGTTCTCAGTCAGAAAAATGGAAAGATAGAAGTAGAGTTTAGCAAGGTGTGATGGAGGAGTCTATGCCTCTCTCTCACACCCTTTATTATCTTGGGCTCAGATTTCAAGAAGGATAAATAGCTTAGATGGTGAGTGCTAACATGTCATCATCTATGGTAAACTGATCCAGGAGCAGTGAAGGAGGACGTTTCCTGGACCCATTCCTTTTCTGAATCATGTAGCAGGAATAATCTGTATAAATGTGTAAGATGCATTACTCAGCTTTACTTTGAAGTTTGGGTTTATTTTCTTTTGTTACCATAGAACCTATAGTAAAGTATTGTTTCTTCTCTTAGACCTCACATTCCTCAGAGCCTAAAGGTGGGGTCAGAGCCAACCTTCTTAGTGTCTCTGTATCACTTGAGGATAACACAAATATACCTTATTAGTAGCATTCTTTGAGACTTGTGGATAGGGAGACTTCAGAGCTTCCACTGCTCAACAGCACTATTTAAGAATTCAAAGAGGAGTAATCACTATTTATAAGATGAACAATCATATATATATATA
Source organism: Saccopteryx leptura (assembly GCF_036850995.1). Classification (NCBI taxonomy): domain Eukaryota; kingdom Metazoa; phylum Chordata; class Mammalia; order Chiroptera; family Emballonuridae; genus Saccopteryx; species Saccopteryx leptura. The sequence continues at coordinate 35,669,891 of NC_089509.1, forward strand.
ATAATACAGGGCTTTTTACAGTTAGTTTAGAGCAGGGGTCCCCAAACTATGGCCCGCGGGCCGCATGCGGCCCCCGAGGCCATTTATCCGGCTCCCTCCGCACTTCCGGAAGGGGCACCTCTTTCATTGGTGGTCAGTGAGAGGAGCACAGTTCCCATTGAAATACTGGTCAGTTTGTTGATTTAAATTTACTTGCTCTTTATTTTAAATATTATATTTGTTCCCGTTTTGTTTTTTTACTTTAAAATATGTGCAGTATGCATAGGGATTTGTTCATAGTTTTTTTTATTATATATAATCTGGCCCTCCAACGGTCTGAGGGACAGTGAACTGGCCCCCTGTGTAAAAAGTTTGGGGACCCCTGGTGTAGAGCAATAGTTTTCAACCACAGGCCTACAGCCAGTGCTGATCTGCCACAAATCCCATATTGGTCCACAGAAAGAGTTAACCACCCTAATGGTGTCTGAAGATTATAAACTCAGTGATCTTAGTCAAATTCACTTATGCTCAAGGTGATTGCCACCTATCTGCCTGTATTATGGTTGAAAATACTATTGAGGTTGTCCTAGATGTCTTTGGTACTTGCAGGCTTATTTGAACAACGTTTCGCATCATGCAAAGCACTTCCAAATTATGTGCAATACACAAAAAACATCCGGACTAACTTATTTAGTACTCAAGGCATCGTACATGTGGAGTTTGGAAATCAAGCACCAGCTTCGTATCGTGCTGCATCATTATGCGTGGTAAGATTTTTAAAATTTTATTTAATTCATGTTTCAGTTTCCGGCCAACTAGGTCACCAGTCTCCAGTGTAAAAAGGTTGAAAATCATTGATACAGAACATATTGTTATAAGTCATAAATGTTAAAAGGTAATTAAGTTCCAACAAATAAAACCCTAGGCAAAAAGTTAAATTGTACAAATGTCATCTACATTCACAATTTTTATTTTTATAGCTGTATTTCCTAGTTAGCTACCCTTCCTTTTTTGTCATATCCATGGTTAAAAACACAGTCATTGAATTAGATGGACAGAATTGTTTCTAATTTTAGCACGTTCTGGGTTACTTTCTTTTTTTTTTTTTTGTATTTTTCTGAAGCTGGAAACAGGGAGAGACAGTCAGACAGACTCCCGCATGCACCCGCCTGGGATCCACCCGGCACGCCCACCAGGGGGTGATGCTCTGCCCCTCTGGGGCATTGCTCTGTTTCGACCAGAGCCACTCTAGCGCCTGGGGCAGAGGCCAAGGAGCTATCCCCAGCGCCCGGGCCATCTTTGCTCCAATGGAGCCTCAGCTGCAGGAGGGGAAGAGAGAGACAGAGAGGAAGGAGAGAGGGAGGGGTGGAGAAGCAGATGGGCACTTCCCCTGTGTGCCCTGGCCGGAAATCGAACCCAGCACTTCTGCATGCCAGGCCGACGCTCTACCACTGAGCCAACTGGCCAGGGCCTGGGTTACTTTCTTTACTTCCCCAATTCTTCAAGTATTCATCTGTAGATTGTTGATAACAGTACCAATATCAGAGTTATTGTGAGAAATTCCTGTCTTAATGTATAAGAAATGCCTAATCTAGTCCCTGCCAGGTAGAACATACTAAAAAGGGGCTCTCTGAATTGCCAGTCTCCCCAACAATATAAGGATTCAAGCAGCAGAAGAGCAGCATGGAGGAAGTTGGCAGGAAGTACACTAGTGCTGGCTTAACCACTCCCAACCCTGTCTCACACCAGACTCTTCCCTGTATCCAAACCTGTTTACAGGGAATATTCTGATGTAACCTGACAACATAGATGATTTATGGACCCTCAGGAGTTATTATTATTCTCAGAAATATTATACTTAAATGAGTGAAAATAAAACAAATGACATGAAATTTAAAATGACATAAACATAGTAAAAACCCTATATAGAATTTCAGGCACCGGTGAACCAAATAGTCAAGGTACCTAGTAAATTCGTGTTTTAATAGTCCTAATTTTTTTGCCTCCTGGGGCTATCTTGGTTAGGAATCATTTCTTTGCAAAGAACCAAAACCATACATATTATACTAAGGGGGGAAAAAAGAAATTCAAGGAATGAGATATATTAGAAGGAATCAATGTTATCTCACATAGCACAAGGGTAGCAGTTCTCCCTTCACACGGGCTATTTTTTCTTTATGCAGACTGTTTTTCTCAGTTTTTCTTGGCTCATGGGCCAAATGTGAGCATCCCTGCCCTGGAGTATAAGGGACTCTGTGAAAGTAGCATTGGGGAGCTTATACCTGTCCCTTCCTCTTGCACCTTGTAACAGGCTTCTAATTTAGGTCACCAATGATCTGCTAAAGTAACTGAAGCCTGTCAGCCTTAAATATAGTAAACAGGATGATCTAAATTGAGTCCAAATATTACATCCATTTTGACATATACTATACTTTGCATGGGAAGGTAAGAAGTTAGAGTCTTTATTCTTATTTAGCTAGGAATTTCCCCCCCTTTTCCACACTTGGTTTTGGATACATAGAAAGTGGTATTAAATTTTCCTTTATTTTATTCATAATATGTGAGTTTGTTTTCTATAAAGATACTTCTATCTCTATATCTATCGTCTATCTATTACCTACCTATCTGTCTGTCTGTCTACATACATATTTTCATTCCAAATTTGGGGTTAGGAAATAAGTCTTTAATCAAGTGCATGTTATTGCTTTCTGTTGCTTCTTTATATGCAGCAGATGGATTAGTCTCTGGGTCTGAATGACAATTCACCAAACAGAGTGGCCAAAGGGCCCACCTTGGTTTGGGTCCATCTTTGTTCTAATTAACTATGAACAACAGTTGGGACTGTGAAACTCAGACCCCATAGGTACAGGGTGAAGGCAGTTTCTTTAAAAAAATGCTGAGAGAGTAGGGAAGGAAGATTGGAAAAGAAACTTAAAAGAGCATCCTCTACACAACAGAAATCTTACCCCCTAGGCCAGAAGATTTCAGTTGTTGGTGTGCATGAGAATTACCTGAGACATTTGTTAAAAAATGTGGATACCTGTGCCCCATCTTTTGAATGTGACTGTTTATGTCAAAATCACAAATATAACACATTGTTTCTTATCGTTAAGGTCCATAGTGCTAAGCTGTGGTGAAGAACAAAACGTGTGATATTTATTTTTTCAGTACAAACAGGCATTTTTTAAAATAACAGTTTTCAATTATTCATGAAAAAGGAGTGGCATTTTAAATGAAAAAATGACACATGAAGTGACATTTGATTAAATTGAATAAACAACATATAAAAAGTGATTTAAAGCTTAGTTTTAAGGCTTCAGTGATTTGATTATAGTTAGTAAATATTCTTTTAAATATTCTTTTCTACAATCTTTTGTGAGACATTTTCTTGAAAGTGTGTTTTCCTCATTGTAACCTAAGAGCTCAGGAGTTATGTTTAGCTGTGGACAACAACCTAAGAAAGTATTTCTGGTGTGTATTTTTTTTATATCATCCATGGTATGACAGCTTAAAAATGTTGCTTTATATCTAAAAATATCATTATCTTTGTTATAAAAGATGTTAAAATATGGATTTCTAGGTCTGTGTATTTCTGGACAACAGAGCTAGTTCTGGAGTTAATCATGGCCATCACGTACATAACTAACCAAAGGAATACAGTAAATGTTAAGTTATACATTCATTTGGTATGATTAAGCTAATGAAATAATTGCTTAATTTCCAAAGATCATGTAGGTAGGTAGTGGTAGAGCCAGAAGACAAACCCAGGTCATGTTTTCCAAAGCCCACGAGCTCTCCATCCTTCTAGGTTGCTTTCTCAGGCGTGTGTGTGTTTGTGTGTATGTGTGTGTTTGTGTGTGTTTGTGTGTATGTGTGTGTTTGTGTGTGTTTGTGTGTGTGTGTGTGTTTGTATGTGTGTGTGTGTTTTAGCCTCAACTAACTTCTCTAAAACTTCTTCCTTAGAAAATATAAAAGGAAACTTTTACAGCATCACTTATTATTAAGCCAATTTGGGTAACTCTAGAGTCACATTATTTACTCTGAAACATTATACATAACTATGCTTAGCAGATCTTGGCCAAGTTGTCTCTCTAAGCCTTAGTCTCATCAACTGAAAGGGGGGCTAAGAATAGGATTTTTTTTTTGTTTTATTTATTCATTTTAGTGAGAGGAGAGAGAAAGAGAGAGAAGGTGGGGGAGGAGCAGGAAGCATCAACTCCGCTATGTACCTTGACCAGGCAAGCCCAGGGTTTGGAATTGGCACCCTCAGCATCTAGGCCAATGCTTTATCCCCTGCACCACTATAGCTCAGGTGAGAATGTGACTTATCTCATTAGTATTGTCATAAGGTTTAAATGACATAATCAACATAAAGTGCTTAGTGTACTGGCGAATAAGAAGCACTTGGTAAATCTTAGTTGTTACTATACTGTTTACAGAAGATAGACATAACATAGTACAAAGGTGTCAACTTGTACTTGATCATTAGTATGTCTTTACTTCTGGATGAACAGCAGAGATTTATTAGAAACCATTCATTGATGCCATAGAAATTTCAGACTATAGTTATAGTTAACAACATTATTTTCATAATATATTGTCCTCATAAATTTTTCTTTTCCAAGAATAACTAGGTAGACAGCTAGATAGATAGATAGATGAATTAACACATAAATATATAAAACAAATGCATACAGTAGAGTTAATAGTCTTGAATCTTTTAGTGCAATGTCTTAGGCTTTTCTAAGTGTTGTATACATATTTTTTACATGACAACTTAAGTACTTTTTCAGTTAGAATACACATTTCAGAATAATTGTTTCTTCTCTTAAAAATACAAGTAATGGTTTCATATATCCAGTCTTTAATCCTTCACCAGACCTACTTTATTTTATGTCTGGATCCTTGGACTCTGCCTAAAGTTGAATAACTTGGAGAAATTTCTACTTTCTGGGAAGAAGCACTGTCTGGGGTATACGAGATATTTGAAGGTTGTCACACTTCACTAAACGTTCAGAAATACTGGCTGTTTGACACTCACTTCCCTGTATGTCAGTGTTCCTCCTTTCTCTCCAGACACACCTTCTTTCCAGGAGTCCTGATCAACGGCTCTCCCTCGTCATTTTGTCAAACAATCTGAGGCAGTTTCTCTGTCGTTTCCACTGCCAGATAGCAGTTTTCTACTTGTGGAAAAGATCTTAGAGAAACTGAACCATGACCTAGTCAGCTCACCTTCCCCAACCAGCTCTTGGTGCCTGATAAAAAGGAAATGTAGTGTTCTGTCTTCTACAATCATTGTTTAGGAATTGTGCTGTAAACATTGCCCTCCAACCTATACCAGACAGAAATGCATGGAATATTAAATCTAGTCTGTATCCTTTGGTGCCAGGGTTGTTCCTGGCATTAAAGATTGAGTTGATAGCAGCTTCCCCCAGTAGGGCTGAATTTACAGGGCAGTGAGTTGTCATGAGGACCAGTTTGTTTGGAGAAGGCCATGTCTACCCAGGAGGCATAAATGTGACTCTAATTAAAGTTTCCTAAGAAGTGTTAATAGCAAGAGCATGTTAGATGTAGGAATTTGCAAATCCGCGGTTTTACTTTGAACAGATCTCCAGCCAGTAGTGAGATTGTTGAGTAAATTGGCAGCTTGTTTGCTGTTGTTTCCTCTTTTTGAAATTTAACCCCTTGGAAAAACAGCAGTCTGGGCTGTTATATGTCTCAACATAGGCCACCAGAGAAGACCACTTGAAATTGTTTTTTTGATCTGGAGTCTGAATTCCCCTCTAGCAACTTTTTGCCGCCTTTTAAATCATTTTGACAGGGCATCTTTACTGGGTGCAATTTCTGTGCCTTTTGAAAAGCTGAGGGCAAGGACTTAGCACGGGACATCTGCTGTTGGCATTTCCCTCCACTCACATTGTAAAGAAAGTAAGTGTCTCAAATTATCACCCCAAGGACATCATCTTTAAGCCAGTTACCTGATGTTTAATTCCATGCTACAGCATCTCAGATATCAGACTTCTCTATGTGTTTTCAAAACACATTCACACTTAGAATTAGCTGGGTTTGAATAATCAACAGTAACAGAGATAATAATCATAATGATTTAAGTCATTGCTTTAGTTAATATGTTCAATGTATCACAACTTTTTATTACTTTTCCATTGCAACTGAAAATATACCATTTCCATCTGGGCTCAGAGGAAAAGCATGTAGGGAAAGAATAAGTTTTGAAAAGAAATCACTTCTAGAATATTCAGACCTTGAATAAGTCTCTCCACGCAGTGTATAGAAATCTGGATATAATAATATGATGACTCATGATATTTCTCTTGGATTAAAATAGATCCACATATTTCTCTGCCACAACTACACACTACAGAGCTAGCCAAAATCTACTTTTTTGGCTTTTCATTCTCAAATGTCAGTTGGTAAAATTCCATAGAAAGGAAATTTTGCTTGAGATAGTCAACCATGTTGGTAAAGCAGTGTTTTGTTTGGAAATATCACAGATTGCTACTTCAAAGTGCTTAATGAATGGGTATGTGTGTTTCTACGACATTATTATTTTAAGGAAACTAAAAAACAGGAAATACAAACCTGCACATTAAAGAGTTCTGCCAAATGAAGAGCTCTGTACTTCTTTATAAAGAAATTCTCTGTCAAGAGTTTGCCAAACCCTATTTGCAAATGAACATCACAACTTCTCACAAACAGATTGAGAAATCTTGTGAATGGATGCCCAGTGTTTTCATGCACATTGCCAAGAAATTGCTGCTCACTGGCCAGAGATAGAAAGGAAATATATTGCAGTGTCTATATATAAGTGTACCGGCATCCTGAAGTTCAGACCATGGCTTCAAAGCTATGATAATCCCTCATTTACAAAACCTTTGATTATATCTGTAAATGGTGAACAAACAGCGGTCCAGACAGTGGGGGATTTTATAATTTTTAGCTTCTCATGGAAAAACAAATGTTGGTGTATCTTTTCCAAAGACATGGAAAGATAGATTTTATTTTATTTTTTTTTATCTTAAGTCAGTTCAATTTCATTTGGGGGCTAAATGGCTAGAAAAATCCCAACTATTGGAACAACAATTTTATGAATTTTTATTTTTAAGGCAGTAAGTACTTAATGAAATAAAAATTAGTAAAATATATTTGAAGCCATACATTGATCATGCTGTAAACATAATGAATATCACTTCTTCAGTGTTTGCTGTATGCTACTGCTTTAAATGCTTGCGGTAATTTTAATATTTTGGATTTCAACAAACAAGTTAATGATAAAGAGTTTAGGAAATTTATCTCAAATTATTTAGCTAGTTAAGGGCAGGCCTATATTTTGAACATAATTTTGTCTTACTCTAAATGCTATGCTCTTTATGACTATACTCTAATGATTCCCTTATGTCATTAATAGGGCAAAACATCTTTGCTTTAGTCTAAAAAGAAAATTAAAAATTTCACTTATGAGATCATTTTATTCATAGAACCAAATTAGTATTTATTTTCAAAATGTCTGTCATACTTACCTGTATAGTCTCTCCTGCTAGTGTAGTGCCATAACTACTTTCACTTTCTTTGCCCTTATTCTGATGCAAGGCCAGCAAACAGAAGACACAGATGTTGCATGCTCCTTCCCTTTGCCGATGTGAGGCATCACTAGTAGAAGACAGTACAGTTCTCATGGAGGTCAGCCTCAGCCTCACATAGCTCATCACAGGGCTTCTGGCAAACAGTGTCAGTCATCAGAATGTACACTTAAGAAAAAAAAAAATTTGCCATAGAGGATCCAGCTCACCCTATGAACTGTTACCAGAAAAATACCCTTAAAATATGTCTCTTCTAATTTCATTGTCTTGATCAAAATTAGTCAGTATTTCAATATTGCCTAATACCTAAATTCAGACCTCTTAACTCCTCCAAAATCTTTCTAAAACTTTCTTCTCAGCTTTTTCTTCTCCTCTCTACTCTTGCACATAGATTTTTACCTTTAATGTCCTGAATTTTGCATTTTCCTATCATTTGTGTGCCTTCTCTTTATCTAAGAATATTGTTTTGCTCCTTTACAATAGTAAAATCATAACAATAGTTTTTAAATCAATTTCCTGACTATTTCAAAACCAGCTAATCAATTTTTTTTCCAAAGTTTGAAGATACTAGTTCTCTAATTTGATGAGCTCAAGATCAGTAAATGATTGGTCAATCAACTATGAAGAAGTCATAGAATGGTTAGGGAAAGAATCATAGAAATAATATGTACATTTCATAAATATTGTAGTTTAAAACTTAAAAACTATTCATTAATTCATCGAGCTTTTCATATAAGGTTAAATTTCTTCTTCAGTTTTGAGTCTACTTATAGGAATTTTATAGCATCTTTCTTACATGCAACATAACCATAATGCATGCACCCTTTATGATTCCTAGTCTATTTAAAAGGGAACAAGAACTTTCTAAGTATCTTGAATGCAAAATACTCCTAATGTTTTATAATTTTCCTTCTAATCCTTTAAGTTTTGCTGCAATACCAAGTTGATTAGTAATTGTTACTAACCATTTATATTTAAATATCTTTGTAAAGCATCCAAGTAAATTGTCATATCAAAAAAAAAAATCACACCTCTGTTTACATCCCATAGTTCATTGATTTATATTATGTGATTTTAATAACGAACACCACTTACCTATTTGAAACAAAAACATTTGGGTAGCATACTAGTCAACTCTTGGTGTCCTAGATGGTGACCAGCTGTGGACAGGCAATAAGCAAGCTGTGACAATGTATTTTACTGAGTGAACAGAGAACTGAAGTTATTCCAGAAGGCTGGTTCAGAGGATGGGGAAGAGAGATTGTTCTCATTTATATTCATAGCTTATTTTGTGACCTGACTCTGATTATACACAGCTTTTGGTGTGATAATTATCTTTTTATGTAAACTATTGTAGTTAACTCCCCAGAGTCTCCCTCAAAGGAAATCATATTGGTATTATAATGAAAATATATAAAATATTCATTAAATTCTATTTGCTGATTAAACTCATATGATAAAATGAAATAAAGAGATTTTAGAAAGCCATAGAAGGGAAATACTTCAAATATTCACAACTTCATACAATGGACCATAACTTGAAGTAGGACATATACTCAGAACATAAAGACATTTTGGAAACTAACGTTAAGGTTCCTGCACTACAATTTTGGTTACATTATAGATATGATGCGGTGTCCAAAGCACAAAATGAATTGGTGATTATTGGGGTAATTGTTAAACAAATAAAGAATATAAGAATTTACATTAAGCAATTGAAATAATATTTTATAAGTTCAAACAGTTAAAAAAAAACCTTTTTGTTTCTATTATCCTAGATATTGACAAGTCACTATCATTCTCAGCTTAACAAAAGAGAAATAGAAAGGCTGAGAGATTTGACTAAGGTTGCGGAACAAGTAGTCTAAACATAACCAGCCACAGGGTATCCAAAATGTTCTTAGTCAAAAAGGCTTAATAGCTTTATTTTTTTTTACCAAAAATAACTACTTCAGTCAAAGAGAGAAGGATAATTGCTACCTCCACAGACAACATGAGAAACCAGCATCATTTCAATCCAGAAGGCAACATTAAGTGACCACCCACACACCGCATCACATATTTATCTCCTCCAGCTGTAAGGCCCTCTTCTCCTTGGCTTCCCATTGACCTAGAAAGAAGAAGTAATGAATAAATAAAGTCTAAAACAGATGCAAAGGCAGTATCCATAGAAAGTGCCACTATACTTTAGTTTCATCTCTGGGTCATCTATCCCCTGCTCACTGGTGCTTCAGTCAAGGGGCCAAAGCAGCTCTTTGCAGAGACTGTGTTGGCTCCATGTCTGCCAAAGTGTATGCCTGACTGTGCTGGACAGGACGCCTCAGTCAAGACCTGAAAAGTCCTCAGTTTGGTCAACAAGCAACCGTTGGGAGGGAGGGGGGTTAATTTGATTCTTTTTTTGTCTGGGCAAGAAAATATTGGTGATTTCTGAAGGCAATCATAACTGACCAGATGTGTGGTTGTGTTAGATGCCCAGTCTCAGACAGTGGTCTGGCAGGACAGCTTGAGATTCATCCATTGCTGATACATTTCTCTAAAACCAAGGTCAAAAACTAAACGTCCATAGGCCAAAGTCAGACTTCAGATGGATTTTGTGCAGGCTGCACAGCCATCTATTTATTCATTTTGTAAAAATGTGAATGTATTTAAGTGGGGCTTTCTACCAATTTCTGTGGTGTAAATACTCTTACAATGTCTGATTTTAAGCCACCATCATGACATTCGCAGAGTTGGGAGAAGATGTGGAGAAGCATACCATTATACAGTATTTCTATCATCTACATATAATAAATTAATAAACTAAAGTGCATATATAATGGTAAAACATAGACAAATAATTAGGAAGTAATTAGGGTATTTATTACCTTTGTTTAATCTAATTCATTTAATTGTAAGTTGTTGGGGTTTTTTTGTATCTTTCTGAAGTGAGAAGCGGAGAGGTAGAGAGACAGACTCCCGCATGCACCCGACCGGGATCCACCTGGTATGCCCACCAGAGGGCGATGCTCTGCCCATCTGGGGCATTGCTCCTTTACAACTGGAGCTATTCTAGTGCCTGAGGTGAAGGCCATGGAGCCATCCTCAGCAACCAAGCCAACTTTGCTCCAATGGAGCCTTGGCTGAGGGAGGGGAAGAGAGAAATAGAGAGAAAGTAGAGGAAGGGTGGAGAAGCAGATGGGCACTTCTCCTGTGTGCCCTGGTTGGAAATTGAACACAGAATTTCCACATGCCAGGCCAATGCTCTACTACTGAACCATCTGGCCAGGGAAATAATTGTAAGTTTTTAATTTAAAATTTTACAATGGCTATACTTAATAACCAGCTCTCAAAATTCCTGACGACTTAACACTTGGTTCTTGTGAGTGAGTGTGAGCAGCTGCAGCATACCCTTGAGTAGCATGGCATGACCACAGTGGCCGGAGCCAGAGTGGTTCCGGCTCTGAAGGCCGAATATGAACCGCAGCTTTTACATTACTAGTTGTATGAGTTTGAACAAGTTTACTTCACTACACAGAATCCTGGTTTCCTCAGATGTAAAAACAACTTAATAGTGTCTATTTTGTGAGTCTATAGTGAGGAGTAAATGAAACACTGCATGTGAAGGGCTTAGCATTATATTTGACAACTAATAATCACACAGTAAATAATGACAATGCATTTCTTTAAAATCTAGGTAGGAATTGCTTGATTAGATTTGTTTTGCTGCCACCTTGACAACCTGCCTGCAGCATTTAAGAAATGAGAAATTTTTTGACTAGAGGAAGGAAAGAAACCAGGAAGATGGAAAAAGACTGAAGAGGAGGGTGACATGAAGGTACTGAGAAAGACAGAGAACAAAATAGCACCAAAAGATACAGAATTGGGATGAGGAAGAGTAACTCAAAAATGCAATTGATTTTTCTAGGCCAAGCCTTGTTTACACAATCCATTAGGAATTCAGTTTCAGTTTCTTATAAAGGCTGTATAATCTCCCCATAAATGACTGAAATTGAATGGATAAGTTTCAAAAAATCCTATCTTATCCATTTGGCCTGGATAATCTTATCAATAGTGGCATGGGATCCACACTCAGCCAGTTAGGTGCTCTCATCTTGAAATGTATAATTTATACCCAGAGACTGAAGTGAATCAGTGTTGAGTGCCACCATCTTGAGCAGCTCAGATTGGTCATAGGAAAATGAGAAAAGGATACTGATCTTCAGAGGTGGAGAAAAGTGAAGCAGCAACACAGAGTATTGAGATGGCCTGGTCCCATGCAGAAAAAAAAGACAGGAAATAAGTGATGACTTGGCAGTTCTTAGGAAGTCTGACTGTATCCTTAACTTTTATTCAAAAAAATAAACCATTTTCTTTATAATATATTTTTTACCTAAACAACCTTGAGTGGGTATCTAGTCCTAATAACCAATTCGGTTCTGACCAGAATCTTGTCTAGTTTTAAAGTGCCATGATAATATACACAATTGCAGTATTCTATAGCTTAACGGGATGAGATTCCAGCCCCCTTGAGTAATTATCAATGGACTCAGTGGAGTGTAGAGAAATGAAATGACTTGCATCAAGTCACATACTTAATGAGTAACAGAGCTCATTCTAAGGTTCAGTTCAGCTGGCCCCAGGCAATGCAACAGTAATGGTGGACTTCCCATGTTGGAGTGATAGCACATTCAAAATCGCCTGAAGAGTGATACTACTTTCAAAGACCAAATGGCAGTTTCTGTGTGTCTCTGTTTCTTTTTATGCATAATGTCAGAGAGAATAGAGCAGATGCATGAAGCTGGTCTACTTAGAAGTAGGGTGAAAACATGGGCTTTGCAGTTGGATTGACACATGTTCAAATGCTGACTCTGGCCCTGACAAGCTATGTGATTATGAGAAAGAGACATGACCTCTCTAAGCTCCGGTTTCTCCTCTGAAAGATAGAGATATATAAAACTATTTAGTGTACAGAGTTGTTGGAGGATTAAGTAAAATAACATAAATGTACTTAATATCCCTCCCTGCCATGTAGCAAACATTTACTAAATGATAAAATTGTTCTTGATCTTAATATTGTCAAAAATAATTGTTCAGGTAGGAGTTGGGAATAAAATCCAATGGTTTCTGTATTTTCACCTCAGGATGCAATGACTTCTTTCCTTGATATAATGATGTAAATTTATATAATCAGTAGCAACATACAGAAATCATCCTTTCAAAAATGGATATTTACTAAATCTTTTGATAAGGATGTGAATGAGTTCAGTCCAGAATATAGTTCAGTTTTCATGTGCTTTAAAAATGAAAACTTTTATATTGGGCCATTTAAAACATGGCATCAAATGTAATAAACCATGAATGTTAATAGCATTAAAAGCCAGCTACCTTTTTCAGAGCTTCTATTAGGCAGAGCTAACAATAATGACTACCCAGAAGCTTAAATCAGGAAATATTCTGTAAACACAGCTACACTTCATTAATGCAGAAGAGCCAAACTGTTTTTAGCTCAAAGGAATGTATAATGCAGCATAATTAAACAAGTGGAGATGGATCAACCTAGAAACTTTAAAGGACATCGTTACAGCTTTAAAAATTCCACGAAGCAGTGTTTAATAGCAAGGTCATGGTTATCTAGAGCAGCAATTCTCAAACTTCTATGAAATAAGAATCAAGATGAAGTACATAAAAGAGTGCATTTTCCTGGAAACCACTCCTAGACATTCACATTCAGTGGTTCAGTAGTGATGAGCAGATATTTATAGCTTTAACTAAGCTCTCTGGGTAATTATGTAATCCATGTGATGCTGACAGAACTCACTCTGAGAAACACTGATCTAGATTCTCAGATCAAATAACCTTTTAGATGGGAAGAAGGCAAAGTTCTGCAGAGAAAGCTTTTATTAGCAGGCTCAGAATGGAGGCAGATCTAATCCTTTAAAAAGAAAAAAATAAAACAACTCAAACTATTCAACTCGTCAATTAGCTGTACCTTGACTCACTGAACTTGAAAGGGCGGGTTCTGTAGAAATGCCAGGTGTTAGCGTTAGCTCTATCTCAAGGGCATCCCAAGGCCAGCAGAAGTACAGGGGAACCTCAGGTCCAAGGAGACATTCAGGAGACAAGAGAGGTATTTTTTCAATAATCTTTAGATAAATATGTAAACATACCTTTCTGCAGTAGTGACTACCACATACTCACTTTATGAACATTTCAAAAACTAAGGGATTCTAAATTTGGGTAATAATATATTTCACCTGATATACTGTTGTTGCACCCACCCAGTCAAGGGAAGCAGCAGCAAAGCTTCATAAGAGCCACTGGATTGGCATTTAGGGCAATAGAATTTTTACCTCTGATACCAGTTTACTCTAATATTTGGAGCAAATTACTTCACTTCTCTGGATCTCAGAGTGGTCTTGAAATCTTGAAAGTTCCTTTCTATTCCAATGATCTGTAATAAAGTACTTACTCTGTGCCAGAAAATGTTAAAATGAGGGATAAATGGTGGGTGACAGAAGGAGACTAGATTTTGGGGAGTGAACGTAGAATACAATATACAGATAAGGGGGGAAAGGGTGGTGGAAAAGGTATAAAGCGGAACAAATACATGGTGATGGAAAATGATTGATTTTGGATGATGGGTATACAGCATAATCAACAGTTCAAACGCTATAGAAATGTTCATCTCAAACCTATGTACTCTTATTGATCAATGCCACCCTGTTAATAATGTTAATTGTCTAAATAAAATTACACACAAAAAAAAGAAATGTATACTTAAAACCCATGTGATCTTATTAACCAATGTCACCTTAATAAATTTAATAAAAAACTACTTTAAACTTAAAAAAATACAAACAAAAAAAACAATATACTGATGATGTATTATAGAATTGTACACTAGAAACATAATTTTATTAGCCAGTGAAACCTGAATGAATTCAATGAAAAAAAAGAACAAATTTGAAAAAAAGAAACAGTAAACTTATTTAATGTTCACAGTCTTCCTATCAAGTGTGTATACATACTCTAATTAATCCCATTTTATAGACAAGCCTGCTGAGGCACAAAGAGGTTATGTAACTTGCCTGAGGTCTCTGTGCTGGTTTATTTTATGTGTCAGTGTGGTTGGCCACAATATCCAGATATTTGGTTCAACATTATTCTGAATGTTTCTGTAAAGGTGTTTTTGGATGTGATTTACATTCATGTTGGTGAGCTCTGAGTAAAGCAGATTACCCTCCATAGTGTGGGTGGGCATCATCCAATCAGTTGAAGGCTTACATGGAACAAAAGCTGATTTTCCAGATGTCCTAGCCTGCCAGAAGACTGCCTTCAAACCTGATCTACAACATAACCTCTTTCTGACTTGCCAGTAAACTGCCTTTGAACTTGTACTGCAACTCATTCTTGAGTCTCCAGCCTGCCAGCCTTTCTTATCAGATTTTGGACTTCCCAAGCTTCCAAAATTGTGTAAGCTAATACTTTAAAATACGTCTCTCTTCACACACACACACACACACACACACACACACACACACACTATTGTGTCTGTTCATCTGGAGAATCTTGACAAATATAGGCACACACAGACCATGATTACTACTACAACTATTACTACTGATGGTAGAGCCAGGCTTTGGCCCAAGTGGCCTGGCTTCTCAGGTGGTGGTTAACAAAGATTTCGTAATGCCAGAGGTTGGCCAAGCATCCCATCTATGAATTCAGTCATTAGAGAACATAGACTAGTAAATAGAATTTGTTCTTAATGGTTTTTCTCTGTATGTCTACACTAATCATTTCATTCAACTGGACATGATAAATTCATGGGACATGAAGCCTCAAGCAGTGATACTGAAGACCCTAATATCATACATGTTTGACTATAAAAAAATTATGTGTTTAAAGCACATCCCTGATCTTTCAGAGTTGATTTTAGGAAATAACAGCCATCTTACAAAAGTCCCTTATTGACAGAAACCAAATAATAAATAACAATAATAATAATAATTCTGGATATAAGCTAGATAGTCTGACTCACTGTGTCAGTCTTTCTTTTTATTTGTTGACCTTGCTCTCTGCTCAGTAGACACTGTTCTGGATGGTTTGGGAAATACTTATTGATACTAAGTACATTTAAAACTATCACTTTAAAATTTCATTCTATTTTATTTCATTTTAATTAAGTGATAGTAGGTTCTTATGCTTCCTTTGCAATGTTTGCATACTGTCAATAATTGTTTCTCTTTTCAAGACACAAATTCAGGCCCTGGCCGGTTGGCTCAGTGGTAGAGCATCAGCCTGGCGTGCAGGAGTCCCGGGTTTGATTCCCGGCCAGGGCACACAGGAGAAGCGCCCATCTGCTTCTCCACCCCTCCCCCTCTCCTTCCTCTCTGTCTCTCTCTTCCCCTCCTGCAGCCGAGTCTCCATTGGAGCAAAGATGACCCGGGCGCTGAGGATGGCTCCGTGGCCTCTGCCTCAGGTGCTAGAATGGCTCTGGTTGCAACAGAGCGACACCCCAGATGGGCAGAGCATCGCCCCCTGGTGGGCATGCTGGGTGAATCCCTGTTGGGCGCATGCAGGAGTCTGTCTGACTGCCTCCCCGTTTCCAGCTTCAGAAAAATACCAAAAAAATAAAAATAAAAAAGACACAAATTTAATTCATGACCCTTAGATAAAGGTGACCCTAGACACATGGCTTTAAACTAACCCAAGAATAGACATTGTCAATCAATTATCACCAATGATCTAAATATCTTTTAAGAAAAGAGAAAGCCAAACATGTCTTTTATCTTCTTTTCACTAGAAGTTAGTTTTGAATTCCTACTGATAAGTTAACAAAGCCTTCAGAGACTCAAGAGAAGCCCCTGCCTAAAAAATGTCCTCAGTAGTGAGGCCTACGAGGCTTTGCTGGTAGAGGTCAGCCATTTGTCACTATATGGATGTCTGGTTCCAGCACCTGAAGCCTGATAGCTCAGGAAAGACAAGGCACCTCTAAATGAAGGAAACACTTAGCTAGGGTTCAAGATTGTAAAGCTCTTTCTGATCTTCACACATCACTCAAATGTTGTCCATCACTTCCCTGACCCAAACTGTCAACTCTGAAACTGATGTTGCAGTGGAGGAAGAAGAGGAGGAAGCATGAGTTGTTCTGTTTAAGACAAAGACTGAGCCACTGCAGCCAGATTGAATCAGTGCAAGACAGGGGGGTTTGGAACATCTGGCTAGCTTCCTTCCTCCCAAGTGTCTAGACGCCCAAAGGGCTGTGCAGATTTGCCTCTGACTATTCCCATTAAAGGCCTCTCTTCACATAAAATGTCACTGGTTATATGGGTTTGTTTGTATTATCTTTGAATTTGAAGTATATTATTCTACTTTTGTCAACATCCATTCTCATTTTCTAAACTTTAAACTATCCCAGATGCTGAGCAAATGTGAATTCTTTAGAATGTGACTGGCCTCTGTAATCTAGTGGCACAATCACTATTCTTCCTCTCCAAATTCTGTGTAACTGTCAATTTTAAGCATGCATAGTCTGGGACATTTATATACTGTAGTTTAGACAGATGCCAAAGGTGTAAAAACATAACCTTGACTAACTACTATCGGTGTCCAAACTGTTTAAAGGGAAAGTGGACTCTCGGGTCTGCATGTTTCTCTGCTGTTAACAATCACCCAGTGCTCCAAAGTGTATGTTCCCAATGCTAATTTTTCAGTTGTCTCTTAAGGCACGTCCCACTGGGCATTTAGCTTCCAATGCGTTCTGCACAGTATACAAATCAGGATCAAGGTCATCTGATACTTACTTTTCCTCAGCACCACAGTGTGACTAACTCCATACATCCAAACTCTGCAAAGACACAATGTCTTGCTTGATAAAATTGTGTGTAATAAAATTACACCCTAACCTGACTGAACAATGCAGACCTGGACAGAATAAAAATGCATGGCCCACTTGCCTTTTGCTGAGATTTAGGTAATTTTTCCTGCTGTAGTTCCATTATTTTTTTTTGAGTTGTTATACTAAGCTTTGTATATGAAAAAGGAGGGGAAGTCACAAGCAAACAAGAGCAAAAAGAACAAAGCAAATACAGGGAAGAATTTCCCTGGTCTCAGTAGACAGTTGTAGCATAATTTTGTGTATTATTTATGAGTTATAGAAACAGGCTGTGTTAACAGGCTGAGGAAAAAATATTTAAAAAAAGATAAATCAGATATCTTTTAGAATACCTAGGGTAGGCCTGGGGAAAATACATTCGCTTTTGTCCAAAAACAGATCAATATCCTCCTTTTTAAAAAGCTTTCTAACCTCAAGGGCTCTGTCTTAATGCTGGCATTGTAATTGATTTTCCACCACTTTTTTTTTCTTTTTGGGAGGTCTTTTTAATTAACAGTTTTGTGTAGTCAGTTTGGCCATGTCATAGATCTAATTCTGTTGATAAAGAAGATTGAAAACAAACATGGTCCTGCTATCCCAGGTTAAGCTATTAAATCATTGATTAACCAAATAAAAACCACATCATATTTTTGGTTTAACCACTTGTGTAAGTTATATGTCAGGCTTTATCTTTAGGAGTTGAAAAAGCTGATTAATGAAAACTGGCCTTTCTGAGGAATAAGAAACTCAGTTGTTCCATATGTCATACAAAGTCTTGACTGGAGACTAAGCAGACGATAATTCTCTTTCTGGTGGAAAATGTGATTTTCTTTCCACAATTCTTAGACTGATCTCAAAACTAAATAAATTCTTTTTGTCTTCAGGCTTTTCTCAACTTGAGACCAGCCATATTAGGGTAGACTCATGACTAGTGAAACAGGCAGCTGCAGAGTGTCAACTTCGGGGCCCTGGGCTCACCCTACTCCTCTGAGTAAGATCCCACTGGCTTATCACACCATTGCTAACAATGTAATGGGTCTGTCAATCTTTTGAGTTTTCAAAAGCTGTAATCGCTTAAAAACTGTAGTTTGATCAAAGCCTTGTGCATAAGATAAAGGGTGTTAAAAAGAGAAAACCTTTGGAAAATATAATTTTGCCTTGGGCTAGGCCTGAAGCATTAACTTGCTCAGTTATCCTCCTGGACCTTAAGAAAGTGCTAAGTGTGTTTTCCTCTTAGACACAGCAAGGTGGTGAATTGCCTTTGATTTCTCCATTCCACTCTTGAAAGCAAAGTAATATTGAGAGTATTAGCTAATTGTACTCCAGCCGATGCTCAGCAAGAAGATGGCAATGGAGCGCCTGGTCATTCTAGATCCCTTCAGTGCTCTTATTGGATGTTGAATATGGAGGTAGGAAGTTAGGAAAGAGTGGTGAATATGAGTATATTTGGCACAGGAGAAAATTGTTCATCACTGAAAAGAGATATTATTAATAATGCTTCTAAAAATCTTCTGGTTATGAACCACTGAGATGAGAGAGAGCTGGTGATAGTGAATGGGAAATGTGGCTGGAGAGATGGAAGATAGGACTACTCAAGACTTGAAGAATGAATCAAGAATACCAGCCCTTCTTATATTTTCCAAACATTGTACTATGTGCTAGGTGTGAAAAGACAAGTAAGCTCTCTTGCCTTAAATAACCATGGTTTAGTCAGATATTTATATGCAAATAGATGACTTCACAAACGAATACAATATGTGTGTTAATATTCAGACTATGTACAGAACACAGAAGGAGTGCAGAGGTAAGAGTGACTGCTTTCTTGTACTGAAAACAAGTTCAGGTTTCCTGTACATTAAGGTAAAACAGAATGTTTATTCAAAAAGTACAACTGACAAGAGATGTTAACAGTAGAGTACTTTGTAGCTTTTATTTGGACCCTAACGTCCTCATTTTCAAGGACTAAAACACAATGTGTGTGTGTGTGTGTGTGTGTTTGTGTGTGTATGTGTGTGTGTGTGTGTGTGTGTGTTTTAAGTGGGAAGACAGATGGAGCAAAAGTTCTTTCTTCTGCTTTCTATCATTTGTAAGTGAACCAAATGGTTCTTAAGGTTCTCACTGTTACTTTCATTTATGGCAAAACTTCACTTTTACAGGTTTATGCTGATAACTAAACCAGAATAAATGAAGTGAAAGCCATATAGATTCATGACTAAGATATATAATACATTTGTACAAAAACCATACAATTTACTTATTCCCTTCAGAAAAATTTTATATGCAAGGGAGTCATTTTTTCATGACCCCAGCTGAGAAGAAATTAGATTGAAAAAAATTCTGAGGACATGGAAGGAATCACACCACTTTATATAAGATATTTGGAAAATCATTTGTTATTTGTTCATTCTTTTTTTAAATTTTTTTAAAAAAATTTATTTATTGATTTTTAAGAGAGAAGAGAGAGACAGACAAAGGTGGGGAAGAGGAGCAGGAAGCAACTCGTGGTTGCTTATCCTGTGTGCCCTGACCAGGCAAGCTGGGGTTTCCAACAGGCAACCTCAGTATTCCAAATTGATGCTTTAACCACTGCATCACTACAGGTCAGGCAAACTTGTTCATTCCGACACAACCCAAACACCAGAAGCATTGGCAGAAACAAATGAAAATAAAGAACAAAAACACAATAAAAGAAACAGAAGCTTCTCTTAAGAGGGAGTGCAATACCAAGTATTAACCGACAAAAGGGAAAGAAAGGAATAGAAGAGCACTATTGTAAAGAAATTCTGTGGCGATGGCAGTCTTCTATATCAGTGCTCTCCAATAAAGTAGCCACTAGCCACATGTGGCTATGGAGCACTTGAAATATTCATAGTATGACTAAAGAATGAAATACTTACTTTTTCTTTATTATAGTTAACTTAAATATTTATATTTGGTTAAGAGCTTCTGTCTCAGCCTAAGTCTCAAAAATAGTACTATAGATGAGTTCTATCCCAAAATCTTTCATAATGTTATGAGAATTTTCATTAAATATGTCCTCTGTATTCCTATTTTTCTATCTTTAAAATGGTTCTAAGAGTTAATACCTTAAAGTACATATGCCAATGACATAATGTGATTTGTTGTAGGATTCTTTTTTTTTTTTTTTTTTTGTATTTTTCTGAAGCTGGAAACGGGGAGAGACAGTCAGACAGACTCCCGCATGCGCCTGACCGGGATCCACCCAGCACGCCCACCAGGGGCAACGCTCTGCCCACCAGGGGGCGATGCTCCACCCCTCCTGGGCGTCGCTCTGCTGCAACCAGAGCCACTCTAGCGCCTGGGGCAGAGGCCAAGGAGCCATCCCCAGCACCCGGGCCATCTTTGCTCCAATGGAGCCTTGGCTGCGGGAGGGGAAGAGAGAGACAGAGAGGAAGGAGGGGAGGGGGGTGGAGAAGCAAATGGGCGCTTCTCCTATGTGCCCTGGCCGGGAATCGAACCCTGGTCTCCCACACGCCAGGCCGACGCTCTACCGCTGAGCCAACCAGCCAGGGCCTAGGATTCTTAAATATAGGTCCTATTAATAAATTTTCTAGTCTGGAAGATAAGAGATTTGGGGGTGAATTTGAATTTTTATAAAATTACTTCAGGCAATATAATTGTAGAAATAATTATTAAAAAGCCTCTGCTCAAAAAGCTTGAAAGACAATAGATCAATTTTTATATAATTACAACTAAATGTGATGGAAAAATAATTGAGGGAACTTGACCTGTGGTGGTACAGTGGATGGAGCATCAACCTGGGATGCTGAGGTGCTGGTTCAAAACCCCAGGCTTGCCCGGTCAAGGCACATAAGAGAAGCAACTACTATGAACTGATGCTTCTCACTCCTCTTCCCTCTCTCACTCCTCTCTCTAAAAATCAATAAGTAAAATTTAAAAAAAAAAAAAAAGAAAAGAAAAAGAATTGAGGAAGCAATGAACTTGACTGGGAGAGGATTGGGGTGCGGTAGATTGGGACTGAGTATGGTGGAGCAAGAAAGGAAGGCCCTCCCAAACAGAGGAGCACACCATGAACAAGGGCATATCGATGGGAAAAAGTGGGACCCTCGGGGCTTCTGCATTTTTACAGCATGGCTCTACTGTAGTGCATTGTGGTTAAGACTGACAGGAAAGCTGGATTAACCTGATTCTCTGAAGACCTAAATGTCTATTTGGGCTTTACATAGTGATTACTTAGGCAATGGAGTAAAACTTGAGGTGTTTGAGTAAATGAGAAACAAGAGCAGATCTGTGATTTAGAAAAAGAACTCTAGTGTCCGTGTTAAAGAACTTGCAGAAAGATGTGGAGGCATAAGGACCAGTCAGAAGGACATAGGAAGAGGTCAAGCAAAAGGTGAAGACTAACAGGATCCTAACAAAGAACTAATACAAAAGGAGCTGACTATTGTTCAATAGAATCCTCAAAATTTGTTAACCTAATAGATGTGCGGGTTTAGGGAGAGACAAGGGTTACTGTGAGGCTTTAAGTTTTGGTGGTGGAGTGATAATATTCATCAAGCTAGAGAAGTAGAACAAGACTGGTCTTGTTGATTGTAAGGTATTAGCTTGGCATCCACTTAAAAATGAACGAACAAATGCAGAGATGAATTAAAAGTCTTCAAATGGATATTAGGCCAGAATCTCAAAATCAACATGTCTGAACCTGAGAAAGCATTTAGTGGATGTCCAACTAGGTACTGGAAATACAAGTCTTGAGCTCAACAGAGAAATCTTGAATAATAGAGACAATTCCTCTGAATAGAGATAATAGTGAAAGCCATAGAAGTATGAACCTGTTAAGAAGACAACATTGTTTGACTCACAAAGGAGGATAAGGGCAGGGTAAGGGAGGATAAGGACTCATACTTGGGATATGAGTCAGCAAGGGAGACAGAAAATAAAAACAAAGAATTTGGAGAAGGACTCAGGAAAAAAATGACGAGGTTAAGAGAATAGCTAGCTTTCATACACTGGAGTCTACACATTCAATAAAGTACAAATACAAAACAAGGCATTAGTTATTTTCTGTAAATTAATTTCCAACCTGTGAAGGCCCCGGGGGTGGAACAAAGATGTAGAATCTCTACATAAATGTGGTCTGTCTGACAGGAAACCAATGTCTAGGGGTAGGCAAGGTTAAAGAGGCTGTGGGCACACAATGGGAGCATCTTCTGTGTTATGTATCACTACAAATTGAGTTAATGACAGTCATCAGCAGTAAGGGAAGCTCCACGATAAGCTGTTTCTTTCTATCTAGACTCTGAACAAGGAACTTCAACTCTCTGAATCTTCAGTTTCCTCTCCTCTATCAGAGGTAGAATTTATAGCATTTATAAGATAGTTTTCAGGACTAAATGAGATAATGCACCTGGCATGACTGGAGTTTGATAAAGGTTAGTACTCTTCTGCTCTTGCCCCTCTTCACAGTTTGGGATAAGGCATGCCTGGATCATCAGCATTATCCTTAATATGTCTGTTAAATGCACAGCGTTGCTCCGTGTAGTTGGATCAGATTCCAGGCTCCTGGAAAAGAACAATTTCATCTCATCCAAAGCTGTCAAGTCACAGTGTTTTCACCCTTAAATCCTCTTAACTTCTTAGAAATTAAAACTCTTTGGACCAATGTTTTATAATTTCGGGAATTTAGAACACAGAATTTAGAAAGATAGAAGAGTATCCAAAAATAAGTAATTATCCATATCAGAGAAATTTAACATATCCATTTAGCAGTTCATCAGTGACTATTTTCTAGAGGAATAGGACAGGATGAGGGTTGAAGAACATAACAGAAATTTTTCAGTCTTTTGTCTGAATGGTCTTGTAGTCTGGATAATTCAATGAGAAAAAATGTGGGCTATCTGGGTAATCTAAATTGATGCATGTTTGGCTGTTAGGAAAGAGAATTATGGGTCATGTTGATGTATCAGTCTGATTCATATCTTTCTACTAACGGGTACATTAAAGTATAGTTGTAAAATGTATGTTCAAAAGTTGTAGCAGAAATTAGTGCTTCTCTATAATGAGTAAATTAGTTCAAAATATGTGCTTTACTTCAGAAAATTGGTACATAAGGAGACCTAAAATAAGCAGTATTTGTTGGATGATTTATTGATTCATCCAACTGTTCATGGAACAAAGTATTTATAGCCATACTATGTTCCACACTGTTTACCAGAAGCTGGGTTAAGGTGTGTACTAAATAAACCACATCCCTATTTTAACAGAGTATAGTCTAGTAGGTAAGATAGAAATTGTACAAATAGTCTTAAAAGAAGTTTTATAAAAGTATTATAGTCACATACAAGTAGGGACTCTCAATCTGGGGAAATGATGATGATGATGATGATGATAATGATGATAATGTAACACTTGTGCAGTGATTACTATGGATGAGACATTGTGCTAAAGCACTTTACATATGCCATTTTATTTAACCTACTTATTAACCCAATAAAGTGGGTACTCTTGTTACTTCCATTTCTCAGAAAAAAACTGAGCCACAGCAATTTTCAGTAATTTACTCAAGCTCACATGGTCAATATGTGGTAAAGACAGGATTTTAATTCAGGATACGTGATATCCAAAAATCTAGGAGCTTAATAACTGCAAATTATAAAAACAGATATCTAAGCATCCTAAGAAATTGATCCATTTTATCTGGTGTATTTTAGAACAGGAAATGGCACAAAGAAATCTAATTTTTAATGACTTTTATTTAAGCCTGATATATGAAGCCATAACTGACCAACTCCTTAGAAAACCACAAATAGAATGTTTTTGACTTGTGTTTTATAGACTGGATTAAATTTTAGTGTCTGTCTCCAGAAGCAGCCTGCTCATCCATTAGGCACTAGCTTGCTCCTTTACAAGTCACATGGCCTGTGTCTGTTCTCATGGGAAAAAGAATAGCAACAACAGAGGCTACTGCCCAGAACACAAAAGAGAAGATAAGCCTGAAAGATAGACTGTGAACCTATCAGCCATTTTCGCAGCCTTTCCCACACTTACTAGTGTCATAGAGGTGACGCAACCTGAGGCTTAAGCATGATAGCAATATCCAACTGACATTGCACACATTAACACCCATCCCTCTGGAGATGGTGTAGTAGGTGCTTTTGGTGCTCAAGTCACGTTCCTGGACCCATCTCTCACCTCAGAGCAGTTGTGTCTGCAGTAGCTTGGGGCAGGCTCTTTGTTTTACTGCCTCAAGTCTTCTCCCAAAGTCAAGAAAGCCTACTCAGCATTTAAAAAGGGTGAGAGCAGTGTAAACTCTCAGTGGGACATTCAATCCATTAGAGTTGGGCATGCAAACTTATTTAAATCTGCACAGTTAATAATCAAAGGATGAAGAATATTTAAAGACAAATGATCTTTCAAACACTGAATGGTGTCAGGAAAAAGCAATAGGAAATGAAACAATACCTCTTCTGTCATTACTCATTCTTCAAAGAGAATATAGAATTAAGGACATTGTATAAAGCTATATAATGACAATTGTACATAACAAACATAAAACTTTTCAAATTTCCAGAATACATATATATACAGCAACAGAAATACAGATTTTATAGAAAGACATACAAAGTAAAAATAAAAGAGATGATGACAAAAAAAGTTTCAGAAGAGGCGGAGTTCCGCTACTGAGCTGAGCTTGGGCACACAGTCCTGCCGGCAGTAGAGCCAAGGCTAGCAGTTGTTCCTCGAGCGGGCTCCTCCTGCAAGGGCAGGGTGAAAGCCCGGAAACAAGCAGAGACCCGCAGCTGAGCAAAGGTGCTCGCCCAGTGCCCTCAAGACTGAGCATAACGTCACACACAGGGGCGGGGCAAAGGCCAAGGCCACCAACGCTTGTGCACCCGAGCGCGTGATCACAGCCACGCCCATGAAGAGAAAATGCGGAGGCAGAGAAATACAACACAAATAAACCAAGAGAAATCCCCAGAAAAGGACCTAAGTGAATCAGATATAACCAAATTACCAGATGCAAAGTTTAAAATAACGATTGTTAGGATGCTCAAAGATATTAGAACAACCATACATGGCCATTACAAAAGCCTAAATAAAGAGATAACAAATATAAAAAAGGACATTGAAATAATAAAAAAGAATCAGTCAGAAATGACAAATACAATTATCTGAAATAAAGAATACAATGGAAGGAATTAAAAGCAGGATGGATGAAGCAGAGAATCGAATCAGCGAGTTAGAGGACATGATAAATAAAAGCAGGGAAGCAGAGCAGAAAAAAGAAAAGAGACTCAAAAAGTCTGAGGAAACTCTAAGAGAGCTCTGTGACCACATGAAGAGAAATAACATCCACATCATAGGGGTTCTGAAGAAGAAGAGAAAGAACAAGGGATAGAGACTTTGTTCAAACATATCATAGCGGAAAACTTCCCCCAATTAAGACAGGAAAACATTTCACATGTTCAGGAAGCACAGAGAACTCCATTAAGGAGAAACCCAAAGAAACCAACACCAAGACACATCATAATTAAAATACCAAAGCTAAATGATAAAGAGAAAATATTAAAAGCTGCTAGAGAAAAAAAGACTATCACCTACAAAGGAGCCCCCATAAGGATGACTTCTGACTTCTCAACAGAAACACTTGAGGCCAGAAGGGAATGGCAAGAAATATTCAAAGGAATACAGAACAAGAACCTACAACCAAGACTACTTTATCCAGCAAGGCTATCATTTAAAATTGAAGGAGAAATAAAAAGCTTTACAGACAAAAAAAAAAAAAAACTCAAGGAATTCACTGCAACCAAACCAAGGCTGCAAGAAATGCTAAGGGACCTGTTGTAAACAGATCAAAGGAAAAAAAGAATATAGCAAAAGAGGAATACAGTTTTAAAGAAAAAAAATGGCAATAAACAATTACATATCAGTAATAACCTTAAATGTTAATGGATTAAATGATCTGATCAAGAGACATAGGGTAGCTGTGTGGATAAGAAAACAGGACCCATACATATGCTGTCTACAAGAGACACACCTTAAATTAAAAGATGCACACAGACTGAAGATAAAAGAATGGAAAAAAATATTTCACGCAAATGGAAATGAAAAAAAAAGCTGGGGTAGCAATACTTATATCAGACAAAATGAATTTTAAAACAAAGACCATAGTTAGAGATAAAGAAGGTCATTACATAATGATAAAGGGAGCAATCCAAAAGGAAGATATAACCATTATAAATATCTACGCACCTAATATAGGAGCACCTAAATATATAAAGCAGATTTTGATGGACTTAAAGGGTGAGATCAACAACAATACTAAAATAGTAGGGGATTTCAATACCCCATTAACATCATTAGATAGATCCTCAAGGAAGAAAATTAACAAAGAAACAGCAGACTTAAAGGACATATTAGATCAACTCGATTTAATAGATATCTTCAGAACCTTTCACCCTAAAACAGCAGAATATACATTCTTTTCAAGCGCTCATGGTACATTCTCTAGAATAGACCACATGTTAGGGCACAAAAGCGGTCTCAACAAATATAAGAAGATTGAAATCATATCGAGCACTTTCTCTGATCACAATGGCATTAAACTAGAAATCAACCACAATAGAAAAATTGAAAAACATTCAAATACTTGGAAACTAAATAGCATGTTATTAAATAATGAATGGGTTAACATTGAGATCAAAGAAGGAATTAAAAAATTCCTAGAAACAAACGATAATGAGCATACATCAACTCAAAATTTATGGGACACAGCAAAAGCAGTCCTGAGAGGGAAGTTTATAGCATTACAGGCATACCTCAAGAAGCTAGAAAAAGCTCAAATAAACAACTTAACCCTGCATCTAAAAGAACTAGAAAAAGAACAGCAAGTAAAGCCCAGAGCTAGTAGAAGGAAGGAAATAATAAAGATCAGAGCAGAAATAAATGACATAGAGGCTAAAGAAACAATAGAGAGGATCAATGAAACCAGGAGCTGGTTCTTTGAAAAGGTAAACAAGATTGATGAACCTTTAATGAAACTCACCAAGAAAAAAAAAGAGAGGACTCAAATAAATAAAATTAGAAACGAGAGTGGAGAAATAACAACTGACACAACAGAAATACAAAATATTGTAAGAAAATACTATGAAGAACTGTACGCCAAAAAACTAGACAACCTAGATGAAATGGACAAATTTCTTGAATCATATAATCTTCCAAAAATCAATCGGGAAGAATCAGAAAACCTAAACAGACCAATAACAACAAATGAGATTGAAACAGCTATCAAAAAACTCCCAAAAAAGAAAAGTCCTGGGCCTGATGGCTTCACAAGTGAATTCTACCAAATATTCAAAGAAGAACTAACTCCTATCCTTCTCAAGCTATTTCAAAAAATTCAAGAGGAAGGAAGACTTCCTAGCTCCTTTTATGAGGCGAGCATAATTCTGATCCAAAACCAGGCAAAGACAACACAAAAAAAGAAAATTATAGGCCAATATCCCTGATGAACTTAGATGCAAAAATCCTCAACAAAATATTAGCAAACCGGATCCAGCAATATATGAAAAAAATCATAAACCATGAACAAGTGGGATTTATTCTTGGGAGGCAAGGCTGGCACAATATTCGCAAATCAATCAATGTGATTCATCACATAAACAAAAGAAAGGAGAAAAACCACATGATAATTTCAATAGATGCAGAAAACGCATTTGATAAAATCCAGCGCCCATTCATGATCAAAACTCTCAGCAAAATGGGAATACAGGGAACATACCTCAACATGATAAAGGCCATCTATGACAAACCCACAGCCAACATCATACTCAATGGACAAAAATTAAAAGCAATCTTCTTAAGATCAGGAACAAGGCAGGGGTGCCCCCTTTCACCACTCTTATTCAACATAGTTCTGGAAGTCCTACCCACAGCAATCAGACAAGAAAAAGAAATAAAAGGCATCCAAATTGGAAAAGAAGTAAAACTATCATTATCTGCAGATGTATACATATCTGCAGATATTGTATATAGAAAACCCTAAAGTCTCAGTAAAAAAACTACTAGACCTGATAAATGAATTCGGCAAGCTGGCAGGATATAAAATCAATACTCAGAAATTAGAGGCATTTTTAAACACTAATAATGAACTGTCAGAAAGAGAAATCAAGGAATCAATCCCCTTTACCATTGCAACCAAAAAAATAAAGTACCTAGGAATAAATCTAACCAAGGAGATTAAAGACTTGTACTCGGAAAATTATAAAACATTGATAAAAGAAATCAGTGAAGATACAAATAAGTAGAGACATATACCATGCTCATGGTTAGGAAGAATAAACATCATTAAAATGTCTATATTACCCAAAGCAATCTATAAATTCAATGCAATACCAATTAAAATACCAATGACTTACTTCAAAGATATAGAATACATATTCCAAAAATTTATATGGAACCAAAAGAGAACACAAATAGCCTCAGCAATCTTGAAAAGGAAGAATAAAGCAGGAGGTATCACACTTCCGGATATCAAGTTATATTATAAGGCCATTGTACTCAAAACAGCATGGTACTGGCATAAGAACAGGTACATAGATCAATGGAACAGAACAGAGAACCCAGAAATAAACCCACAGCTCTATGGACAACTAATATTTGACAAAGGAGGTAAGGAAATACAATGGAGTAAAGACAGCCTCTTCAACAAATGGTGTTGGGAAAATTGGACAGCTACCTGCAAAAAAATGAAACTAGACCACCAATTTACACCACTCACAAAAATAAACTCAAAATGGATAAAAGACTTAAATGTAAGCCGTAAAACCATATGCATCTTAGAAGAAAACATAGGCAGTAAGCTCTCTGACATCTCTCGCAGCAATATATTTGCTGATTTGTCTCCACAGGCAAGTGAAATAAAAGACAGGATAAACAAATGGGGCTTTATCAAACTAAAAAGCTTCTGCACAGCTAAAGACAATAAGAACAGAATAAAAAGACAAACTACACAATGGGAGAATATATTCGACATTGCGTCTGATAAGGGGTTAATAACCAAAATTTATAAAGAACTTGTAAAGCTTAATACTAGGAGGACAACAATCCAATCCAAAAATGGGCAAAAGAAATGAATAGACACTTCTCCAAAGAGGACACACAGATGGCCAATAGGCATATGAAAAAATGTTCAACATCATTAATGATTAGAGAAATGCAAATTAAAACCACAATGAGATATCACCTCACACCAGTCAGAATGGCGCTCATCAATAAAACAACACAGAATAAGTGCTGGCGAGGATGTGGAGAAAAGGGAACCCTCCTGCACTGCTGGTGGGAATGCAGACTGGTGTAGCCACTGTGGAAAACAGTATGGAGATTCCTCAAGAAATTAAAAATTGAACTGCCTTTTGACCCAGCTATACCACTGTTAGGAATATACCCCAAGAACACCATAGCACTGTTTGAAAAGAAGAAATGCACCCCCATGTTTATGGCAGCATTGTTCACAATAGCAAAGATCTGGAAACAGTCCAAGTGTCCATCAGAGGACGAGTGGATTAAAAAGCTTTGGTACATATATACTATAAAATACTACTCAGCCATAAGAAATGATGACATAGGATCTTTTACAACAACATGGATGGGCCTTGATAACATTATACTGAGCGAAAGAAGTAATTCAGAAAAAAACTAAGAACTATATGATTCCATACATAGGTGGGACATAAAGATGAAACTCAGAGACATGGGGTGTTGGGGTTACAGGGTGGGGGGAGGAAAGGGAGGGGGTTGGGGGAGGGGAGGGGGACAAAGATCATGGCTTTTCAGCATTTGCCATATTCCCCCTTTAATCTATAGACAGACAGCAAATATTTACTTATGGTGTTTCCACTATAAAGACTGCTGTCTTATCGACAAATGCTGATGAACTATTTCAGCAGTTCCTCCTTCTTCAAAAACTTATATGTCAACATAGAGCTCCATGTTTCATAGGACGTACTCAAGCTCACTCCATGCTCCCTGGAGCTTTAGCAGAAGGGAATGCCCTTTTTTTTTCTTTTCTTTTCTTTTTTCTTTTCTTTTTTTTTGTAGTATTTTTTCTTTTATTTACTTATTTTTTGTATTTTTCTGAAGATGGAAATGGGGAGGCAGTCAGACAGACTCCCGCATGCGCCTGACCGGGATCCACCTGGCATGCCTACCAGGGGGGAATGCTCTGCCCATCTGAGGTGTTGCTGTGTTGCAACCAGAGCCATTCTAGTGCCTGAGGCAGAGGCCATGGGGCCATCCTTAGTGCCCGGGGTGGCTTTGCTCCGGTGGAGCCTTGGCTGCGGGAGGGGAAGAGAGAGACAGAGAGAAAGGAGAGGGGGAGGGGTGGAGAAGTAGATGGGCACTTCTTCTTGTGCTCTAACTGGGAATCAAAACCAGGAATCCTGCACACCAGGCCAATGCTCTACCACTGAGCCAACCGGCCAGGGCCTAGGAATGCCCTTGTTGATCAAGCTACCCAAAAGAAAATTATATGGAGCAACCATGACAGACCGAGCAAGTCAGTCTCATGCTGTTCATCACCAGAACGCTGCAGCCCGGTGTAAACAGTTTCAATTTTCTCGGGAAGCAGCACGGCAGATTGGGAAATCCTGTCCATGGGGTCCTATACTGCCCCTTCATTTGGAGTTAACCCTCAGGGACCCCTACCAGGACAACTTTGGCAGATGGATGTTACTCATATACCTTCATTTGGCAAACAGTCGTATGTCCACATTACAGTGGATACAGATTCCGGATCTATAGTAACCTCTGTCAGAACAGGAGAGGCTGCTAGGCATGCTATAGCTCATTGTCTGTATGCATTGTCCTACTATTGGATTTCCTAAACTGGCTAAACTGAAAATGCTCCGGCATATGGAGCAAAAGCATTTACTGTATTTTGTCATGCTTACAATCTTTAAAGTTAAGGTATTATTTATTAAAGTGTACTCAGCAAACATTTTAAGGTCAATTTAAAAAAAAAAATTTAAGAGGGGGTAGTCATATCCTGGAACTCCTATGGGTCTACCATATCATGTTTTTTACTTAAAAAAAAAATTTACATTTCTTTGGGATGCTGATGAACAGGAGACACCAAATCTTTTCGCCTGCAAACTACTACCTTCTTTATTAGATCCAGCTAATAACACTGTTTTGTCTTTTTCCAAATAGCTCCAGATATATGGAAAAGATTTATATAGGCGGATGGGGATCCTCAAACCCCTCAGCGAGATCTTCTGAGCATGGCTTTTAAGATACCTAGAGGCAGAGAAAGCCCAATAGAGATCAGGGGAACTACCAGCTTTTAGGATACACCCTTAAAGGCTCCAATGCCCCAAAGGGGTCTCATAGGATGCCATCTGGGTCCTGCTTCAATAGTGGAAAGGAAGGTCATTGAGTGAAAGCCTGCCAGACTTACATTCCTCTGCTGTGAGGAAACAGGGACACTGGAAGGTAGTCTTCCCCCTCACTCCTCAAAGGGAGGGTTCGGTCTCTTCCAGCCCTGCTCCAGCCACCTATGACCTAACCTTGCCCAGAATGCTGGGGTTTGCCACTGAGGGCTGAAGGTGCCCAGGGCCGTCGGCCCCATCTACGACACTGTGGACGAGCCTAGGGTATTTCTTCCAAGAAGCAGGTAAACTGATCTCATTTGCACAAGGGCCACTTAACTATGTTTTGCCTGAATAGTCAGGTTCTTTATTCTTCCCTCAAAGATCTCTGTTGTGGGTGTTGATGGTCCTATTTTCTGTTGCTTTGCTTAATATATGGTGTTTCCTTTGTCCCTCCTACCTCAATGCACCACTCATATTTCGGGCTGGGACCTACTCCTAATTTAGAGCTCTCTTTCCCCCTTTTGCCAACTTCTATTATGAATCTACCTTTGCCACCCAGCTTAGTGTATCCCAAGGTTCTCTTTACCATGCCACAGTTGCAGAGCTCCAGGGAAAAGCAACCTGGTCTCATCTCTCCAGGCAGAGGAAAACAGAAGCTCCATATCCACGCATGCTGCAAATGGCTTTTCCAGTCTACCTGAACCATTACCAGCTAGAAGCAGTGGTCATTGGGACTTGGACATGAGCTGCAAAGTATAGAAATGTGACAACAATTCCAGTGCCATGCGGACTTTTCCTGGATGTGGACTTTTCCTGGACTCCTGCTCCCTGTGACAGCTCCTAACAGACTGAACTGTGGTTGGGTTGCATTTTTCAGGGATTTGGCATGGTGATGGGGCCAACTTGGACTTGGTGAACATGTTAAGGACACTACTCTTTTATGGATTCTTGCTGTATTGGCCAAGAGTTTGCTTAAAGGCTTTTAATCACTGTAAAAAAAATAGAAGACTGGATAAAGAAGATGGGACATATATACACCATGGTATACTATTCAGCTAGAAGAAATGATGACATCGGATCACTTACAGCAGAATGGTGGTATCTTGATAATATTATGCGGAGTGAAATAAGTGAATCAGAAAAAAACAAGAACGGCAGGATTCCATACGTTGGTGGGACATAAAAGCGAGACTAAGAGACATGGACAGGA
This sequence comes from Saccopteryx leptura, assembly GCF_036850995.1. Lineage (NCBI taxonomy): Eukaryota > Metazoa > Chordata > Mammalia > Chiroptera > Emballonuridae > Saccopteryx > Saccopteryx leptura. Next base: position 35,702,885 of record NC_089509.1, read on the forward strand.
GTGTGGTGGTTACGGGGGGGGGGGGGGGAGGGAAGGATGGAGAGGGGGAGGGGGAGGGGGAGGGGTACAGGGAAAACTGGATAGAAGGTGTCAGAGGACGATCTCTCTTTGGGTGATGGGTATGCAACAGAACTAAATGACAAAATAAACTGGAAATGTTTTCTTTGAATATATGTACCCTGATTTATTGATGTCACCCCATTAAAATAAAAATTTATTTATAAAAAAAAGAAAGAAAAAAAATGTTTCACACATCTAAAGTCAGACATCTTCATATTAATAAATATATTAATGAATAAATTTGCTTATTAAAAAGAAAATTATTTCTTATATTACAAAGCTAAACTCGTTTATGTTTTATAAAATAGAAACTTTAAGCAGGCATCCCCAAACTACGGCCCGCGGGCCGCTTGAGGCCCCCTGAGGCCATTTATCCAGCCCCCCACCGCACTTCCGGAAGGGGCACCTCTTTCATTGGTGGTCAGTGAGAGGAAGACTGTATTTGGCAGCCCTCCAACGGTCTGAGGGACAGTGAACTGGCCCTCTGTGTAAAAAGTTTGCGGATCCCTGCTTTAAAGGACTTAGATTAAATATTAAAATATGGATGGAACACTTGAATCCATGTTAATACAATAAATTAAATTAATAAAAATTAAATAAAATTAAAATATGGGAAAATGCATATTAGGTAGGCAAGTAGGAGTCACAGTCTTAGTATTAGAAAGATTGAATTGAGGGAAAATGTATTAGATGATAAAATTATAGGAAACTAAGATAAAGGATAAGATTTATAATAATATTAAGCAGTTAGTAATATCTATATGTCAAATAATCTAGCATAAGTATATAATTATAAGATCATATAATCATAGCATTAATAATCATAAAGCAAATAGTATGGGACCTAGAAGAAAAAATAGGAAGAACCATATGAGGAGAAACACTGTGCTTTACTTTCATTCTATGCTTGATCAAGTTATAAAAATAACAACATTAATAAGAACTCTGCTTCATTTGCAACTATGAAAGCACAACATATTTTTTAGCTATCGATGGAGCAGTCAGAAAATTTAGCCACAAGAAAAATACTATAAATTTATAAAATTAAATAATAACAGAAACAATATTCTCTGATAACTATGTAATTGTATTAAAATTAATGTAGAAATTAAGAATCAAACAAAAACACTATGCTAACTTTAAATCACAAGATCTCTCCTGAAAAATCTGTGGGTCAGAGATTTGAGTACATATTAAAACTATGGATTTGGTTAAAATGGTTATTGGAAGAAAACACAACACTTAAATCTTAAGTCAGTCAACAAGAAACCATACAAATAAACACTGAAATTTAAAAAATTAGAAAAATCTCAAAATACACCAAATGAAAGCAGAAATAAGACAATTAGAAAAATTTATATTAAAAATGATCAGACAACAATCACAAAATTAATAACCAATTCATGAGTCACTTCTTTTAAACTATATAAAGTTTCAATATATTAGCTAACTTAATTATGAAAAATACATATACAAAATACATATACAAAATATATGGGAATAACCAAAGGACTTTCATATCAAGTAAGTTTGGAGAAATAAATGGAATAATAATCTTTCAAAGTTATTAGCTTCTAATCCCTGGAACTTGGAAATATTACCTTATTTGGAACAAGAGTCTTTGCAAATGATATTAAAATAAAGATATTGAGATGAGGAGATAACCCTAGATTATTCAGATGGACTCTAAAGCCAATGACGAGTGTTCTTATAAAAGAGAAACAAAAGATGGGGAAACAAAAAAAGAGAAGGAGACAATGTATCTTCACTTCACCCAGCAGGGGTTGAAGTGATGTGGCCAGGAGCCAAGAAATGTTCAGATCCAACAGAAGCTGAGCAGGGCAGGCTCCACATCCTCCCATCAAGGCCTTTCAGAGGTAGCATGGCCCTGCTGCCACCAGGATTTCAGAACTCTGGCCTCCAGAACTTTCAGAAAATAACTTTTTTTTAAATTTTAGTTAAATTTACTGAGATGACATTGGTTAATGAGATGATATACATTTCAAATGTACAATTCTATAAATATATCATCTGTATATTATATTGTATGTTTACCATGCAAAGTCAGTCTCCTCCATCACCACGTGTTTGACTTCCTTCTCTACTCCTGCCACTCCCCTTCCCTCTGGCAACCACCGTGCTGTTGTCTGGGACTAGGAGCTTTTGTTCATTTGTCTTGTTTGTTCACTTATTTCTTTCAGTTTTATGTACCCTTATGTTCATTGCAGCGTTATTTATGGTAACCAAGACATGGACACAACTGAAGTGTCCTTTAGTAGCTGATTTGATAAAGAGGTTACGGTATATATAGGGAATATTACTCAGCCATAAAACAGATTAAGTACTGCAATCTGTGATAGCATGGATGGATCTTGAGAATGTTATGCTAAGTGAAATATGTCAGACAATAAAGGTCAAGAACCACATGACTGTGAGATATAAAACTGAGAGAATGAATTTATGGTTCTATGCCTCCTAGTTTATGGTAACTTGTTATAGCAGCCTCAGCAAATTAATACTCATATCATGAAATATGTGAATCTTAAGTGCACAATTCTCCACTCATTTTTTAATGTAAAGTGCTGAATCTATCTCTTCCATTTCTGGTTTTTATATTATCTTCTGCCATCACAGTCTCACCTTTTAATTCCAACAGATGGCACATGCAAAGGCCCTGAAACAAAAAAGCAAGTGTACTTTTTGAGGAACTGGAGGAAGGCCAGTATATCAAGAACATGATGAACCAGAGAGTAGGTGGCTCCTGATGAGACTTTATCCTGATAAAAAAAGGTTCTAATCTAAAAGAAATTCTTATTCCAGCTATGAGATAACATACAGGGTGGGGCAAAAGTAGGTTTATAGTTGTTTATATGAAAAATAATACAATTATTAGTAAATAATAATACAAGAATAAACTCTGTTTTGCATACTCACAATTATAAACCTACTTTTGCCTTACCATGTATATTTTAACTAATCTGCACACTCTTCATTTGAAGTGGTTTCCCAATGTCTGGATGAGTTAGATATCAAAATAATCCAAAGATTAAACAAGGAAAAAGATATGAATACTTTTGTAAGGCAGAGAGATCTAGTTGTAGAACAAAAATAACTATACTGATTTTCTATTCTTCAACCTAAAAATGAATTTAAAACACACACACATGCACACACACACCCACCACTGCTGCCACAACTGTGCTGACAATCTCCCTAACAGTGAGTCATTTCAACAGCTCAACCTATTCAGTTATTCCGGTAAAATGGAAGGAGTTGGAGGAAATGATTACTTCTGTCTGTTTATATTTTATTGTTTGGCTGTTTGCATTACTGTGTACTCAATATTTTTGTCATGGATTATTAAAAGAAATCAGAAACAGCTGCTGGCAGCTGCAAGACCATTTGTTTGAAGGACCATACTACTCCTTTTAACACACACATACACACACACAACACACACACACACAATACACACACTTTCACTCACAATTAGCACTGAACCATGATGGAGTAGGCAGTGAAGAAGAAAGTCCAATCAGAAATGAGCTACATCCTAATCTTCTTCCAATTTCAAGATAAACACGTCAGGTCTTTAAAGAATTAATAACTATTTCCATCTTTTTCCTTCCTATCTTCTTAAAATAATGAATTCTCTTAATTTAGTCGAATATTTTTTTTTATCTGGAAGGGCATCCGGCCTGCTTCCAAAATAACTACCCAGCATCTTATTGTCTATATGTGCTTGTCCACTTAGAATTTTCTTCTTTTTAACAATTATTTAATAAGGCATATGGTAATTTATTTAGTAGAAACTACCTCATCTACATAATTAGGGAAACTGTGTCTCCCTTCCAATAAGAACTGCTTTTCGGATCCAGGAATTTCAGATCAATATTGTCGTCTGTGTTCTAGAAAGCTAAAACATAATTCAAGGAATTTCTGTTATTTATCTAGTACAATTATCTCATTGTTTTTGTGATGTATGTGGAAAACTAGCTTTTTTTTTTTTGCCTTCAGTACAGTTTGATTTAGATTAAAAGTATGTATGGGAATGTGACATTAATTAATACATGCATACAAAATTAAATTGTATAGCACATTTCAGGCAATCTTCATGTTTACTACCTGTCTTCTGATACAATTATATGACAAGGTGGAAGAGATATTATTATCATATTTTACAAATGTAAGTGTAATAGACATTGAATAATCAGCTTGAGAGAAACCCCTGAGCCGGTTGGGGAAAGAGCCTGGAGAAGTGTGCCCACCCTCCCACCCAGACCTGCTTCACCTACGACGGCCTACAGCCCTCTCCTCAACTGACAGACATCCGTGACTGCTCATTTCACCTCCGAAAGAAACTGGTCAGCTGGCCAGACGCATATGGTAAATGTGACATCTGTCTCTTTTATTTAATATTTATCAAATGGTTTATTTGCTCCAGGAGCTTTGCTAGGCACTGTGAGTATAGTAAGAAACAACCAGACATCACTGCACATCTAAATGAGCTTAGAAACTTGTGGAAAACAGTGAATTCACAATCAAACCAATAATCATATAACTAAAACAGTAGGGAATTATGTCAAAGGAAGTATAGGTTTTGTAAGAAAAGGTGAGAAATCAAGTCCATGCAACCAAAGAAAATTTCCCTGAAGGTTTGACATTGAAATTGAAATGTGAAGGCCAGCAGGTTGGAACAAGGGCATTTCAGACAGCATGTGCAAAGACCTGGAGGCAAGGAAGAAAGTGACAGTTCAAAGAGCCGGCTGAAGGCCAGCATGCTGAGAGAGTGGTGAACGGAGCAGCAGGTGCTCACTGATGAGGTTTCAGAGGTAGACCCAGGCCAGCTCACAGAGAGACTTGGGGGTGGTGTTAAGAAGTTTTGTATTTCCAAAATGGGATGAGAAGCCACTGAAAAGTTTCAAAGAAGTGGATCTATGATCTGATTTCTCTTTGTAAACAATAGCTGTTAGGCATAGAGAAGCATGAAAGGAAGATGAGTTAGGAGGCTGTTTCAATAGAATTATTGTAATGATCGAATAAGAACACACACACACACACACACACACACACACACACACACACACACACACAAGCTCAGTGCCTGGCTCAGACAAGGGATGCGTTAGATACCTGGTAGGTTCTTTCTTCCTTTTACACATGATTTAATCTTATTTTGCTAACTTTCATAATTTGAGATTTCAGATACCTTGAAACAGTCATTTTATTCTTTATATGCAGCTGATTTAATAAGAAATAAGTATTATAAGTAATAACATAATAAGATGTTATTACTCCACCCAGTTAGCTTTTATAGCCATTCTAAGCTCAGTTCTTTAGAAAGCTCTGACTTTTTAATGCCCGCTTTTATATGAAGCTGCATATTTCATGGGAATATTCTTATATATGTGATTTATGTAGAAACATTTTAGTTGTTGGAAATAACATTCATTTGCCAGATTTTTGGTTGATATAAAGCAATTCAGGACTCACTTTTGAGGGATCCACACTTCTTTCCACCACACATTTTCTCAAGAGGCTCTCTGGTAACTTTGATTCCAGATCAGTGACAAGGATGACAGAAATTGTTGCTATTGTAGCTCATTTACACAAAAGATACCAGCAGGGCAGATGATCCTGGAAAAATAAGATGCAATTTTAAAAAATGACTCTCAACTTTGAAAATAAAATGGAAAAAAATTTGGATCTGATTTCAAAAGGTAGGATTTGTAAAGAGTAGTTATTTTAAAGCATCCGGTCCCATCCCACCCCATTCTTCGGGGTTGAATTGATGGATGCTGCTGCAAGGTCCACAGCACTTGTACTGCTTCTACATCGATCCTTTTCTGCACTGGATCTGCTTAATGGAATATGACACTTTGTACCTCTCCCTCCAAAAAACAGTGGCTATTAATTGTGTACTGAGCTCTGAGATGGAGGAAAACTTAGCAGAAGATTGTGTTTATTCACTTCAGATACGTAAGGTAAAATACTTGATTAACATGTGATGAAAATAGAAATGTAGATATTTCTGAAAATACTATTACTTCCATAACTCATTCAATTAGGCATTAAAATGTTTCAATATGGATGCTGTCTCCCCCAAAAATAGGATCCTTTATCAACAGACTTAGTAGAGAAGTGCGCACCATCCAGGTACATCATGCATCTAGAAGAACAAATAAACAAACAATCTTTCCTTTCTTTCTTTTGTTGACACAAGACAAAGAAGAGTGGTGCATGTTTGTCTGCTTGCTTCCTTTCTAAATGGTTGTTACTCAGGGGGAGCCTTCGTTTCTCAAAAGAAAGCCTATTTATATATGATCAGCCTTATCATTGAATTCAAGTCCACAATCTTTTATCTAGAGTTCCAAAACTGAAAACTCCAGAACTGCATATATTTTTGTAAGTCTGGTTTTAAAGCTCATGGGGTGGAAAAATCTGATGTGAGGTTATTAATAGAATTTATTCTAATAAAAGAGAATATTTATTTCACTGCAGAAATATTTGTTACATAGTGCTATCTAATGCCTGCGTATGTAATATTCAGAATACACATTGTTTTTCCTTTATAAAACTAAAAATATTTTAAATTTTTGCCCAAGACTTCTGGATAAGGGAATATGAACTTAAATATCACAGAAAGCAAAAGATTCAGCTCACTGAATCTGATCCCCTCACAGCCACTATCATTGTGAAGTAGTGCTTGTTCACATAGCCTGATCATTGCCTGGGAATCACTTGCCTCCTTTTTGGCCAGCCTCATCTTCTATGGGTCACTAAAGAGCCGAAAATCACTATGTTCTAGAACAGGAGTGCTAATCTAAAATTTAGACTCTAAAATATTTTCTGTTCACTAAGTTGTCATGTTCAATAACAAAGACAATAAAAAAGATTATTTTAATCAATGAATATTTATTACAGATGGTTGAGCATGCTTTGATGTCTGCTGACCTTATGAATGAGTGATGTCCACATGTCCTGTCCTCAATAGCTCTGCCCAGCTCCTGTAGACTCATGCCTGTGGCTTCTTTTATGGAATCAATCCATGTCATATTTAGTCTTCCTCTTTTCCTACTGCTTTCGATTTTCTCCAGTATCATTGTCTTCCAAAGAATCAACCTTCTCATGATGTTCCCTAAGTAGGATAGTTTCAGTTTTGCAATTTTTGCTGCCAGTAATGTTTCCAGCTTAATTTGCTTTGGAACCCACTTGTTCATCCTTCTGGTGGTCCAGGGTAACCACAGCTCTCCTCTGACACCATATATTTTTTTTAGATTTTATTTATTCATTTTAGAGAGGAGATGAGATATGAGGAGAGAGAAGAGAGAGAGAGACAGACAGAGAGAAGGGAGGAAGAAGCAAAAAGCATCAACTTCTATATGTGCCTTGACTAGGCAAGGCCAGGGTTTTGAATTGGAGACCTCAGAGTTCCAGGTTGACACTTTTCCCAATGTGCCACTATAGGTCAGGCCACCATATTTCAAATGAATCCATTTTTTTCCCATTAGCTCCTTTCACTGTCCAAGTTTTACATCCATACCTAGAAATTGAAAATATAGGGGTGTGGATAATGTTTGCCTTTTTTTCTAATGACATTTCCTTGCTTTGGTGAACTTCCTTAATTCTTCCTTTGCTGCCATTCTGAGTCCCGGCCTTTTCTTGAACACTTATTATGGAATATTAACATAGTATAATAGAAATAACAAAGCTATAAGTCAGGAGACTTGGGTTCTAACTTCTTTGAGTCATTTAATTTCCATTTTACAAGAGAAAAAATTAATATTTTCTTTTTCTCTCTAGATACTTGTAATAAATTCAAAACTATATTAAAAAGCATATTTATGCATTTTATTGAGCTTCTGTGCTAAATGCTTTATAAATATTATACAAAGAATTAATATGTATGAGGCATAAAGTTGGGTAAACATACCAAAATGTCCAAGACACATGATTTATGCTCCATGAGCAAAGTGATAGAAGAGTAACATGTAAACACACAGGACTATGGTACGGTTTTATTTCCTTAATCACTGATGTGAAGAAACAAGAAAATTTGGAAGAGAAGCTTGTCTCAGTCCTTGCAAGAAAAATATGGAAGGGGGAAGGGAGAGAGAAGCATTTGGAAGGAATTTCATTGAAAACAGCTGCTTTGCTAAGTCCCTGTTTCAAATTGCCTGTTAACTGATCTGACTTAAGACTTTTTTTAATCAAGAAACAAAATCTGTGAGGTTTTGTAGTTCAATTCATTGGCACATTCCATATAGCTACATATGGCAAGACTGAAATGATCAAGTTTCCTTTGGCTTTATCATAAATCACTGAGATTCCAATGTGTCCTTCACAGCTTTAAGTTTTCAAAACCATCATGACTAATGAAATATTTATACTAAGACCCACAGCCACTCGCCTGGAGTCACGTTCCCCAGAAGAGAGACTTTGACAAAGAGCCCATCAAGAAAGCAGCTGGAGGCCCCCAAACCCTGGCCCCACAACCACCCTCCGCTGTTGGCCTTCACATCTGCCACCTTCAGGTCACCAAATGGCATCCCTCATAAACTGGGAACACAGGCTTTTGCTCAACTTGACAGCTTGCAGTTGGAAACTAATCAAACTTTAAGGATTCTACTTAAGAGCATAAAAAGGTTTTCTCAATGTTTTATTACTTTGTAAAATGTATTAGGTTTCAAATCAAGTTAATTTTAAAAGAGAATCTAGTTATTTTTACTAGACAGTTTTAAGTTTTCACTGATATATGAAGCTGAGCAATCACAATGAGGAAGCTTTCTCTACAAATTGGGTACTGGCCAAGTGTCTACTGACCGGCTAGAACGCACACACTTTGCCGTGAAAGTAGCAGTGACGTGAGTGGTGAGGCACCAGGGCTTACACAGAAATGTTGTCCCTACCTATTGAAATTGATAACTTGATGTGGAAGAGCATTTTCAGGGCCACCTGTGGCAAGTCCTTCATGTTCCTTTGCAATGTGTCTTGGTCACTCGTCCCATTACTTCTTTTCTCCGGTTTCTCTGTATAACTAGTTTTGACCAATAGGACAGGACAGCAGTGACACTGCCGGTTCTGCACTTAGATCTTAAGAGGGCTTGCGACTTTTGCTTTTCTTCTCTTGAAACATTGATTGAGATTGCTATGTAAGGAAATTGGTCCACCTCCCTCGAGAATCGGAGGCCACATGGAGGAGAGACCAAGTGCCCCAGTTGACAGCCAGCAGCATCAACTGCAAAACAAACGAGTAAAGCCATCTTGTTCCTTTCAGCCATCATGACATTCCAGCTAAATGCAGCCATGCATATACGCCCAAATAAAATCTGCAGAAAACCCTCCCAGTCAATTTACAAAACCTTTACAAATAAATCTTCATGGTTTTAAGCCCTTAAATTTTGGGGGGCTTTGTTAATCAGCAATAGATAACTGCAATACCACATTCTGGTTTGGCTATGCCAGTGATTAGTTGTGTTATGTGAACAAGATATCTGATCCTACAAGCTTTAGATATCTCACATCAAAAATGTGGAAATGTGAAGTATGTAAAAGCTAAAGTCCCTTCTTGCTCCAGTGTATGGGAATTTCCCTATTTCCCAGACATGCTAGCTGGAATCTCTGACCTGATTTGTTTCAGTAAGAATAACCAGCAGGATAAAACATCAGTAAACAAACCATTATGGTAGAACCACAGGCATCTCAAAAAACATTCAGGCAAATGTATAAAATAGTTGTGTGTTTCATTTATATGTAAATTTAAAAATTATGCTTTGGGGCAAAATAAGGTGCTCAGACAGCCGAAGTATACGGGGAATAGAATGACTTTGCACACCATTGCTCAGTCTTGTTTTCCGTCTTTGTGGTTGAAGAGAGCATTTTGCCAATGAGTGTAGGTAATAATGAATGTGACATTACAAACTGACTGTTGCCATGGATCATAATCTGTTTGACCCTTTGCATATCGTTTGCATAAGTCAACTGTCAAGAGACAAAATTGGCCCATTTATTTTCTTTAAAAATATCCAGTCACTCATTTCAGCACTTTCATGAGACAACATCATCTCTTGCAGATACTTTGCATAATCAGTGATTTTTGATTGTTTGGGTAAAATTCTTGCTTGATGTTGGTTGTAATCATTGCATGATGAGAATGTTTCATTCTCCAGCACGTGTAGTCATAATGATTTAGATTCCTATGTAAAGTTAATCAACCCTGAAGGAGACTCCCTGGATATCACCATAGAGGTAACATCTAACATTTCTGTGATTTCACTTTGTCTGATCTTTGTTGAATAAGTAATCATCTTCTGTTTACAAAACAAGCCTAGCAAAATTGGACATACTTCATTATGTGAATCATAGTTGACATCTTTAGCATATCTACACCTGGTTATTGATATATGTTGAATACCATTATCAAAGAAATGGAGATATTCTGAATGAAAGTATTATGCATGAGGCAAAATATTTTATTCTTTTTAAATTGCATAGAGAGGCTAAGTTAAGTGAAGAAGTGTTAGCAATAACTGCCTTGCCTACTACTTTTCTCAGATTTTTTTTACCTGCCGTGACTTTTAGCCAGTAATGCTGAACCAAAATTCTGTGACATTTTCTATAATAAGACAATTTCAACTCCAACATCGCATATAATCTCCAAGATATTTCTAGCCTTAAGTATCTGCTGCTATGGCAACCTCCAAAGATCTCACTTTTCAAAATATTTGGGTATGTGAAAGCTCTTTACAAATTTACTAACTTTCAACTTTTTCAAAATTCTCTGACATGAACTAGAGTCTATTTTTATCTCTCTGTTAAGAAAATATTTCTGTTCATTATAATTTTTATCAACCTGTTTTAACAGTTAAAGCCAACTGGATAGAAAAACAAATAACAGAAGCATTTTGAGAATTAAAACACGTAATGTTCAAAAGCTTGACATGAAGTTAAGATTCTGATGCAATTAAAGCCAGAATTATTCTGGATCTATATTGGAAAACATAAACAAAACAGTAAACTGGTCAAGAATTGTATTAAGATTTTTTTTCCAAGTGAGAGGAGGAGAGATAGAGAGAAAGATTTCTGCATGCACCCTGACTGGGATCCACCTGGCAACTCCTGTCTGGGGCCAAAGCTCTGTCCATCTGGGGCCATGCTCACAACTGAGCTATTTTTAGTGCCTGAGGTAGAGGCTCTATGGACCCATCCTCAGCACCTGGGGCCAACACACTCAAACCAATCGAGCCATGGCTGCAGGATGGGAAAACAGAAAGAGAGAGAGAGAAGGGAGAAGTATAGAGAAACAGATGGTCACTTCTCCTGTGTGCCCTGACCAGGAATTGAATCCAAGATATCTACATGCTGGGCTGACCTTCTACCTCTGAATCAAACGGCCAGGGATGTATTAAAATATTTTTAGGCAGCTTCATCTACAGAAGAAATTAAGCCCTGACCCATGGCTTTTTTTAAGAAAGCAGAACAGTTTTGTTAACTGACAACAGATTACAAAAATTGCAAGGAAACTTTCTCCACATCTGCCACACTGTTGCATTCAAATGGCACTGAGCAACGTCCATTGTTAAGATAAACCATTGTATCATCAGTGTGAGACTTCTCCCTCTTCATTTGGAGGAAGCTATGTAGTCTGGAAGAGAAGGTTGTCTGTACAATGCTGTCATTGCCCCAATAAGGTTGTATTTGCTGCCAACATTCACAAGATATCAAGCCCAGGAAAACAATATTCCAGAAAACAAAGTTGTCTCTATAATGTTCTAAGGAAAGCATTTTGTTAGGATATTCTGCAGAATAGATGAAGCTTTCTGTACACAAATGTGTTCTCAGATGCAGGAAGTTACCCATGGAGAAACTTTGTCTGATGAAAACTCAATGGCAATCTTCTGAAGGCTAGCTTGATGTTCTTCCTTTTAATTTTTTAGACCTGAACCTGGTAATAAAATCAGATTAGATATTATAATTTTCCTTAGTATTAAAAATAGAGTTCACTGGAATTCTGTATAAAGCCATTATGAAAAGACACACTTGAAGAATTGTCTCATAGACAGAATTCTATTGATTTTTCTTCCGAAGTATAGACAACTTAATTCATTATCTATGAATTATTGCTGTCCTAGAATTAACATGCAATTTAGTTGAAATAGAACTGAAAAAATGTCTTTGGAATGTTTAGTTTTAATACTGGTTAACAAAACCTTGTGCCTAGCCTCTTGGGGCATTTCTGTTTCCACCATGCTAACTGACAGCCAGTATAAATCTGATGGGGAAAAAAGTTAAAGTGCCAAATCCACTTGGAGCTCAAATTCAGAAAGCACGTTCCAGTCTGAGCTTCTTCACCCTTCATACTATATGTGTACAATTGGCCCTCATGGTACCAAGTAATTTAAATGTCAGGAGGGACCTACATACATGATCTACTCCAGTTCTTTCACCTTAAAGTCAGAAAATTTAGGCCAGCTTTACTTATCCATAAAATAAAGAGGTGGATTGGTTGTACTTGAGGGTGTAGAATTATTCTATCACATTGTCTCTGTATATATTAGGCACTGAAAGAGCCCCAGGAAGTAGATAGCTATGACACTCTCCTCTACCTCATACTTCTAGCCAAGGGTAGAGAGAAGGACACTGAGAAAGCAAAGTGTACATTATGTACTGGAAACTTCTTTTGTAACCCACAATTGATGTGGTCAATGCCCAGGAAACTCTTCCTGAATATTCATGAAAGATTAATTTATTAAAATAAAACCCAACTTCCCAGGAAGAGTAGCCAGAAAAGCCCTCATTAAAATTGCATTTCTGTTTACAAATAACTGGTTTTGCTTCAAAAATTGGCCAGTTAGTGCTGGCTAGGAGTTTGTATCATGGTTGCATGATGGATCATGAATAAGGTATCAAACTCCAGTTCTCAAATCTTTTTGGTTAGAGGTGGAAGTTATAGGACAATATGGGACAGAGAAATAGTTGCTCCCCACCATGTCCATATAGCCAGATGACCAACTTATTGCTAAGCTTTGCAGCGTTTCTTAACACTTCCACTACTGACATTGTGGGTCAGAAAATTCTATATTGTAGAATAATCTGTCTTGGGCATTGCACAATGTCTAGTGGCACCTCTGTGCTCTATATGTTAGATGCCAGTAGTCACTCACCTTTGCCCCATTTTATTTATGACAACCAGAATTGTCTTACAACATTGGCAAATATTTCCTGAGGGGAAAAACTGTCCCCAGTTGAGAATCACTGAGTGAAATGGATGTTAGTAGAAGCATCCTGTTCTACTTCTAAAAAGTATCTTTAAATGGTTTATTCTTTGTTCCTTCTTCTTTCCTGCTGTGAACTTGAGCAGCTATTTTGGACAAACATGAGAAATCACATTATTGACAGAAGGGCAGCAAGATGGAAGGAGAGAAGGTCCCTATGATCAGGGGAGCCACACTATCTATGGTCATGCATCTGCACATCTATGGACATTTTGTACAAGAGCAACATAGATTTTTGTCTCCTTTACTTCATTGCCATGATAGGTTCTCTAATGGAGACATAATTTTCACACTTTATATTCAATTATTCTGTTTACATAGCAATCTAAAGAGAAAAATATTTATGCTCACAATTCAGAAGCAACTGACTTGTCAGTTAAAAATCTAAATTTATAGCTGCCTCTCTGACCTTACAGAAATCTTCTGACAAATCAACTTTGAAAAGTAAAGATGTACATCAATGGTTCTAAACTTGTCTACCCATTAGAATCACATGGAGAAGTTTTAAAAATCTGAACAGCCTGGCTGCACTTCAAACAACTTCCAGCATAACCTTAGAAACAGGACCAAGGCATCACTATTTTGCAAAACTGTTCAGGTAATTCCAATGTGCAGCCAAATTTGAGAACCACTCATATAGAGCATTTTCCTCCAGGCTCTGTTTGTGATTAATTAACCTTGGTTGATCTTATTTGCCTTGGAAAGGGAAGGCATGTGTTTGCTCTGCACTAGAAACATTTGACTGCAAAATATTCTGTTTCCATTTGTGGATATGCTCACATTTGGGGTTCAAATAGCAAGAGTGAGTCAGATACAATTTTGCCCCAGTCAGCAAATATGACTAGAGAAATGTTTTGATATCTCACATTGCTGAAAGTAATTGAGCTCATTAAAAGTAAGCTCCTCACTGTTCCCTCAACACACACACACACACACACACACACACACACACACACAGTTAAGGTAATCAGTGAAGGCAGATGATTTGGGAGAAACTAGTTTTGCTCTGGTGGTTAAAAACAAAGTGCAGGAAATATACAAAGAGAATTAAACCCTCTATAGATGTGTGTGGGGCTACTATTGGGTTAAATGCATTTTTAAACTAAACTAGATTATTTTTTATTTCTCCCTGAAGAATAAGCAAAACAACTCAAAATTGGGGCCCAGCATCAACCATGGTATAGTTCTAGAATGAGAAGTTTTTAACACTCATGTACTCCAATGAAGAGCACTTCAATCAGGAGGGCAAAGAACACTTGCACCATTATTTCTTTTTTGTTCACTACTGTGAAGCCAGAAGCCAGGGCTACCATCACAGCAGCCCAGCCCATGCAGGTCCGCATTGGATTCGGACAGACGGTAAAGAAACAACGGAGCCAAAAACTGGTGGGCCACCATCTTTAATCTTAGCTTGCGCCCTGCGGGCAAGTAAAAACACACACTGGGCTCCAAAACCCACTCATTCAGTGCCCACAAAGCTACTGACTTTATCCGAGTTTCCTAGAATCAAAGGTTTCCAGGTCACCAGACTTATTCATCTCTGTTCCCCATCTCCTTCCTTCTCCCTGCACAAAGTCTGCACAAACTGGCTTTTCCTTCAGCACTCTGTCATCTTAGCTGCTTCTCCTGGCCTCCTCCACGTGGCCTTTCTCTGCTCTCTGCTGTCTCCTCTAATATTAATCTCAGGAACTAAGAGAGCAAGCTCCCATTCTGCTCCCATTTTATAGTGTAGAAATCAAAACCTTTAATCCAATATACAAAATAGGGAAGTCTCTAATACAAAGTCACTTATCTGAGGCATGATGGAATTGCACCACCTCACATCAAAAAGGGTGGGAAAGGCTTAGTGCTAAAACCAAGCCCCAGGCTACAAGGATCCTGCCTGCCCACATCCCACCCCCAATACACATTAATATCACCTGGGTGACAGGCTTCCATGTGGGCAGCGCCATCTTTAACAAAGTGAGCATAATATATTTTATCTGCCCAACAATCCACCTTTATGCTCACTTTACTACCCACAATCTACACCACCGGCATCCCTGTGCAAGGAAATTAGGCACATTATACAAATTACAACAACACAAATCATACAGTTTCAACAATTACAAAGGTACACTTCACCAGTCTCTGAGCACTTTGCCCAAAGCGCAAAATGTCCTCGGCCTTCTTCCTAGCCATGGGAAAACTTCCCGGGGCAGGGGAAGGGCCTCCAGCAAAGCCACCCCCCACCCCCATCAGGGTATTTCACATTGTCCAAAATCCGTAAATCCATCCAACAAAGGAGCCAGTGCCCACTCTGGTTGTAGTCCAGGAAATCAGTCCACACACATGGGGCGTCAGCCACCCCCCTCATTCCTGCCGTCCTGGCAGGTCTTACACTGTCCCAAAGAGGAGCACGTGGCAAGGAGAGTCAGCATTTCCATCTTGGCTCTGAAGAGCATGATGGCGTTCACCCCTATGTCCCAAAATCGTAGACCTACCAGGGCCGTAGTAGGTGCTCCTTCCAGCTGGGCTCTCATGTTTTGGAGACTGCGGATTGCAACTCCAGCCCGATTCTCCTCATCCTCCAAAGAAGGACTGAAAACATCAGCTCCCGCTGCCGGGCTCGAGTCCCGGGCTGCTGCCGCCTTCTGCTCTGCAGACCTTGCAGCTCCAGCTTCAGCCTCAGTCCAGCCTCCCGCTGCTGCTGGCTCTCCACCACTTCCAGGGCAATCTGCAACTCACGAACCTGTGAATCCTCCTCCAGCAGCTGCTCCATTTCCATGCGAATCTTGCAAACCTGGTTGGCCTCCTTTTCCAGCGCTTCCTCCAGCTCTAGGGGCAGCATATGTTTCTCCCACATTTGCTCCAGCTCCTTCCACTGCTCGGCTTCCTCACGCATGGCTGTAAAAGTCAGCCAACCTACAGTCCCCAAAATGACAGCCGTGGGGAACCATAACAGCAGCCAGTCCTCTACTCCACCGCTCAAAGGTGGTGGTGGCTCCTTGCCAATCTGTATCGAATCCTGCCACAGACTACGCCAAATGTGAAGCCATTATCAAAGGCCACCAGCAAAGCCGCCCAGCCCATGCAGGTTTGCATTGGATTCGGACAGACGGTAAAGAAACAACGGAGCCAAAAACTGGTGGGCCATCATCTTTAATCCTAGCTTGCACCTGGCGGGCAAGTAAAAACACACAATGGGCTCCAAAACCCACTCATTCAGTACCCACAAAGCTACTGCCATCTTTAACAAAGTGAGCATAATATATAATATTTTATCTGCCCAACAACTACCTTTAATAAATAAGCTCTATTTTATTCAGGTTTCACAGATGCCATTCTCTAAAAATGAAGATTCTCTTAATGCTAAGGAAGCCAGAAGAGAGAAGAGAAAAGGAAGGGGATCAAAAAATGCATTGTATTTCTACTATATATAAGGCAATGTAGCAGCCAATCTACTTGTGTTACCTCAAAAAGCAATTTTAAAGCTGCATTCACATATCAAGATGTTTATGAGAGTCATAACAGTGTTACAATTAATAAAGGAAACCTCAACTAAAATTAGAATTGGGGAGGGGTGTAGATAGAACTCTCATGCCCTATACCACTTGCCAATTATCCCAAACAGAAAGAGACAGCACCTTGCATCTCTAACAGAAGGCTGTTTCTACTTTACAACCCAGACAAGAAAAGATTTTCTTCTTGCCCAGCAACAAGCAGCTCAGCCAATGAGAAGCCACTGTCACCATAAACTCCTCATTTCCTCCAATGAATTCTCCTTTTTCTTTTGCTAATGACTTTTTTGCCCCATCCTCCTTTCTATAAAAACCTTTCACTTTATTTAGTTTTCTGGAGTATCTCTCAGCTTGCTAAATGAAATGCTGTTTGATTCATGAATGTTTAAGAAAGCCACTTACATCTCCAAATTTACTCAGTTGAATTTTTAATGGCAGACTGGACGTGAAATTACCTGAAAAATTATTTACAGGTGAGAAAACTGATGACTTGCCCAGGCTCACCCTGCTGTTTGGAAACAAAAGTAGGTCCAGGGTAATAAACTCCTAGCCCAAGTTAGGTGTTCTCATTTCCTGCCTCTCCCCAGTCAACCCCACCCACTCACCATTTAGCTAGTGAGCAGGAACTTTTCCTCTTCACCAAGAACAGAATAAGGGCCTGACCAGGCAGTGGCGCAGTGGATAGAGCGTCGGACTGGGATGCAGAGGACTCACGTTTGAGACCCTGAGGTCACCAGCTTCAGCGCAGGCTCATCTGGTTTGAGCAAAGCTCACCAGCTTGGACCCAAGGTTGCTGGCTCCAGCAAGGGGTCACTCAGTCTGCTGGAGGCCTGCAGTCAAGGCACATTTGAGAAGGCAATCAATGAACAACTAAGATGTTGCAACGCGCAATGAAAAACTAATGATTGATGCTTCTCATCTCTCTCCGTTTCTGTCTGGATGTCCCTGTCTATCCCTCTCTCTGACTCACTCTCTGTCTCTGTAAAAAAAAAAAATTAAAAAAAAAAAAAAAGAACAGAATAAGGAAATTTGCCTAACATGCAACATGATAGTTAAGATGCAAGATCATTTTCTACTGACAGCATCTGCTGGTCATAAGAGGAAGTTCTGACTATTCTTTCCCAAAGCTCTTTTAAATGTAATTTTACTGTTATCCACTAATGAGAGTGAAGCCTAGTAGACTCGCCTCAAGGTAAAGGCTGAATGTTCTAGTATGACAATTCCATGGGATGTCTGCAGCATCTAGAGCGTGTACAAAAAAGATCAAGAGTGTTGCCTGGGCTCAACGCACTGCCACCAGCCTGGCACTGATCAAGGACAACCTCCTCATTGTAGTTTATCCAAAATGAATAACAATAACAGCTAATATTCAATTCACACTTACTATAGGTTAGCACTTTCCTTGCTTTTTAAAAAAATATTATTCTCATTTTATAGATGAAGAAACAAAGAATTTTAAATAACATGCTTGAAGTCATACAATGCAGCAAGTGATGGAAGCAGAATTCAGACTAATGTACTAGAATGATACAAATTCAAACTAATGAATTAGAATAGCTCTGCAACTCTGTTCCTATCTGTGAACTCTGTGCCATAAATACAATGACTTTAATAGTATTAATGTGTTTCTAAAAGACACATGGGCCCCAAAAGTTATATTTTAAGTCCTACTGGGATAAAGAAAGCATCTGATTATTTCTAAAATCACAGCAAAGCACTTTCCAGAAATAGCCTGTCAGAAGTGAAACACAGTGGTGGCCAAGGTTTGCACTGTCATGTAAGGGCTCAGGGGGTGGAGTCTGCTCTTGTCCGTCAGCTGGCCAGCACCTGGAGCAAGGTGATCCTGCAGGCTTCGGACAGTATTTTGTTTTGGCAGTTGGCTTGGTGTGAACACCAGAAGTTAGTCTTCAGGAGAAGCATACACTGAATATAAAAAAAGTCTACAAAGTTTGAAAAAAGAGTTCCCTGAATATCAAAGCCGTATATTTTTGATAGCCTTATTCTAAGCCCTCATTTTTCTGGCTTACAAAGGACTGGGACCCATTGATAATGGACAAGTCCAAAGTAAGCAAAAAACAGAGAAATTTATAGCTCACTTAATGAGTTTCCTTCAACATCTGCTACTTGCTGGAGGTGCGTAGGGGGGCTAGGAAATGCAGGGGGGTGTACAGACTTACCACCAGATGTTGGATTAGACAAAACAGCCTCAAAGCTCTTTTTCAGTCCAGAGTCCTCTAAGCCTAAAGGAAATGGAGAATTAAAGTAATAATGCTACCAATTCTGGGCATAACCTGGCAAAGACAGCAGAACCACCCCAGGACTCTTTTACATGCGGCACCTAGGAAACGGAGTGGCTGCGTTTCCGCGGTCCATGCTGCTCCGGTGTTTCATTACGCTTATGAGCCTATTGGCCCGCAGAGCTCATGATGAAAGGAGGAAAAGCCCAGGCACTTCAGGACCATTTTCCTGAGCCCACTGCCTACTGATTGAAACACATGTTCCAAAAGCGCTAAACGAAATTCTATTCCCAAATTATGAAACTAAATATTTTCCTTAGACATATCTCACATTGCTCTGTATGCCAGGGAAATTTCCCATGACCCTTGCAGTCACCTCCATTTATTTGTTCCCATGCACACTTCTTCTGGGACGTAAGACAATCCGGTCGAAGGCTAACATATAAGTATCCGGTGGCACGTCCAACAAAGCTGTTATTTTATCAGGAAGCAGTGAAAGCTTATTTCAGAAACTGAAGCTTCTCAGCAATGAAGTAAATGACTTAGTAGCGATGGCTTGAAGACTATCAGAAAATTACGCGTATTGTTTAGTTAGGAGATAGGAATTAACTAATGTTTCTAAAATGCCTGAGTTTTAGATCAAGAATTTCAGCAACTTGATGCATTCAAGATGGAAAACCCAATTAAAAAATAAAGTGCCACCTACACAGCTTTTTCACCGCGAGAACAAGGAATGGGTTTAAGCTATTATATTAACAGAGATTTGAAGATATACCACGGAAGAAGATTGCATTTCAAGCAGCCGACACCCTAAATAGGTTAAATTTGGTTTAATTGTTGATTGCTTTTCAGAGTTGAAGGCAGAAAATTAATTAAAGTCAATACTCAGTAGGCTTAGTTGCTATTAAGAAACATTTAAAATCTGATTGAATTCACAAAGTGACTGATGCAAAGAATAACAGTGCAATTTTTCAAATCAAGCAAAATTTATTATTTAACTCGTTGATAAATGTTTAAATATAAATGAGCCAGAGAGCACAAACATGCACAAGTGGCAAAACCAATATAAAATCCACAAAGAGTCCTAGTAATTATCAAAGCAAGTTACAATGGTAAATATTTCAGTAACTTAACAGCAAGGGTTTATATTTCTGAGTGTGCTCACTTCAAGCTGTTCCAATCATTTAAATTCATCCTGTCTTCTCAAAGTAGCCAGCGTTTTCTTTTACTTCTCATTTATTTTTTCTTCCTTCCTTTTCTTTGTCATTAAAAAAAATTCATTTCTAAGCTAAAGCAACTAGATAATTATAACAATTTATTTAGGCTTGGGGGTAGGAGAATTGTTGACCAGGTAATAGAAAACATTTAAAAATATTATTTCACATATTTTTATCCTTCTTATTCGATTATAATTTTTGTAATATGTTGAATGACAAAGTATCTGTACTTAACTCTTTCTAAATGTCTACATTTGAATTTCTGAAATTAGTCTCTTAATGTACTAAATTTCACCACTCTAAATTTCATCTTTGTCTTCATTTTTGCAATTATTGCTCTAAATAGTTTCATAACAGGATAACAAAGAATATATGAACCTTCTGGATTTCATCACCAAATTTTCTATTTAATTTATGGGCACATACAGGAGCAGCTTGATATTCCTGTCTCTCTCTCTGCCTCTCAAAAAAAAAAATCAGTGTAGTTAGAAACAGACAAAACATGCACACAATAGGTATATCAGTTTTGTTTTAAAACTTCAGGTATTGCAAACATGTTGTAATTTTAAATTTTATTTTATATTGTGAACTTACATGCTTTCAGTGTTAAGTTTTCTTTATATTAAATTTTAAACTGTTAGACAATTATGTATTTTTTGAAGGTTGCTTTTTGATATACTGACCTATAGAAAAAGTAGGTGCCATATGTTATTTTCTCCTATCTATAATTCATCTTGTTTTGAGCATTTTACTTTTAATACTAACAATTGCTAGATATGCTGGAGATCTTTCATTTACAACTACACAGCTCCTCGCCACTCTTCTCCGCCCTAATCTCTGTTCCTTGACAGAGATTGGTCCACATGCTTTGAATCAGTAGGCAGTGCCACCCATCTTCCTGGGTGACTGCTGGCAAGAGATCAGAGGCAAGAAAAAAGGAAAGTTGAGTCTTTATTCCCCTCTGAATGTGCCATCCTTTTCTCTCCAAGGATCTGGACTGATAAGAGAATTAGGTTAAGTATATTTTTGTTTGTTTGAATTTTTTTAAAATAGTGTATGTTAATAACCTTTCTTTATATCATACTTTGTTTTATAAAGGATTTGTATTTTAAAACAATGCATCAAATATTCAAGGTGAAATAAAATGAATATTGGTAAGAAAAAATAAGGGAAAGAGAAAATAAGGGGCAAGGAGTTAACTGGAATGAGGAACTATGTTAGCTATAAAGTAGAAATCATAAAACCTTGTGTGTTTGCTAAATTTTTTTTAAACTTACTAGAAAAAGAGAAAAAAAATTTGAAAAGACAAAATTAAAGAAAAAGTACAACATTCTTCATATCTAGAACAAAGAAACTTACATTACGGTAAAGAAGAAACTTGTAACGCAATAAATGACATCTTTAACCAAATTTTCAATGACCCACTAAATTAGATGAAAATATTTTTCTGTGATGCTTTATTTCTGAGAGCATAAAAATGTTACTGCCTTACCTTTGTTATTTTACTAAGAGGAATTTTTACATAATCTACTACAAAGTCATGTTTTCATTTTGGAGGGGATGAGGTAGAGTAGGAGTAGATGATTAAGAAAAATAACTTTTAATGGGTTTTAACTTTTAATGAACTATAATAATAAATAATTAAAGTAACATGATGTGTGCCCTTTTTTATTTAAAAATATGTTCAAAATATTCAAAAATTTATTGGTCACCATCAAAATGATCAGGCACCAAATTGAATAAGGCTGGATTGAGAATATATTGTATTTAAAATGTTTATTTAATCAACCTATCATTAAAATGATCATAGATGGATGGAACTGTGATGCGAGATTGGCATATAATTTATAAATTAAGAAACCTTAAAAATCATTTCTCTCTTTAAAAACCTATGATTATGGAGAAATAACAAAACTGAAAATTGGAGGGAGACAACACCAAGCCTAGACTCAACAAGCTCTATAAACAACACACCCAAACACACAGACATAATGAGAAGACAGAGAAGTGCAATCCAAATGAAAACACAAGAGAAACTTCCAGGAAATGAACTGAATGATATGGAAATAACCAACCTTCCGGATGCAGAGTTCAAAATAATGATTGTTAGGATGCTTAGGGATCTTAGAACAACAATGGATGGTCATTACAAACACCTAAATAAAGAAATAGCAAATATAAAAAAGGACATTGAAATATTAAAAAAGAATCAGTTGGAGATGACAAATACAATATCAGAAATGAAGACCACAATAGAAGGAATTAAAAACAGGTTGAATGAGCCCTGGCCAGTTGGCTCAGCGGTAGAGTGTCGGCCTGGCGTGCGGGGACCCGGGTTCGATTCCCGGCCAGGGCACATAGGAGAAGCACCCATTTGCTTCTCCACCCCCCCTCCTTCCTCTCTGTCTCTTTCTTCTCCTCCCGCAGCCAAGGCTCCATTGGAGCAAAGATGGCCCGGGCGCTGGAGATGGCTCCTTGGCCTCTGCCCCAGGCGCTAGCGTGGCTGTGGTCGTGGCAGAGTGATGCCCCAGAGGGGCAGAGCATCACCCCCTGGTGGGCAGAGCATCGCCCCTGGTGGGCGTGCCGGGTGGATCCCGGTCGGGCGCATGCGGGAGTCTGTCTGACTGTCTCTCCCTGTTTCCAGCTTCAGGAAAATAAAAAAATAAATAAAAAAATAAAAAACAAAGGCTATAGTAAGAGATAAGGAAGGCCACTACATAATGATAAAGGGAGCAATCTAACAGGAAGCTATAACCATTATAATTATCTACGCACCTAATATAGGAGCACCGAAGTATATCAAGCAGACTTTGATGGATATAAAGGGTGAGATCAACAGCAATACTATAATAGTATGGGATTTCAATACACCACTAACATAACTAGATAGATCCTCAAGAAAGAAAATTAACAAAGAAACAGCAGACTTAAAGGACACAATAGATCAACTAGATTTAATAGATATCTTCAGAACCTTTCAACCTAAAGCAGCAGAATATACATTCTTTCAAGTGCTCATGGTACATTCTCTAGGATAGACCACATGTTAGGGCACAAAAATGTTCTCAACAAATTTAAGAAGGTTGAAATCATACCAAGCATTTTCTCTGATCACAATGGCATGAAACTAGAAATTAACCACAACAGAAAAACTAAAAAATTTTCAAACATATGAAAATTAAATAGCAGGTTGTTAAATAACAAATGGATTAACAATGAGATCAAAGAAGAAATAAAAACATTCTTAGAAACTAATGATAATGAGCATACAACAACTGAAATTTATGGGACACAGCAAAAGAAGTACTGAGAGGGAAGTTCATAGCACTACAGGCATAACTTAAGAAGCTAAAAAAAGCTGAAATAAACAACTTAACCCTGCATCTAAAAGAACTAGAAAAAGAACAGCAAGTAAAGCCCAGAGGTAGTAGAAGGAAGGAAATAAAAAAATCAGAGCAGAAATAAATGACATAGTGGCTAAAGAAACATTATAGAGGATCAATGAAACCAGGAGCTGGTTCTTTGAAAAGGTAAACAAGATTGGTGAACCTTTAACTAGACTCACCAAGAAAAAAAGAGAGAGGATCCACATAAAGAAAATTAGAAATGAGAGTGGAGAAATAAGAACTGACAAAACAGAAATGCAAAATATTGTAAGAAAATACTATGAAGAGCTGTATGCCAAAAAACTAGACAACCTAGATAAAATAAACAAATTCCTTGAAACATACAATCTTCCAAAAATCAATCTGGAAGAATCAGAAAACCTAAACAGACCAATTACAACAAATGAGATTGAAACAGTTATCAAAAATTTCCCAAAAAGAAAAGTCCTGGGCCTAATGGCTTCACAAGTGAATTTTACCAAATATTCAAAGAAGAACTAACTCCTATCTTTCTCAAGTTTTTTTTAAAATTTCAAGAGGAAGGAAACCTTCCAAGCTCCTTTTATAAGGCGAGCATAATTCTGATTCCAAAACCAGGCAAAGACAACACAAAAAGAAAATTATAGGCCAATACTTCTGATGAATTTAGATGCTAAAATCTTCAACAAAATATTAGCAAACCGGATGCAGTAATATATGAAAAAAATTATACACCATGATCAAGTGGAATTTATTCTGGGGAGGCAAGGATGGTACAATATTTGCAAATCAATCAATGTGATTCATCACATAAACAAAAGGAAGGAGAAAAACCACATGATAATTTCAATAGATGCAGAAAAAGCATTTGATAAAATCCAGCACCCATTCATGATCAAAACTCTCAGCAAAGTGGGAATACAGGGAACATACCTCAACATGATAAAGGCCATCTATGACAAACCCACAGCCAACATCATACTCAATGGGCAAAAATTAAAAGCAATCCCCTTAAGATCAGGAACAAGGCCGGGGTGCCCCCTTTCACCCTCTTATTCAACATAATCCTGGAAGCCCTAGCCATAGCAATCAGACAACAAGAAGAAATAAAGGCATTCAAATTGGAAAAGAAGAAGTAAAACTATCATTATTTGCAGATGATATGATATTGTATATAGAAAACCCTAAAGTCTCAGTCAAAAAACTACTGGACCTGATAAATAAATTCAGCGAGGTGGCAGGATATAAAATTAATACTCAGAAATCAGAGGCATTTTTATACACCAACAATGAACTGTCTGAAGGAGAAATTAAGGAAACAATCCCCTTCACAATTGCAACAACAACAAAAAATATCTAGGAGGAAATTTAACCAAGGAGACTAAAAACTTGTACTTGGAAAATTATAAAGCATTTATAAAAGAAATCAAGGAAGATACAAAGAAGTGGAAGCATATACCGTGTTCATGGTTAGGAAAAAAAATCATTAAAATGTCTAAATTACCCAAAGCTATTTATAAATTCAATGCAATACCAATTAAAATATCAATGACATGCTTTAAAGATATAGAACACATATTTCAAAAATATATATGAGACCAAAAAAAGAACACAAATAGCCTCAGCAATCTTAAAAAAATATATATAAAGTGGGATGTATCACACTTCCCGATATCAAGTTATACTATAAGGCCATTGTACTCAAAACAGCTTGGTACTGGCATAAGAACAGACATGTAGCTCAGTGGAACAGAACAGAGAACCCAGAAATAAACCCACAGCTTTATGGACAACTGATATTTGACAAAGGAGGTAAGAGTATACAATGGAGTAAAGACAGCCTCTTTAATAAATGGTATTGGGAAAATTGGACATCTACCTGCAAAAAAATGAAACTAGACCACCAACTTTCAACATTCACAAAAATAAACTCAAAATGGATAAAAGACTTAAATGTAAGCTATGAAACCATAAGCATCTTAGAAGAAAACATAGGCAGTAAGCTCTCTGACATCTCTCGTAGCAATATATTTGCCGATTTATCTCCAGGGGCAAGTGAAATAAAAGACAGGATAAACAAATGGGACTATATCAAACTAAAAAGCTTTTGCACAGCTAAAGACAATAAGAACAGAATAAAAAGACAAACTACACAATGGTAGAACATATTCAACAATAGGTCTGATAAAGGGTTAATAATCAAAATTTATAAAGAACTTGTAAAAGTCAACACCAGGAAGACAAACTATCCAATCAAAAAATGGGCGAAAGAAATGAATAGACACTTCTCCAAAGAGGACATACATATGGCTAATAGGCATATAAAAAGAATGTTCAACATCCCTAATCATTAGAGAAATGCAAATTAAAACCACAATGAGATATCACCTCACACCAGTCAGAATGGTGTTCATCAACAAAACAACACAGAGTAAGTGCTGCCGAGGATGTGGAGAAAAATGAACGCTCCTGCACTGCTAGTGGGAATGCAGACTGGTGCAGCCACTGTGGAAAACAGTATGGAGATTTCTCAAAAGTTAAAAATCGAACTGCCTTTTGACCCAGCTATCCCACTTTTAGGAATATATCCTAAGAACACCATAGAACTATTCCAAAAGGAGAAATGCACCCCCATGTTTATGGCAGCATTGTTCACAATAGCAAGGATCTGGGAACAGCCCAAGTGTTCGTTAGTGGGCGAGTGGATTAAAAGCTTTGGTACATATATATGATGGAATATTATTCAGCCATAAGAAATGATGACATCGGATCATTTACAATAACATGGATGGACTTTGATAACATTATACTGAGCGAAATAAGTAAATCAGAAAAAACTAAGAACTATATGATTCCATACATAGGTGGGATATAAAAATGAGACTCAGAGACATGGACAAGAGTGTGATGTTTATGGGAAGGAGGGGGGGAGGAGGAGGGAGGGGGTGGGGGAGGGGAGGGGCACAAAGAAAACCAGATAGAAGGTAACAGAAGACAATTTGACATAATCATATGAAAAAAAAATAATAAAAACCTGTGATTATGGCCTGATCAGTAATGCTGCAGAGGATAAAGCATTGACCTGGGACATTAAGGTACCAAGGTCAAAACACTGTGGTTACCGGCTTGAGTGTAGGCTCATCAGCTTAAGCACAGGCTGACCAGCTTGAGTGTGGGATCATGTGTGTTGGTTGCTGACTTGAGTCCAAAGGTCTCCAGTTTGAGCTCAAAGGTCATTGGCTTGAAGCCTAAGGTCACTGACTTGAGCAAGGGATCACTGGCTTGGCCGGAGCGCCCCCACCCCAAGGCACATATGAGAAAGCAATCAATGAACAACTAAGGTGTTACAATGTGCAACGGAAAACTAATGATTGATGCTTCTCATCTCTCTGTTCCTGTCTGTCTGTCCCTGTCTATCCCTCTCTCTGACTCTCTCTCTGTCTCTGACTCTCTCTCTGTCTCTGTAAAAAAACAACAACCCCCCCCCCAAAAAAAAGAGGTACACAAAATTAGATTATGTTATAAGAGTTTTAAAATAATACATAATACCTGACAAAAACAATAAAACTGTTATTTAAGATATTTCCAATGATAGCTTGTCACCCCCTGGTTGTTTGCCACTCTTTCTCTTTACATTATATGTTTGTTTACTGAAGTAACAAATGCAAGGGCATTAAAACATAGTATTTTGTCAAAGGTATAATGAGTCTTATAAAATGAATAAGTAAATATTACAAGCATAGTTCCGTCAATTCTTTCTACCTATGGACGGAATGAACATTACTATGGGTGATTAGAAAAAGCTGTTGTGCAGCTGAATGTTAATAAAGAGTAAGGAATGTAAATTTGTAATTTCCACATTGGGTGGCTAATGAGGTGCCCACCTTAGAGAGATCCCTGATTACAAGTGCCATCTTAATAACTGGTTTGCTGAACTCAATAAAAAAGTAGGTATCGGTTCTGTCATACCGGTGCAAACCAGCTGAATTCCACCGCTGTTCTAGAGCTACACTCACCATCTTCATAATAGAGTCATATAGTTTTTTACAAGGTAAAGAGTATTTTGACACACACTGTTTTAACCCTACCACAATTTGGTAAGACTGACACTATTATCCTGTTGTAAAGATTAGGAAAACAAGGTGCATAAAGGTAAGATGATTTGTCTAAATTCATACAGATGGTATGTGTCAAACTTCAGAGTAGAACCCAGGAGAACTTCCAACTTTGATCTACAATCTGTTTATTATATCATGGTCTACAGCTCCATACTTAAGGAAACTGGGAGGGAAATGGATAGAGAAAAACAATGACATACCTATATAAAGATTAAAAAAAAAAAGACCTGAATGTTTAAATTTCAGTGATCAAGTTTTGAAAAGGACTTTAGAAACCATTGTCCAGCCCCACAGTTTTCTACATAAAAGAAACAAAATAACTGAGACTCAAAAATGGCTTCATTTTATTCTATTTCCAGTGATTTGTAACACTTGTTTCAAAGGAATACTAAGCCAAGTAAAAGAATCCCTAAATTAAAAATATATGTAAAGTTTTGAATAATCAGATGAAAAACTTTGAAAATAATTTTAATTGTATTTTTTTTATTATTAAAAGCATTCATGTTTCATTCCTTTCTTGGATCCTAAACCTGAGTGGTAAAGTTGCTTTAAGTCACAGCTCCCAAACAGACCCCAGGATGGCACAGGGAACTCACAGAGGCTAGCTACATGTGGTATTTTACATTTTGGAGCATAACATAATAATAATTGACATCTGTTGACACCATGAGAACTCCTAGATTGAGGTAGTTCATAGTTTAAACATTAGATCATGATACATTCCTTTGCAAATAGGGAGCATGATCAGTGTAAATTAGAAATGAGGGCAGTAGGGTCCAACCTGATTCCACGCTTTGAGCAGTTGTGCAGTGCCCAACAAGAGCATACCGCATGTTAGCAAGTAATTGTGGCTGCGTAAGAACAAACTGAAATATCTTGTCTTTCACTCTTTGTATTCTTTTTAAAAATAGCTAGTAAGTTGTGAGGACATAAAATTGAATTGTTTTGATTCAACTACTTAATAAACAAAGCCATTAGGTTTTTCTTCTGGCTTTGTGGCAATGTTAAAGAATCTGACATACTAAGAGCACTACAGTGGATTAAGAACGTTTGCCAATCTTTGTTCTAATTGTTAAGAATGTGGACTCCAGACTTGAAATCTCAGACTTGCAATCCCACTTACCAGTGGTGGAACTTTACATTTATCCTGTCTGTGTCTCAATTTTTTCATCTATAAAATGAAGATGATAATGGGACATACCTCAGTAGAGTTCTTGTATACATTAATAACTCAGTGTATGTAAGCCAGGTAGAAGAGAGCCAGGCACAGAGTGAATGTTATCTCTATAAGTATCAGCCATTATGTTTATAAGACAAGCCTCAACCAAAGACAGTCTGGTTATAGCCTGTGCCTGGGGCTGCACAGGTTAAATGCAGAAAGCTTGGGGAGCCTGTGCACGTGGAGCCCATCGGCTGGAAAACTCCCCTCCCTAGTCACTTTTTTTTTTTTTTTTGCTTTATATTGGAGGCAACATGCCATAAATATTTTGGAGAAATTTCAAGTAGTGTTGAGTGTTCTGTCGGTCACAATTCCAGAAAAGGTAAGGAACGTAGTGTCCCACATGTACTATCAGGTGCTCTTTATGTTCCCCATTTGCTTCGTAAAACAGACCTGAAATAACTTTAGACCCTGAAGCTAGATTGGCAGAGTGAGTGTTTGTACTGATTATTCCTTCAGGGAAAGGAACTTTTAAATGATTGCCTATTCCTGCACTCACAAGTTAACTCTAGCTTTCTTCCCTTAGAATCTTTAAAGCTATTCACAATTACATGTTGAAAATGTCACACCTTTTATGTTGTATTTCATCTGATTTCCCCATATGATTATTAGTTTCTAAAGAAGAGGTGTATTTTAATTTCCCTTAAAAGTCTTTTTTGCCTGATCGGGCGGTGGCGCAGTGGATAGAGCGTTGGACTGGGATGCAGAAGACCCAGGTTCGAGACCCCGAGGTCGCCAGCTTGAGCGAGGGCTCATCTGGTTTGAGCAAAAGCTCACCAGCTTCAGCCCAAGGTCGCTGGCTTGAGCAAGGGGTTACTCGGTCTGCTGAAGGCCCGCGGTCAAGGCATGTATGAGAAGGCAATCAATGAACAATTAAGGTCTTGCAATGCGCAACGAAAAACTGATTGATGCTTCTCATCTCTCCGTTCCTGTCTGTCTGTCCCTGTCTATCCCTCTCTTTGACTCTGTCTCTGTTAAAAAAAAAAAAAAAAAGTCTTTTTTATTTTTCCTAATAATGATGATGTATCTAGTCTTTGCCCTGAAAGCAGCATAACAGCTTTTAGGCAACACAACTTTCTGTCTCAAATATTACAAAAAAAAAAAAAAATTCTCTCCAAGAAAATGTAAATTAATTTTGGCAATTCATATTATGTCATAGTTTTAAAGACTATGCAATGACATTTCAAAACCTAATAAGTAAAAGCAGAATATAAAATTGCATATAGCAGAATATAAAATTGCATATCAATTTAATACTGATTTTAGAAAAATATAGGTATATGTGTATACATTCATAGGAAAATATTTGAGAGGGAGTGCAGCAAATATTATTAATTATATCTGGTTAGAGATATGAAATTTTTTTTCTTATATTTTTTGGATGGTATAATTATTTTTACAGAAAGAAACAGAAACTACAACTAATATTGCCTTTAATAAGTCATATTATTAAATACCTTTTGATAAATACCTAAAGATGTGTGATTCAAGTGATTGGCTGAATAGTTAAAAAAATATAAGTACTCAAACCAATGTTTTTAAATTCTCTTGCTCTCATAGAGCAGGGTGGTTGCAGCAGCTCCAAGTATCATAGTTTCACATGACAATGTTTGGAGCAGGAAAGAAACATGCAGCTCTGCTCCTCATGCAGCCCTGTTTTCATCAGGGGAGATAATAGTTCCCCCAAGCCTGTCAACCCTTATATCACATTGGCCCAAATTGAGTCATGAGTTCTTCCTTAGACATAAGATTACCATATTTAGTATAAATTATTTATGATTCATCATTGGGAATGAGGCACATAGTGACTGGGGGGAAAATCAAGGTTATAGTATCAAGGAGAAAGAGAAGAATGCTGTAGATTTAGAAAATTAATAGTAGAGTCTACATCCTTTAATATATTTCCCAAATAATCTGTGATAGTCAAGTATTTTATCCAAACTCAGAATTTAAATGCTATAAACTACCAAAAAGACAAGAAATATTAGCCCTACTTAGAAAACAACCAATAAATAGCCTAAGAGAATAAATAGTACATAAGAAAATATAAATACTGTTTATTCTTCTACAGGCACATCTGGCAGACTAGACATGGAAAATTCTTCCATCCCATGTGGGGCATTTACTGTTGTAAGGTACCAAAAGCTGAAAATTGATATTAATATTCTGGGAGGAAAGGTCAGGCTTTCCTGTCCCATCCCTCCTTTAGGGAGGGGAGGGAGAAGAATGTAGAAGTTTCTGGCTTGCAAGAACAATGGGTCATTCAGTTTTAAATCTAAAATAAAGGTTAACCTAGAATCTTCTTCTCTTTCAATAGGAGGCAGAATTTACATACCACCTTGCATTGATTTTAGTTCCTCCCCTTCCTGGAATCTTGAGGGTGGAATGCCTCTAAGCTAGTAAGGGAAGATGAACATTGAAAAATTTGTAAATGTCTTTGATTGTGTTACCTTGAGAGTCTTAATGTTTCTGTGTATTCCCCTAAACAAATGCTGCCAGCTTGTACCATGATGTCATGCTCTCCCCCCCCCCCCCCCCCGCCTGTGTGTGATCAAGGGTATATAAACAGCCCCTGAACTATTTTTAGGACTGCGCGATTTGGACTTGCAGATGCCCCGTGTCAGCCATATGTGGCCGGCATATTAATAAATCTCCTCCTCTACTAAAACTCTTCAAAATTAATCTGGACTGTGTGTCTCTACGTGAACTCGATGAAATGAGGTGCGGTGCCTTTCAGAATCTGGGTGCGGTACTTTATAACTGTAAGGCCAGTATCCACGGCCACCATCACAGCTGCCTGGGCCATGCAGGTTTCCATTTGATTCAGACAGATGGTAATGAAAAAACAGAGCCACAAACTGGTGAGCCATTACCTTTAATCCTAGCTTGCACCCGGCGGGCAAGTAAAAACACACACTGGGCTCCAAAACCCACTCATTCAGTTCTCACAAAGCTAATGACTTATTCGAGTTTCCTAGAATCAAAGTTTCTAGCTCACTAGCCTTGTTCACCTCTGTTCCCCATCTCCTTCTCTCTGCACAAACTGGCTTCTCCTTTTTTATTCTGCCATCTTGGCTACTTCTCCTCTCTTCCATGCAGCCTTTATCTGCTCTCCTTTCTTTGCTCTCTCCTCTAATGCTAATCTCAGGAACTGAGAGAGCAAGCTCCCGTTTGCCCTACTTATAGTGAAGAAATCAAACCCTTTATTCCAATATACAAACAAGGAAGTCTCTGATACAAAGTCACTTAGTGAGGCATAATGGGAGTCCTCATGAGAGTGCACCACCCCACACCATACAATCAGTCAAGGGTTTGGGGAAAAGCTTAGTATTAAAACTAAGCATTAGGCTATAATGACCAGGCCTGCTTACAGCCTGTCCCCCACACCCAATACAAACTATAAGCAAGCAAACACATATATCATATTTAAAAACTTATTTGACCAACAATAACATATGGGGGCTCATCTGGGATCCAGTGTTTCACGTCACTGGATTGAGACACCCTGAATCGGCTGGATTCTTTGCTGTGCTGCCTGGCCCCACTTGAATCTCATGGAGAGGCACGCCACCTGAGACTTTTCAGGGCTCCCAGTCTTCCTGTGGGGTCCAGACCATTCCTTGGTAGATGCCTTCCGATTTCCAAATTCAACAATTTGGATAATTCAGCAGATAAAATTGAAGAGGTAGGTAGATTAACTCTTTCTGCTTTACTGAACTTTCTGGCTTCCCTTTGAACTCTTACTTTTGCTTTTATGTTTGTAACTAGTTTGTAGTCTGTGTCTGACTAGAATGTAAGTAGAGTGGATTTGGGGGCTTTGCTGAATTGTGACTCCAGTAATGTGGAACCCCAGTGGAAGTAGGTAGGGCTTTCAAAACTACTTTGCCAGTTGCTACTAGTCTATGGTTTTTATGTTTTGAACTGGATCTGTTGCAAAACAGACCAGACGTGGCCGTAAGTTCATGCAGGCTCTCCAAGACTGAGATGTCAGTGGAAAGTTTTAGTGGTCCTGCCTTGGGTCTAGTTGCACACTCAGTGAATGCCAGAAGTGGGGACAGGCATCTATCTCTAGGAAGGCTAATGGAGGTTAAGTTCATCTAGGATTAGTCATTCTCACATTGCACTGAATCAATAGAGGCTGAGCTAACCTGGATTAATTAATCTTGACCCAAGACTTCCAAGAGACGTCTCTGTGTTTGTCGAGTGTAAAGCCAGTATTCAGGGCCACCATCACAGCCACCTGGCACATGCATGTTCCCATTGGATTCGGACAGATGGTAATGAAACATGAAGCCAAGAACTGGTGGGCCGTTATCTTTAATCCTAGCTTGCACCCGGCGGGCAAGTAAAAACACACACTAGGCTCCAAAGCCCACTCATTCAGTGCTCACAAAGCTACTGACTTATTTGAGTTTCCTAGAATCAAAGGTTTCTAGCTCACCAGACTTATTCACCTCTGTTCCCCATCTCCTTCCTTCTCCTTGCACAAACTGTGCACAAACTGGCTTCTCACTCAGCACTCCACCATCTTGGCTGCTTCTCCTGGCCTCCTCCATGTGGCCTTTCTTTGCTCTCCTCTCTAATGCTAATCTCAGGAACCGAGAGCGCAAGCTCCCTGTCTGCTCCACTTTATAGTGCAGAAATCAAAACCTTTAATCCAATATACAAAATAGGGAAGTCTCTAATACAAAGTCACTTATCTGAGGCATGATGGGATTGTACCACCCCACATCAAAAAGGGTGGGAAAGGCTTAGTCCTAAAACCAAGCCCCAGGTTACAAGAATCCTGCCTGCCCACAGCCCACCCCCAGCACACATTAATATGACCTGAGCAATAGGCTTCCATGTGGGCAGCGCCATCTTTAACAAAGTGAGCATAATATGTTTTATCTGCCCAACATTGAGATCTTAGTCTTTATTTTAATGTTTCTGTCTCTAAAAGCCCTGGTTAAGAAATCTCTGGTGCCAAGACTTGCATGCTCCTGAGAGGCCAAGAGGGGGAGCTTTCCCTTGTCTGTGAGGCTTTGTCTTTGTTTATCAAATTAGCCAGTATTATTTAATTGAAATAGGTGTGCATTGTTTGTGTATAAGTCCTTTGTTCAATGTCCAAATGTGTCTGTTTGAGTCTTTTGTGTCAAGATTGGAAACTTCTGGCTAAAAGCTATGTTAAGTAACTTTCTTTGTTCTCAAAATCTACCTTCAGGGCGCTCTCTCTGACTTCTCCCCTAAGGAAACTATTCTCTTCAGTTGGCCTCTTCCCCTTGTCTTGTGTAATAATTAATATCTCTATAGTCAAACACCCTCTTATTCCGGGTGCTAGTTAACTATCTGTCTTATATTTTTGTTTCATTGGTGCACTAATTCTTAGATTCTCCTGAAACAAGTTTTAGTATTGTAATAAGTAATAGCAACTGGGAATTCTAATCCCTGGATAATAAAGACAGTCTGGAATATAGTAATTGGGGACCCAGGTTGTCCCGCTCAGTTTCCATACATTGATAGGTGGCTAAATTTAATAATGAATCCACCACAGTGGCTTAAAAGCTTGCTCAATACAGAAAGGGCTGGCAAGCAAGCAATTTAAATGAAAGAAAAGCGGAGCCCACAAATTGAAAGGGTTTCGCCAAACTCTGGAGCAAAAGGACTAGCAAGTAAGCAGTTTGAATGAGAGAAAAACCAAGTGGCGACGCACAATGCACAGTGTGCGGAGCGAGGGGTGGGGCTGAGTACGCATGGTCCCTACCCTCTCCATCGTCATTCCGGTCTCTGCTGGTGCTGCACCCGAGCGAGCAGGCAGGCAAACAGTAAACAGCCCGCCACCTCCACACACACAGTTAGGTTCGGTTTCAGCCTGCTGTGTGTAGAGCAACAAAAAGAGCAATGAAGTAAGGATATAATAACTAAAATGTAGAAAAGAAATTACTTTCAAATGTCCACTGGCGGACCAAAAGAGGTTTTGCCCATTTAGAAATTACAGGGTAGGGATAGTATTAAAAATTGAAATGTTGCTTTAGAAAAATCGTAAAGGAAAAAATTTAGAAATTAACAAACCATAGGTGTGGACCATGCTAGTTAATTGGCAGTTTCTTTTTTCTTTTTTTTAATTTTTTTTTCTTTTTATTTATTCATTTTAGAGAGGAGAGAGAAAGAGACAGAGAGAGACAGAGAGGAGAGAGAGACAGGGGGGAGGAGCTGGAAGCATCAACTCCCATATGTGCCTTGACCAGGCAAGCCCAGGATTTCGAACCGGTGACCTCAGCATTTCCAGGTCGACGCTTTATCCACTGCGCCACCACAGGTCATGCTAATTGGCAGTTTCTTAAATTAAATTGCAACTCCAGAAGGAGTGATAGAATCATAAGTAATAGAATTACAGGGAATAAAATTAAAAATAAGCTCTTCATGGGTTAGGGATGATGGCTTGTTGTCCCCACTGGTGTAAAAATGAGGAAAAGTTCCAACACTCTCCTGCAGGCAGAGAGGGTGTTGGAGTCTCTCCATGTCTTTCAGTTACGTAAAAGGCATAAAGTTCATAAGGAAGACCCACTGCATTAACCAAAATAGTAAAAATTGTAAAAAAGAATTTTCAGGGAATTGCGGGAAAAACTGGAAACCTCATATAGGCTAAAGCAACTCATTATTGGGAAAGTAATCTTGTGAAAATTCCATTTAGCTGCTCAATGCGAGGCAGTTAGTTTACAAGTGGCAAATTGATTCAGTCCTGCTATGGAGAAGTCCCATTGTCTTGCTAAGAGGCTTGAATATAAAACAAACTTCAGGAAAAAAGGGGTAGAAGCGGCAAGTTCTCAGTTCTTAGAGTCTGTCCCTCCCTCAGGTATCCACCCCGCCTCTCATGCAAAAGAAAGTTAATATCTCTTTGCCAGCTAGGTAGTTTATACCAAGAATCCCTTATTGTATAAAAGTATTTTCCATGTTAAAATGTATGTATTGTTTCAAAGGCCTTTTGTTAATTCTTTTATTTGCTGTTTTATAGCCTCGTAATATTGGAATCTTAGTTTAAATATTAGAAGTTGTTAATAATGTCTTTTTATGTAATGTTTAGTTTATTATCATTTTGAAACAGTATTGTTAAAATTTCTTTTGAATGCTAATGTAGTGAATCATTTAGCAGCTAACAGACTCCGGAATTCTAAAGGAAACACCCGAACCTATTTTTCTTAAATTGATCTAGCTAATAACATTGTTTTTGTCTTTTTCCAAAAGTTTATATAGATAGAAAAGGGCTCTGAAGCCCCTCAGTGAGATCTTCTGAGCCTGGCTTTTAAGGTCTATAATGGCCAAGGAAGTAACAGAAAAGGCAAACAAGGCCCAAAAGAGGTCAGGAAATACCAGCTTTTGGCATACACTCTTAAAGGCTCCAGCACCTCAAAGGGCTTCATAGGATTCCAGCAGGGCCCTACTTCAAAAGTGGAAAGAAAGGTCATTGAACTGAGGCCTGCCAGGCTTCCCAGGCCCACCAAAAGACATGTCTTTGCTTTGGAAAGAGGGACACGAGAAGGTTAGCTGCCCCCTTGTTCAATGAAGAGAGGGTTCAGTCTCTTCTAGCCCTGCTCCAGCTACCTTGCCCAGCATACTGGGAATTGCCCCTGAAGACCCAAGGACATTGTTCACAAGCCAAAGGTATTTCTTCCAAGTAACAGATAAACTGATCTCATTTTTTTGTGAACACAAGGGCCATCTACTATGACTTGCCTGAATATTTGAGTTTTATTTATCCCTTGAAGATCTCTACTGTGGGTATTGACAGTCTGCTTTTATTGCTTTATTTAATGTATAGTGTCTCCTTTATTCCTCTTGTCTCAATGCCCCATGTCTATTGTAGGCTGGGACCTGCTCCTAATTCCAACTAGAAGTAGTGGTCACTGGGACTTAAACTCTAGCTAAAAAGTGTAGAAATGTGACCATAACTCCAATGCCTTGCAGACTTTTCCTAAATATGTGTAACTCCTGTTCTTTAGGACATTTCTCAGACTTAATGAAATTACGTTAACATGTTAAGAGCATTTGTGACTGTAAGAATTTTATTTTGCATCCTGTTATATTAGTTAGAATTTTATTTTTGTTTAATAATCTAGTAGGCTTTAGTCATTTTATTGTATTAAGACACTTGTTATAGTATTTGTTAACATTAGCTATTTGAATTTTATTGTTAATTGTATATTTTTCCAGTCTGCCTCAAAATTGGAACATAGTAATTCAAATGAATAGATGCCACCCAGAACTAGTGGGGTCTTGGGACCCTCTTTGCCAGAAGTATATTTGAACCCAATTAGAAAAAGGACTTGTCCAGTAAGAAAGGAACCCAATAATAATTAGAAACTAATTTGAAGCTACATTGTGCCAAACGTCCAGGCAAGTAAAATGTATGAATCAAATAGTAAAAGAAATGTAACCACCCTTTCCCTAAGTACTTGCAGGATCTATAGGCTACTCAGCAGACTGTTCAAAGACTGTCCAAGGGGCGCTTCCAGCATTATATCACCCAAGGACTGACTTTCACATGGACAGGTCCACACACCATGATCCTGACAACTCCCACTGTTGCTAAAGTAGAAAAATGGCAGGCCCTACTCCAACCACAAACTGGAAGCTGGTTGGTCTACGTATGGTGAATATATAAAGAAACTAAGGATTCTTTTAATCAGAAAAAGGGAAAAGGGAAAAGGGAAACTAGATGTTGGGCGAATAAAATATATTATGCTCACTTTGTTAAAGATGGCACTGCTCACGTGGAGGCCATCACCCAGGTGATATTAATGTGTGTTGGGAGCAGGCTGTGGGCAGGCAGAATTCTTGTAGCCTGGGGCTTGGTTTTGGGATTAGGCCTTTCCCACCCTTTTTGATGTGGGGTGGTGCAATCCCATCATGTCTCTGATAAGTGACTTTGTATCAGAGACTTCCCTATTTTGTATATTGGATTAAAGGTTTTGATTTCTACACTATAAAATGGGGGCAAAACGGGAGCTTGCTCTCTTGGTTCCTGAGATTAGCATTAGAGAGCAGGAAGCAGAAAAAGGCTACGTGGAGGAGGCCAGGAGAAGCAGCCAAGATGGCGGAGTGCTGAGTGAGAAGCCAGTTTGTGCAGAGTTTGTACAGGGAGAAGGAAGGAGATGGGGAACAGAGGTGAATAAGGCTGGTGAGCTAGAAACCTTTGATTCCAGGAAACTTGGATAAGTCAGTAGCTTTGTGAGCACTGAATGAGTGGGTTTTAGAGCCCAGTGTGTGTTTTTTACTTACCCACCGGGTGCAAGCTAGGATTAAAGATGATGGCCCATCATTTTTTGGCTCCGTTGTCTCTACCGACTGTCCGAATTCAATGCGAACCTGCATGGCCAGGTGGCTGCTGTGATAGTGGCCCTGGCTACTGGCTTTACACTAGAGTAAAAGGAAAGTCAACTTAATTGTCACTAAAGATTAAGATTTTTAAAATCAAGAGTTCTGACTAGAAAGGAATTGTATAGTTTTGATAATGGAAGGTATAAGGTACAGAAATACTTTTGAAAGAAAAAGGAAAAAGCATGTTGTTGTGAAGACCAGTTATTTCTGGATAAGAAAGTTTATGAAAGTTAAGGGTTTATGTAAGTTGCAGAAGGTTTGTGCAGGTTGTAGAAGGTTTATAGAAAAAAGAATTTGAACATTCAGAAACTGTTTTTCAAAGAACGTTTAATTAGTCACCCTAGCTAACAATCCTATTGTTTACGGTGATTAGTCCTGTTACTTTAATATTGTCTTAAACCATATTTAATCAATTTTATATGAAGGTTTGTTCAAGAAAAGGTAAATTGTTACAAAAGCCAATTAGTTTTATATAAATTGCAAAAGGAAATTGTATAGTCTATAGGAAATTAATCAGTAACATTTGTTTCTTTAGTGAATTGTAATTCTATTAATGCTGTCTGTTAAATATCTGTTATATGTTATAAGCTATCCCTAGACAACAGCCTCATACTCTTCAGTAAATTAAGTCAAGGATTTGACTTAGGAAATAGAATCAGTGGAGATGTTGTAAGGTACCAAAAGCTGAAAATTGATATTAATATTCTGGGAGGAAAGGTCAGGCTTTCCTATCAGGCTTTCTTATTCCGTCCCTCCTTAGGGAGGGGAAAGAGAAGAATATAGAAGTTTCTGGCTTGCAAGAACAATGGGTCATTCAGTTTTAAATTTAAAATAAAGGTTAACCGGCCCTGGCCGATTGGCTCAGTGGTAGAGTGTCGGCCTGGCGTGCAGAGGCCCCAGGTTCGATTCCCGGACAGGACACACAGAAGCGCTCATCTGCTTCTCCACCCTTCCCCCTCTCCTTCCTCTCTGTCTCTCTCTTCCCCTCCCGCACGAGGCTCCATTGGAGCAAAGATGGCCCGGGCGCTGGCAATGGCTCCTTGGCCTCTGCCCCAGGCACTGGAGTGGCTCTGGTCGCAACAGAGCGACGCCCCAGAGAGGCAGAGCATTGCCTCCTGGTGGGCAGAGTGTCGCCCCCTGGTGGGCATGCTGGGTGGATCCCGGTCGGGCACATGCGGGAGTCTGTCTGACTGTCTCTCCCCGTTTCCAGCTTCAGAAAAATACAAATATAAATAAATAAATAAATAAAATAAAATAAAGGTTAACCTAGAATCTTCTCTTTCAATAGGAGGCAGAATTTACATACCACCTTGCATTGATTTTAGTTCCTCCCCCTTCCTGGAATCTTGAGGGTGGAATGCCTCTAGGCTAGTAAGGAAAGATGAACCCTGAAAGATTTGTAAATGTCTTTGATTGTGTTACCTTGAGAGTCTTAATGTTTCTGTGTATCCCCCTAAACAAATGTTGCCAGCTTGTACCATAATGTCATGCTCTCCCCCCGCCCCGTGTGTGATTAAGGGTATATAAACAGCCCCTGAACTATTTTGGGGACTGCACGATTTGGACTTGCAGATGCCCCATGTTAGTCATATGTGGCCGGCATATTAATAAATCTCCTCCTCTACTAAAACTCTTCAAAATTCATCTGGACTGTGTGTCTCTATGTGATCTCAATGAAATGAGGTACAGCACCTTTCAGAATCTGGGGTGAGGTACTTTATAACATTACCAATATCTGTAATCAATTTTTTCTTGTAAATAATGGCAGCAGCTTGCACATCTCATGATTGACAGAAACTGGTCCAAAAACAAGAAATACTCTCAAAACTTCTGAGGGAAAAATGTTGCTTTGCAAATACTTACATGCCAGGAAAAAGATCACTCAGGTATAGCAGACCGTTGTCTGAAGATATCAGCTTACAGGGTTGCTAAAGCCAAAAAGTTTAGCAAAATGCTGGGTGTCACCAGAGAACACTGTACATTTCCTATAAAATGATTTAGTGCCTTGGAGGCCCTGGCCGGTTGGCTCAGTGGTAGAGCGTCGGCCTGGCATGCAGGAGTCCTGGGTTCAATTCCCGGCCAGGGCATACAGGAGAAGCGCCCATCTGCTCCTCCACCCCTCCCCCTCTCCTTCCTCTCTGTCTCTCTCTTCCCCTCCTGCAGCCAAGGCTCCACTGGAGCAAAGTTGGCCCGGGTTTTGTGGATGGCTCCATGGCCTCTGCCTCAGGTGCTAGAATGGCTCTGGTTGCAACAGAGTGACGCCCCAGATGGGCAGAGCATCGCCCCCTGGTGGGCGTGCCAGGTGGATCCCGGTTGGGCGTATGCAGGAGTCTGTCTGACTGCCTCCTCATTTCCAACTTCAGAAAAATACCAATAAAATAAAATAAAAAAAATGATTTAGTGCCTTGGAATAGAATAGTGCATGGAGCTCCAGTCAATGGACTTTAGAAAAGTGTACCAGATTCAGAGGTAACTGACAAAAAAGAGTGGTGATAATATAATAAGATGTGAACAATTTAGAAATCTGTTTCTATGAAAATACTGGACCAGAAGGATGACAATATTCAAATTCCAGCACTTCAGAACAATAGGAAGTCTTTGTATTGGCTATAACTTAACAACTTTCAAGTACTAGCTGTAAGGCTGCTTTTCATGATGGCCACCTTGATCAGAGGGGTAGCCAATCCCAGGCAGCTACAACCATCAGATGACTCTGAGGGCAAAGGCAAATGTGGGAGGAAAAATCATGGTCAATGATGAAATGATGAAATGGAGGAGAAATCATGGTCAATGGTGAAATGTACTTAAAGCTGATAATTCCAGGAAGGGAAAATATACCCAAATAAAATGAGACTGTAAATATCATAAGCTGGAGAAAAACAAATTATATCTGCAGTGGGGAGAAAACTTAGGACTGCATGAAAATTTGACAGACGTTACTTTTCTAGTTTATAGCTTCTGTTAAGGCACAGGCTCCCACTTTCCCTCTGCAGTCTGCAGCACCCCAAAGGCAATTCTTATGAGCATCTGTGCCACAGGAATGAGGGTTCAGATAATTTTATGAATGGGTGATACATAACTGGGGGTTGTTTGAATCATATTCTTCACTTTGGTTATTATAATTAAAAAACAACCTTTCTCCATCATTTGCTCATTTAACAAGTAATGATTGAATATCTATCCATACTGTTTCAGAATCTATTTTATATTGTGAGGCTAGTGTAATGGTCAGTCAAAGCTCCTGCTTCTGTGCAGAACCGGGGTGGTTGGATCCAATCAGACCCACTGTGACACTTTCTCTATCTTTAAAGTTCTCATGCCGCAGATGTCCAAAAACAAATATCTTATTAGAATTCTGCTTTAGCCTCTTCACAACCAGAG
Source organism: Saccopteryx leptura (assembly GCF_036850995.1). NCBI lineage: Eukaryota > Metazoa > Chordata > Mammalia > Chiroptera > Emballonuridae > Saccopteryx > Saccopteryx leptura. The sequence continues at coordinate 35,744,613 of NC_089509.1, forward strand.
CTAAAAATAGGAAGGGCACAAAGTGTCTGTAATAAGTAAAGACTTCCCTTTCTAGAAACTGTCATTCAGGCAATAAGTGATTGAGAAGTCTCTATAAACAAAGCAGCACCCCAGTTGATTTGTTGAAGGACCAGTGAAAAAATAATATGTTTATGTCCAGTGGAAACTATTACTTAACGGGAAAGACATTCCCATCATGCAATTAAAGACAGTAGAAGCATTTCAAGGAACTCAGATAAATATGCCATTTTATTAAAATGATATCTAGTTATAGACAGCGTATGTACATATGAAAACTTAATTTCTTAAAAGGTCCATCATTGTAAGTCCATGTGTTTCAGTTTGCCTAAAATATAAATATAGTGAAGGAGACTTGACTTGGGATGGTGAACACACCATACAATACACAGATTATGTATCATAGAACTGTATACCTGAACCCTATATAATTTTATAAATCAATGTCACCCCAATAAATTCAATAAAAATACTTGTGATATAAATCTCTCAAAAAAATATGTAGCATATAAATGAATTGGTTTATAAGCCAGGCATTTGTGTACTTATTTTATAAGCTAAACCAGAGTTAATCTTTTTATTCTGTTTGAACAGTGAAGCATAAAAGCAATCAAATTAATGGCACATGAATGATAACGCTTCATGACTTGAGGTTATTACCAAATTGTCCCAACAGATGTTAGTAAATTTTAATAATCTTGGAGATTTTAATAATTATTTATTTGGCAATTGGAGATTGTGTGTGGTAACTTAACTGGTAATATTAATTACATGTTTTAATTATATCTAGGTCTTATAGCTTTTGTTGTTACCTGGAATACCATGAAATTTCAAGATAATAATTAAATGTGAGCTTTGACTACTCCCCAGGGAAGGGACCTTGTGCATCCCAAGCTTACAAATGATAATAACAATAATACAAATAATGAGTTATGTTAAAATCAGTTAAATTTATAATGATTGTTTTCTGAAAATTCTTCAATATAACAAATGATAAAATAAGCTCTAATTGTTGGGTTAATTAGCCATCCTGAGTTTAAATGGCAGGGAAAGAAATTGGAGATCAAAAAATAAGAAAATGCATTCAATAGCAAAAATCACGAGCAACCTAATAAGTATTTTGCCAAATAAGATCAAAGATGAATAATATCTTCTGTCACTATGTATTTATGAGTGGATTGTAAGGAAATATTTAAAGCTTAAAATAAGTGCAGTCAGATACAATTATTTCACCCTCACATTCTATTATAAAAATTTTCAAACATATAAAATATATTAAAACAGACAAAAAATTGAAAGACTTGAGTATCTAATAACCACCATCTAAATCTATCAAATAATATAATTTTATCCCTAAAAGAAGAATCAGAAAACATTTGAGGAAAGATGAGAAATCACTTAGATAGCAGTTAAAAATATAAATATGATATGTAACTGCCCTTTATAAAAAACAAGAGTCGGCCTAGCGTGCGGAGGACCCGGGTTCGATTCCCGGCCAGGGCACACAGGAGAAGCGCCCATTTGCTTCTCCACCCCTCCGCCGCACTTTCCTCTCTGTCTCTCTCTTCCCCTCCCGCAGCCAAGGCTCCATTGGAGCAAAGATGGCCCGGGCGCTGGGGATGGCTCTGTGGCCTCTGCCTCAGGCGCTAGAGTGGCTCTGGTCGCAACATGGCGACGCCCAGGATGGGCAGAGCATCGCCCCCTGGTGGGCAGAGCGTCGCCCCATGGTGGGCGTGCCGGGTGGATCCCGGTCGGGCGCATGCGGGAGTCTGTCTGACTGTCTCTCCCCGTTTCCAGCTTCAGAAAATGAAAAAAAAAAAAAAAAAAAAAAAAAGAAAAAAAAACAAGAAATAAAATTAAGCATAAGGTCTCATTTAAATAAAAACAAAATATTAAAATGTCAAAAAATTAACAAAAAAGGTACAAAATATATATGAAAGAAAATATTTATATTATACTGAGTCACATAGGACTTGAGAAAATACAAAAATGTATACTTTTTCTTATAAAAAATCACTTAACATTATAAAGATGCAGAAAATTATTTTAAAATTTATTGGAAAGAGCAAACTCATGAAAAGTAAGGATAAATTTTAAGAATGGACAAGGATAAGTATAATATTCAAAATTTTCAAATACTTCAAAAAGAGATAATGCTTAAAACAGTGGTACAAAACTAGATATAGAGATAATAAAAGAAAATGGGACACCTAGAAATATATTCATGAAAAAATAGAAATTTTCATGTATGTTAAAATAAATTTTTTAAACAGTTGGGAATAGATGCATTATTTAGTAATTGTTCATTCAGATGGGTAGGCATTTGAACAAAATACAGCACTTACTTCATAACAAATTTCAGAAAGTTTAAGAGATTAAACCTGTTTAAAAAGTTTAAAATACCTGAGGAAAAATATGATCTCATTTTTGGCAATCTTGAACTAGGAAAGACATTTTTTAGTATGACAAGAAATCTATAAATAATAAGCTAAAAAGGTGGATAAGCTTGACTACTAAAATTTTCAAACATGTATATTTAACACAAAACACTATAAGTAAAGTAAAACAATAAAATAATAACCTGGGAAAATATGGTTGTCACAAACGTGACTATTAAAGGGTTTATTTAATAAAAAGTTCTTATGCATCAATAAGAAGAAGACAAATGATCATGTAGGAAGTTGGACAAAGGCTATATAATGATGCAGGTCAAATGGAAAGAACTACAAGAAAACAAAAACATATTTAAAGTGCACAGCCTTGCTTGACCAGGCCATGGCGCAGTGGATAGAGCATCGGACTGGGATGCGGAGGACCCAGGTTCAAGAACTTGAGGTCGCCAGTTTGAGTGTGGGCTCATCTGGTTTGAGCAAAGCTCATCAACTTGGACTCAAGGTCGCTGGCCCAAGCAAGGGGTTACTCGGTCTGCTGAAGGCCCACGGTCAAGGCACATATGAGAAAGCAATCAATGAGCAACTAAGGTGTCGCAATGCGCAACAAAAAACTAATGATTGATGCTTCTCATGTCTCAGCATTCCTGTCTGTCTGTCCCTGTCTATCCCTCTCTCTGAGTCTCTCTCTGTCTCAGAAAAATAAAAAAATATTAATATATATATATTAAAATGCACAGCCTTGCTCATAAAAAAAAAAAAAAAAACTAAATTGTGCACTAGTTAACAATTAAGAAAATTTAAATGTATTGATGTGGAAATCTGCCCAAAATATATGCTTTATTGGCAGAACAAGTCATAAAATGGCATGTGTAGTATGGGATTGTTTTTGCAAAGAAAACAGTACATCTATTCATGCATATGCATGTTTAATATAGGTAGAAAAATGAGTGAATGTGCATACACCAAAATCTTGATAGTATCTACTTCTCTGGAGTGAGATGGTTAAAAGTAGGAGAAAGGTTTGTGGGAACTTACATTTTTTTTCCTTTATAAGATCTCATACTTTTGAATTTTTAAAACTTAGCTCATTATTATTTTGAGATAATTGTAGATTCATGGGTGATTTTAACAGTGAGCATTTGTTTGATAATACAAGGATTCCTTGAAATTCTGAAACACTTCAGGGAAAAGAGAAACATAAAAGGAATAAAAAAAAGAGAATCAATTCTAAAACTTCTTTAGTGAGGAGAAATTAGACATTAATACCATAGCCCCATTCTTAGTGGGTTTAAATTAATATGTTTAAATTAACTGTAAATTGAACTGTATGTGATTTTCATTCCACTGGGTGGGCCCTGTCATTTTTAGCTAAATAATTTATTTATCTTCCTGAAGTCCTCATTTAAGGAACATGCCAGACATTATTATAGAGAGGTGTCTGACAATTACAGTTGAGGTTCTGTTGCTCAATGGGGGCAAAAGAGTACTCCTACAACATGTAACTTTCACAAGTCTCGTTTGTAACTGGGTGAAGCACATGTTCCACTCACGGTAAGTATTTCCTAGAGGCGCCAGCTGATATTCATAAGAACTATCCTTTCTTGTGAACTTACTATGTGTCAAATACTGTTTTAAACTCTTTATATCATTGACTGTTTTGAATCTCATTAGTAACTCCATGAGATGACTCCCTCAAGGACACATGTCTAAACTAAAATTCATATTTCAATCCAGAACTTCCTAATTCTAGTGTTTATACTTTGCCACTATGCTATACTTAGGGAGTAAAGTATCTAGCGACCAGGATTTCTTTTTTGGGGGGTGAGGGGTGAGGGAATAAATAAACAATTATATATAAATATATACAATGGAATATTATTCAGCCATAAAAAGAGGGAATTTCTGTTACTTGGGACTGCATGGGTTACCTTGAGGGCGGTATGGTATGTAAGAAATTCAGAGAACGACAAATACCATTTATCTCAATTAAAATCTAAAAAAATCCACTCAAATTCCAAAGTTAGAGAATGAGAATACAGATTGGTGGTTGCAAGAAGCAGAAAGATGGGCAAAATGGGTAAAGGAAGTAGGGACAGAAGACACCCCGTGTGCTGGGCAGATGGTGGTTTGTTGAGTTGTGCACTTGACCTGTGTGGTTTTACAAACCAGTGTCATCCCAATAAAGTCAATAAAATAATTAAAAAATGCAAACTTTCAGTTATAAATAAGCCAGTCTTGGGATGTAATGTATAGCACAGTAACTACGGTTAATAATACTGTACTATATATTTAGAAGTTGCTAAGAGAGTAGATCTTAAAAGTTCTCATCACAAGGAAAAAATTGTAACTAGACTTATTGTGGTCAATTTTCACAATATATACACATATTGAATCGTTATGCTATGCACCTAAAATTATATGTCAATTATATCTCATTTAAATATAAAATCTGCCCTAGAGTGGAACACCCTCTTGTGGATTTTGAGGAGAAAAGTGGTATCTGATAGCCAGTAGGTTGACTATCAACTTACTCCTCAAACAATAAAATGGGTTCTGATTTGGCAAGAGTTCCAGTATATTGATCACAATGGAAATGCATACAAGCTAACCTAAGTGGGATTTAATCTAAATCATACAGATGCTGGCTTATGAGCAGTGAGTAAATGGCACCTGCTGCCTCACATTCAATATGGCTTAATGGATTTATGGTAAAAAGACAAGTAATTAAAACCCATTTCTAACAATTAAGTGTGAGCACCCCAAAGGAAGGATATTTTCTGGACAGCTGGCCATACAAGCCTGGAGACATTTTCACTAAATGATAGACTAGCTGATATATTTATTCCACAGTAAACTTCTTTTCTAGCCATTTCCACTGAATCATAATCAGAAGATTTAATGGGCTGATCCCTGATTCAAAGCCTTCCCTAGCGAGCAAGTCACTAGAGTAAAGATTTTCAGGATCTAGAATAAAGGAAACAGAGCATCTAAAGATTCCACCTATTTGTGGCAGGATTGAGCCTGTCCCTCATGGCCAAAGACATGCACTGTAACCTGTTGTGATCTACATTTTCTCAAGCATGAAGAATAAGGTCATTTTGTTTCCAGAGCTGACTAATGTATGTAGCAGCCATCCCAAATATGGAAGGGATTTACTAACTCACCTCACTTCCTGGTATTATCTAGCATTGAAACTTGCAATTGACCTTGATGCAAGCTCAGGGGTAGTCAACCTTTTTATACCTACTGCCCACTTCTGTATCTCTGTTAGTAGTAAAATTTTCTAACCACCCACTTGTACCACAGTAATGGTGATTTATAAAGTAGGGAAGTAACTTTACTTTATAAAATTTATAAAGCAGAGTTACAGCAAGTTAAAGCATATAATAATAATTACTTACCAAGTACTTTATGTCAGATTTTCACTAAGTTTGGCAGAATAAATCTTTATAAAACAACTTACTATAGTTAAATCTATCTTTTTATTTATACTTTGGTTGCTCCGCTACCGCCCACCATGAATGCGGGAACGCCCACTAGTGGGCAGTAGGGACCAGGTTGACTACCGCTGCTTTAAGTGGTAGTGTATCTAGCCTTTGTCTTTCACCCTCCACTTTCTTCTAGCCCCAATCCTATCACCAACACGATGTGGTTCTACTACACCATGAGTTGAACACCTCCTTTTGTAGTAAATGCAGAAACAATTATACCAGTCACAGTGAATGCAAAGTATCCCATTGTGAAAATCAGGTCACACTCGGAATATCCATGTTATAAACACATTGGTTTTAGACAGTACTTTCATAAAGCCTTGATTGCTTTCTGCCCTTGCCTTCTTCTCAACAGTGTGACATGTAGGGAAACATCTCCCAAACAGGAATGTTCAAGCATGACTTGTTCCTCTCAAGATTCTCAGGGCTTTTAATACTTGGCTCATTACAACCATATTCAATTTTTCATATTTTATTTTCTGGCACCAGGACCCCAAGAGTCTCTGTTTTCTACCCCACAGAGATTTCTTCTGTCATCAACCCCTGTTATCTTGGGCCTCTGTGCTCCAACATAGCATAAAAACGGTATGCCACATTAAGCCCACACTCTCAGGCTCCTGTTCCATGAAGCCATAACAAGGAATTTATCTTCTTTTTCATTGTTTTTTCATGAAAAATTGACTTCTAGCTTTTTTCTGTTGTAGGAGAAGTAAAGTGCTCAAAAAGAGGTGGGGAAAGGATGTGAACACTAGTCAAGCAAATAATTGTTATCCTATGATACGCATTTGGGTACATCTGTGTTATTTTGTTGTTGAGGATTATTTTGTTTGTTTCATTTGGGTTTGGGCCACAGAATCAAAATTGTTTTGTAACAATTATTAGTTTATAGGTTTTTCTCAGAACAGTTGCTTTTCTTTCTTTTTTTCTTTATCTCTTTCCCTTTCTTTCTTCCTCTCTTTCTCTCTTTCTTTCTTTCTTTCTTTCTTTCTTTCTTTCTTTCTTTCTTTCTTTCTTTCTTTCTTTCTCTTTCTTTCTCTCTCTCTCTCTCTCTCCTCCCTCCCTCCCTCCCTCCTTTCTTTCTTTCTTTCTTTCTTTCTTTCTTTCTTTCTTTCTTTCTTTCTTTCTTTCTCTTTCTTTCTTTCTCTCTCTCTCTCTCCTCCCTCCCTCCCTCCCTCCCTCCTTTCTTTCTTTCTTTCTTTCTTTCTTTCTTTCTTTCTTTCTTTCTTTCTTTCTTTCTTTCTTTCTTTCTTTCTTTCTTTCTTTCTTTCTCAGCCAACCCTAAAGCTTTAGGAACCACCTCATACCAAGAGTACAAGATTTTTTTTTTGTCTTATTATATAAATGTTTTCTCACTAGTTGTGCTTGTGGATTGTTTTGGTTTAGAAAAAAAAGGATTGTAATTCTGTTTCCTTTGGAAATATCTCTTCCAACCTTGCTCCTTCTTTTCACTTTGCTGGGTCCCAGGTTTGTTAACTAACTGTATGCCTAGGCCACATAATGCAAAGCATTCCCTTAATGGCTATAGATTTCACATGCAGAACTCAGACATATGTTTCCCATTTTTCTCCCTTTTATGCCGCATACTTGTGCTGAATAGTTTTACTGGTAATGGGGGAGATGCCAGAATATTTACAGGATCTCATGGTCATGGGAGTGTGCTGTTATTTGGACTATGTCTGAATAATGCCAACATAATCAATCAAAACGGAAATGTTTGGTCAAATAAGCATTTTTAAAATTATTAGAGTAGTGTTCAGAGCTTTGACTATTTAACCAACTTTACAGTTTCTTTGATGTAATACAGAAACAAACTTAGCAAAGTACTTTGGAACACTTCTATTTCTCACAAATGAAGAAATTTTGTTGGTATTTATGTAGTTGCAACATCCCTCAGGAAAGCAGGGTTCCATGTCTAGCTCTGCCACTGCTAGTCTAAAAAAGACACAAACAGATCGCTTTACCACGCGGTGACTTAGCCTCCTCCTTTATTAAAAAAGTGTTACTTAACTTTATTTACCTTTGAGATATTATGAAAGCTATCACCACTCCCACACACACACCTAAAAATACACATGAAATTTGCAAACAACTTCAAAATAATTTCAACCTCAAAATAATCCATATACCTCTTGGGGTTTGTTAAAATCTCTTAGGACAGATAATTTTTAAAGATTTGTTCAGCTTAAAATTTTATGATTTCATGATTTTTCTCTTCCATAATGCTGAAGGACTCATATATCCCAACCAGTCCCTCAGCACCGGCTCTCCCCATGCTGATTGTGTGGGAGCTGTAGATATGCTCAGCCATTCTGTCTTGTTGCCATACCAGTAATGCCTCTGTAATCATTGGCTTCCTTTAAGCAACGGGGACATTTAAAGAACCAGGATGTATTTTAGACTTCTTACAACCATCCAGGAGTGACTGACAAGCACCACCTTCTGGAGAAAATGTGAACTAAATGTCAAAGATGATGATACCTGACACAGCTGTGGGGTCTCAGGTACCCATGGCCAAATCTCTTCCGGCTTTCAGCATCACTCGTACCCCACATTACGTGAGCAATCTCATTTCCCCTTGCTCTGATCCATGTTGATTCTATCTTTGATCTCTGAGAGACTTGAAAGTGGTTTAAATCTGAAAATTAATTCTGTTTTTTGAAAGATTCCTACTTTTCATGAGAAACCTCACAGTGGTAAAACTCAGATCATTTTAAAACACTGCACTGTAGTTCATATTCCAGGCTAATTATGTCAAGTGACTTAAATATGACTTGTCACTAGAATGTTGGTGAAGTGGTTTAAAGTACTTACTCAGAGCGAATGGGGAAGATATTAAGAAAAAAACACATTATCTCGGTGGATGCAACAATGTTAAATTTATTAAAATAATGCTGCACTCAGCCTCATGCATAATGAAGCAGTGAAAGAGTTTTTGGTTTAAAGGATTTATTTTAAACATGAAAAGTATATTTTTTGGTAGATAGTTAAATTTGCTTTTTTTTAATGTTCATGGTAACTTCTCATACATGCTTTGAATTTAAGTATAAAAAGTAAAGTTTTTTTAAATTAGTAGAATTGCCAAAAGATTGAACTGTTCATAAATATCTTCATATGACTTATAAAATTTAATTTTCTGTTAAAATTTTTATAGAACTCCTTTTTCTCTCAGAAACTTTTCTCTGGTCCACTGTGATCAGATCACTACTGACACAAAACCATTTGCCGTACAGGTGTTCTTCAGAGAGTTCTATAATGGTTTGCTCCATTGCTAAATTGAAAGAACCTTGTCCCATTTACATCTTTTTAGTTTTAAATTTATTTTTCAATTATAGCTGACATACAATATTATATTAGTTTTAGGTATCCAGCATAGTAGACATTTATATTCCTTATGAAATGATCACTTGATAACTTCTTTCTTTGTTTTTAATCTAGAGGGGAAAAATGATTATGTTTTCTAAGAAATTACTTCTTTCTTCATAATAAAGACAATTTAGATTCATTCACGATACATCTCAGGAAACTTTTGAGAGTTAAGTGAGCTAGTGGAACATTCCTTTAAGCCTATTATATCCCATGGCTGGGTTGGGTTGGCTTTACAGGAAGATAAATTGAGTACCATAAAGTTTACTGTGGAGGAGTTGCAGAAATGGACCCTTGGATATATAGACTCTGCATGCATTAATATATTTCTCCTGGCATTTTTAATGAAAAAGTAGGCATTGATTATTTACTCCCAGGCAAAATTTCTAGGTCCTACCTAAAAATCCTCAGTCAGCCAAATGCTTTGTTCCTCCTAAGGGACCATTAGTCATTCTGTAGAATTATATTTATTTTTTGAACTGACTTTCCAGATGGACACATGCATCATTTCATTAAAGCCAAATGTGGTTTATATGAAATTTGAGAATAATAATTCATCATGCCACTGAGAACACCTGAGTGAACACTAGAGAGAATATTTAGAAAAATCAGTAATAAAAGTAGAAGTGGCTATTATTTGAGGGGAATTTACTATATTCTAAGCATTTCTTAAGTATGAATGCATATTTTTAAAAAATATTTTTAAATTTATTTTTGTTTTAGTGAGGAGAGAGAGAGAGAGAGAGAGAGAGAGAGAGAGAGAGAGAAGTGGGGGAGGAGCAGGAAGCATCAACTCCCATATGTGCCTTGACCAGGCAAACTTGAGGTTTTGAATCGGCAACCTCAGCGTTGCAGTTCAACACTTAATCCACTGCAGCACAGGTCAGGCATGAATGTATCTTAACTACAATCTTGCACACTAAATATTACTATTTCCATTTTATGAATGGTGAGATAAGGCCCTAAGAGCCATTAAGTGGTAGAACCTGAATCCACATCTGTAGGTCTAGAGTCTGTACTTTCCATCCTACAACACTGCTTTGTGAAAGTGTTTAAACTTGTCAACTTTAATAGCTGAATTTCATAGGTTTTTCTGACTGGTAACTGGAAAGTGGAGAATTATTAGAACTCTACATAGTTTGTTCATGGATTATATCTTGTCATCAAATAATATACCTTGCTGGTAGATGACAAATACCTTTTAATCAGTATCATTGGTCAACAGTCTTAGATTCTTTTTATTAGCTTAAAAATCATTACTATGAACACACCAAGACACAGCCCACCATATCCTTAAGAGTCCATTTTCAAATGATGATCTCTATGGTTTCTTTTTTCTTTTTTCTTTCTTTTTTTTTTAGAAAGAGAGAGCGAGAGAGAGAGAGGGAGGAAAGGAGAGAGGTGAGAAATACTACCTTGTAGTTTTGGCACTTTAGCTGTTCATTGATTGCTTCTCATATGTGCTTTTACTGGGGGTCTCCAGCTGAGCCAGTGAAGCCTTGCTCAAGCCAGTGACCTTGGGTTCTAGCCAGTGGCCAGCCATTGGATAATGCTGATGATTCCATGCTCAAGCCAGCAACTCCGCGCTCAAGCTGGCCCTCTGAGATCTCAGTACTCCAGGTTGACATAGCCACTGCACTGGTCAGGTCAAATGATGAATGTTAAAAGAACAATAACAAAAAGGGAGTCAAAGTGCAGCTAAACTGACAAGGTCTCATGCATAGACAATGAAAGTCACAAAGCAAAGGGGGAGACAATATATTAGTTTATGACAAAGCAAGCAAAGCTAGATAGATATGCTTTAAACCATTTTCAGAGAAAGAGAAAAGCCTTGTATACACTAGGAAGGTAAACTCCAGCCAAAAGAAATCCCTACGTACTCCTGTCATCATAGAACTGGGAGAAGTGTTGATAATTACTTCATGGAAAACTGTGAAGGTTGTATTGTTTGAAAATAGGGACCTGGCCAAGGGGAAGGAAGCCTGCAGCATGCCAACAACCAGTCTAGCACTGGGTGCCCCTGAGAATGAACAGATGTAAACACAGAAAATTGTTCAAATTTGCCAGCAGAACCTATCAGCCTGTCAGCCATCAGTCAAATTCTAGAAAATAATCAGAAATGCTTTCCTATAAACAAAGAGAATTGGAAAATGAGTGGGAAACTAACACCCAGGTTTTGCAATTGCTGACAAAAGAAGGGATGTATTGCTACACAGTTACATAGAACAAAGCCACATGTCAAAGACGCAATGTGGTGGGTGTTGCAGGGAGGAGCCAGGTGCAGTGCCCCTCTGTGATGGGATTCGGGCTGGGCCAGGCAGACATGCGAGAGGGCAGGTGAGACAATGGGCATCCATGCTGGAATCATTCACGCCCTTCATCGCAAACAATGAGGACATTTTACTAAAGTGCATGCCTCAGAATAGCATGTCAAACCTCATTGCATCTATTTCAGAGGTAAAACAGAATGTTCACAAACTAGAAAACAAAATACATTTTTGTTGGAATGTTTTCTTTTGTAACATTACGGGTTTCCTAGTTCATGGCTCAAAGACTGCTTTTTCCCTCTTAGGTATTTTTGCTTTGGTTTTCTCCACATGTTTGGAATTGCCCAGATTCCAAAAGAGCTTTGGTTAACTGAGAAAAAGATTACAAGCATTTTAATCATCATTTAAAACTCAGAAGAAGGGTGCATTAATAAAGCATCAAACAGCAGCACTAAAGAGCACTTTAAAAAGATGTTACAAAATAATGTCTCTAATAATATTGGGCCTCTTTGTGACTTACCTCAGCATGTGTCATATGCAAATGAAACATCCAAAAAGTATTGAAAAGCAATTTAAAAGAGTGAAGTCTTATGAAGAGGCAACCAAGAAGTCTGCCATTCATAACACATAACACAATTTCCTAAAATTTCCTTCCCTAAAGTTCTCAAGGCAGAATTGATGTCCTAAGTAACTTCCTCCACACATATTTGAACCTTCTCTCCCTCAGTAGAGTCTGGCTCTTCTGGGTCCAGTTCTCTGTCTCCTCTCCACCTTACCCTCTCACACATTTATACCCAGGACCAAGAATAGCAATTACCTTTATAATGAAATGATATGTGTCTTCTAATGGAAATTTATGTGGCCCTTTTAGATAGATCAGTTCTGCATATGTCCTTCATACCAGATTTGAACAACAGAAAGCCAGGAACCAGAATGACCTCTTTCATTCTGAATATGCACTATTAGTGATTTTTTTCTGTCTTTGTCATAGGAAGATTTAAAAGAACCAAATGCTTCAAAAAGGTCTTGAGACTTTTTTCCCCAGTAATCCTTAATCACTATTGAATGTATTCTTCATTCTCATTCACCCTGAATCATTGAGTCAAACCTTTAGAAAGACAGATAGACTCAAGCAACATAGATTCAACTCGGTGGCTTTTCTTAACATACAAAATTATTAGATGCCTTCTAAAGAGCTCTCTCTCATTGTGGGAACATTAGATACAGTGAGAGATAACGGCAGACTCCTACTCAGCCTAGATTATCTGCTTTTCCATTCAATGTTAGTTCTATTAAGAATTAGCTGAGAATGGGAATTAAAAGGACAGAGGAATGGATGATAAAATCAGGGACTCCCGGAAGAAAGGCCAGAGTGAAAAAGATAACTGTGCCCTTCCAGACTTGCCTGCCTTCTTTCCTGGCTCTTCCTTCCTGTGCTGTCATCTACTTAGAGAGCCTCTCTCCATAGGCTGGAATCCTCAGGCTGTCTTGTCCGCTGGTTAATGGTTAAATGAAATCACTCACTGGAAGAAGATTAAAGAGAGAAACCAGAGCTTGTCTCCCATCCCACTTACTTCATTCAGGCAACAAATCACTTGGTGGCCAAACTGGTCAGAACTAAGAAGAGATTGTTTATCATCTGTATTCGTCTCACATTGGGTGACCATGCGCACAGTTTGCTACATTTGATTAGGAAGTGCTGCCCCTGTTCCTATTGGGGGTGTAACAATGTATGATATGTGCATCACATTGCCTTTCCAAAATATCAGAATTTGTGAGTTCTGAAACTTAGATACCTCAGGGAGTTTCAGATAAGTGACTGTAAACGCGTGGTTTGCAAATTTTGTGTGATCCTTAATTCACAGAAAATTAGACACATAATTGGACATTAAATTTGACTTCTCCTGTTTTATTTTTAGAGAGAAAAATATAATACCACAGCCTAAAACAGAATTAATTTGGGGATTAAAAAGATTGATAAGAATTCTTTAAAGAGAAAGTTGTTGGTGTGCTAGATACTCATCCCTCCCCACTCCTGGGGAATGTGAAGGGCACTTACCCTCACCCAGATCCAAGTCAGAAACAGCTGCCAGAGGAACCTTCAGAGAGCCTGACATAAACACCTGATAGGTGTGAGGGCCGAAATCTGATTCATTGCTGAAAGAGGGTCAGTGCCAAGGCTACTTTGTAATTTCTCCTATTTGGTGGCAGAGGGAAGAGAAGGATTTGAGTTGAGACATACCAATACTTCCACAATTTGGAAAGGCAAAGGAAATAATTTTCTTTGTTGTCCAGATGCCAAGCCTGGGAGGAGTGGCCCTGAGGAGGACTCAAAATATTAAATCTCTGAAGAGATTTAAAGAGAGGGATGGACTAGTTCAGGGGTCCCCAAACTACGGCCCACGGGCCACATGCGGCCCCCTGGGGCCATTTATCCGGCCCCCCGCCGCACTTCCAGAAGGAGCACCTCTTTCATTGGTGGTCAGTGAGAGGAGCATAGTTCCCATTGAAATACTGGTCAGTTTGTTGATTTAAATTTACTTGTTCTTTATTTTAAATATTGTATTTGTTCCCGTTTTGTTTTTTTAGTTTAAAATATGTGCAGTGTGCATAGGGATTTGTTCATAGTTTTTTTATAGTCTGGCCCTCCAATGGTCTGAGGGACAGTGAACTGGCCCCCTGTGTAAAAAGTTTGGGGACCCCTGGACTAGTTGAAGCTTGAGGTCTACCAGCAGGTGAGAGGAGAAGTCAGAAAAATTTCCAAGTGAGACTCACCTTTGAATATTATTGCATCCAAAGATTTCCAATGAAATTTTCCAGTCATAAAGACATTTTCTGATCCTATACACTACCTGACTCTAGAAAATAGAATTAAACATTGAATATGTCATAGGGTTATCAAAAGAAATACCAACTAAATCCACTTTTCTTTTATACAACAAGTTTTGTAGCATGAAGAAGGCCTAAATAAGAAAAAAATTTTAAAGTGAATCAAAATTTAAAGCCACATGGACCAGGCATTTTAACACTGGGAGGAAGAAGAAAACTAGTACTCATTTCAAGTCAAGCCTGTGAGTGACAACATAGCAACATGCCGGAACTTCCCACTAGGCAGTGCGTGTGGAGGCCGGCAGCCCTGTGCTGAGGACTGGGAGCTGGGACCAGAGTGAGTGGGAAAGTGCACCATGGTCACATGGACTAGGGAGGGAGGGTACACATGTCATGTGCTTGTCTTCTGTAGGTTAAGGAAACAGTGCAAATGGGCTTGAATTCTTTCTCCACACCATGAGAATCTTTTTAAGTGAGTCTGAGACAGGGCCTAACACAAAATAGGTGATTAATACTTTTTAACTGAATTTATTGGGGTGACATTGATTAATATAGGTATACAGGTTGCAGGTGTACAATTCTATAATACATTGTCTGTATATACATAGCGTGTTCATCACGCCGAGTCAAGTCTCCTTCCCCCTTTGCCCTCTTCTACCTCCCCTCACACCTCTTTCTCTTTTGTAATCCCCATACTGTTCATTGTCTGTGTCTATTGATTTTTTTTATTGCTCGATCCCTTCATCTTTTTCACCCTGTTTCCAACCTCTATCCCCTCTGATGCTCACTTTTAATTGGATTGTTTGTTTTTTTGGTTTTGAGTTTTTAAAGTTTCTTATCAGTTTTGAATATTAACCCCTTATTGGATGTATCATTGGCACATACGTTCTCCTATTCAGTGGGTTGTCTTTTTATTTTGTTGGTTTCCTTTGCTGTCCAAAAACTTTTTAGTTTGATGTAATCCCATTTGTTAAGTTTTTCTTTTGCTTCCCTTACCTAAGGAGATATATCAGAAAAAATATTGCTGTGAGAAATGTCTGAGATTTTACTGCCTATGTTTTCTTCTAGAATTTTTATGGCTTCATGTCTAACATTTAAGTCTTTAACCAATTTGGAGTTTATCTTTATGTTTGGTGGCATAAAAGGGTAGGCTACTTTTTGTTTTTGCAAATTATCTATTCAATTTTCCCAATACCATTTATTGAATACACTATCTTTACCCTATTGTCTCCTTTGTCAAATGTTAATTGACCCCAAAGGCATGTGTATATATCTGGTCTCTCTGTTCTGTTCCATTGATCTATATGTTTGTTTTTATGCCAGTTCCATGCTGTTGTGATTACTATGGACTTGTAGTATAGTCTGATATTAGGTAGCATGATTCCTCCAACTTTGTTCTTATTTTTCAAGACTGTTATAGTCATTTGGGGTCATTTGTGGTTCCATATACACTTTTGGAATATTTGTTCTAGTTCTGTGAAACATGTCATTCTATCTTGATAGGAATTAGGTTGAATCTTTAGGTAGTATGGACATTTTAATTATGTTAATTTTTTCTGTCCATGAACAAGGTATATACCCTTCCACTTTTCTGTAGCTCCTTTAATTTCTTTCTTCAGTGTCATAATTTTCTGAGTACAGGTCTTTTATAACCTTAGTTTAATTTATTCCTAGGTATTTTATTCTTTTTGAAGCAATTGTGAATAGGATTATTTTCTTAATTTCCCTTTCTGATAATTCATTATTGGTTTATAAAATGCAACTGATTTCTGAATATTTATTTGTACCCTGCTACTTTCCTGAATTTATCACTTCTAGTGCTTTTTTTTTTTTTTTTTTTTTTTTTTTTGGTGGAATCTTTAGGGGTCTCTCTATATAGTATCACGTTATCTACAAATAATGACACTTTTACTTCTTCCATTTCAATTTGGATAACTATTATTTATTCTTCTTGTCTGATTGTTGTGGTTAGGACTTCCAGTATGTTGAATTAGAGTGGTGAAAGTGGACATATGTGTTTTGTTTCCAACCTTAAGGGAAACATTGAGGATGATCTTGGCTATGGGTTTGTCCCATTTTGCTGAGAGATTTTACCATAAGTGGGTGCTGAATTTTATCAAATGCTTTTTCTGTATCTATTGATATGATCATGTGATTTTTATCCTTTTTTATGGTTATATCACATTTATTGATTTGTATATATTGTACCAACCTTGCATCCCAAAACCAAATACCACTGAATCTATTTCTGGATCTGGTTTGCTAAGATTTTGTTAAAGATTATAACATCTATGTTCAATAGGGATATTGAACTATAATTTTCTTTCTTTGTGGTGCCTTTATGTAATTAGTATAATTCTGGTTTCATAAAATGAGCTTGGGAGTCTTTCATCATCTTGAATTTTCAGAATAATTTGAGAAGTATAGGTATTAATTCTTCTTTATATGTTTGGTAAAATTCACCTGTGAAGCCATACAGTCCAGGACTTGATTCTTGGGAGTTTTCTGCTTACCGCTTTAATTTCATTAGTTGTAATCTATCTATTTAGATTTTGTGCTTCTTAGTGATTAAGTTTTGGTTGATTTGTAAGTTTCAATTCTGTCTAGTCTCCAATTTGTTGATGTATAATTTTTTGTAATATATTTCTTACCATCTTTGGCATTTCTTTCATGTCAGTTGTTGTTTCTCTTATTTCTGATTTTATTTGGGTTCTCTCTCTTTTTTTCTTGATGAGTCTGGTTAAAAGTTTGCCAATCTTGTTTATAATTTCTTTTTTTTAACTTATTGATTTAAAGAGAAAAGGGAGAGACATTAATTTGTTGTTCTACTTATTTATGCATTCATTGGTCGATTATTATAGGTGCGCTGACTTTGGATTGAACCCACAACATTGGCATATCAGGATGATGTTCTAACCAACTGAGCTACCTGACCAGGGTAGTTTATCTTTTAAAAAGCTCTGAAAGCAATGAAAGCTCTTGCTTTCATTGATCTTTTGCACTTTTTTTAGACTCTACAATTTTATTTCTGCTGTGTTCTTTATTATTTCCTTTCTGCTATTCACTTTGGGCTTTGTTTGTTGTTGTTTTTTAAGTTCCTTTAAGTGTCAAGTTCGATTGTTTATATGAGATTTTTCTTGTTTCTTGAAGTAGGCAGATAAGGCTGTAAATTTTCCTCTTAGAACTACTTTTGCTGTGTTCTATAGATTTTTAAGTTGTTGTGTTCTCATTTTCATTTATTTCAAGGTGTCTTTAGACTTTTTTCTTGATCTCATTGTTAATCTATTCATTATTTAGTAACATATTTTCTAGTCTCCACATGTCTTTTTGTTTTTCAGTTTTTTTCTTGTGGTTGATTTCTAGTTTTATATCATTGTAGTCAGAGAAGATGCTTGATATGATTTTAATCTACTTAAATTTAGTAAGTCTTGTTTTGTGTCGTAACATGTGGTCTATCTTAAAATGTACCATGTGTACTTGAAAAGATAATGTACTATATTCTGCTGCTTTGGGGTGAAATGCTCTGGAGATATCAATTAAAATTATCTGATCTAGTGTGTCATTTAAGGCCATCATTTCCTTGTTGATTTTCTGTCTGGAAGATCTATCTGCTGATGTCAATGGGGTGTGAAAATTTCCTACTATAACTATATTATTGTCAATCTCTCCCTTCATGTACAAAATAATTTGTTTTATATATTTAGGTACTCCTATGTTGGGTATATAAATGTTTACAAGGATTATAGCCTCTTGTTGTGTTGCTCCCTTTATCATTATGTAGTGTCCTTTGTTTCTTACTACAGCCTTTGTTTTAAAGTCCATTTTGTCAGAAATAAGTATTACCTCACCTTTTTTTTTTTTTTTAATTTTCATTGCATGAAATATCTTTTTCCATCCCTTTACTTTTAGTCTGTGTATATTATTTGCTCTGAGGTGGCTGTTTTGTAGACAACATATATAAAGGACTTGTTTTCTTATCTATTCAGTTACCCCATGTTTTTTTATTGGAGTACTTAAGCCATTTACATTTAAAGTGATCATTGATAGGTACATATTTATTGACATTTTACTCTTTTAATTGTGTCCTTCTGGTTTTCTTCTTCTTAAAAAGACCCTTTAACATTTCTTGTAATATTGGTGTTTTTGTTTTTGTTTTTAACAGGGACAGAGAGAGTCAGAGAGAGGGATAGATAGGGACAGACAGACAGGAATGGAGAGAGATGAGAAGCATCAATCATCAGTTTTTTGTTGCAACACCTTAGTTGTTCATTGATTGCTTTCTCATATGTGCCTTAACCGTGGAGCTACAGCAGACTGAGTAACCCCTTGCTCGAGCCAGCAACCTTGGGTACAAGCTGGTGAGCTTTTTACTAAAGCCAGATGAGCCCGCGCTCAAGCTGGCAACTTCAGGGTCTTGAACCTGGGTCCTTCCACATCCCAGTCCGACACTCTATCCATTGCGCCACCGCCTGGTCAGGCTAATATTGGTTTTGTGGTAACAAACTCTTTAGTGTTTTGTTGTCTGGGACTCTGCACTTCCTGATCTTATTTGTTTTTTTCCTTCACCAGATTAGTAAACTCTTCAGTTATTATTTCTTTAAATAGGTTTCAATCTTTAGCTCTCTCTCTACCCCTATGATGCAGATGTTATTACACTTTATGCTATCCCAAAGGTTCTTTATCTTCTTTTATTTTTCTTTTTTCTGTTCTGATTGGATGTTTTCTCTTACCTTGTCTTACATATAGCTGATTCCATCGTCTGTTTTATCCAATCTACCCTTTAATACATTCTACTGTATTATTCATTTAAGATATGGTATTCTTCATCTCTGAATGGTTCTTTTTTATGGTTTCTATGCCCTTTTTCATGCTGCTGTAGATCTCATTAAGTTTCTTGAGCATTCTTATAATGATTTTTTGAACTCTATACTGATAAATTGCTTGCCTCTATTTAATTTAGCTCTTTTTCTGGCGATTTCTCCTCTTCTTTTATTTTGAGCATTTTTTTTTTTTTTTTGTCTCCCTATTTTGGCTGACTCTTTGTGTTTACTTCTATGTACTGGTAAAACTGCCATGACTCCAAATCTTGGTAAGATGATCTAATGTAGTAGGTGTCCTGTGGACCCAGTTAGTATAGTCTCCTTGGTCACCTGAGCTGGGTGTTCTAAGAATGTTCCTTGTGTGTGTTATTTGGGCCCTCCTGTTGTAATTGAATCTTGACTGCTATTGCCAGTTCATGCATCAGGTTGACCCTCAGGCTAGTTGACTGTAAGGATCAACATTAACCACAGTGTATGAGCTACTGTCCAGGTGCTTACCATACAAAGCAGAATTAGCCTTAGCAAGATCTGGTGCCTCCAGAGATTCTAAACCCAGTTATCAGATTTATCTTCCTAAAATATTGCACTGTCTTTTTTCTTTCTGCTTAAAAAACAGTTAGTAGCTGCTTATCACTTAGCAAATAGAATCCAAGTTCCTAGTCAGTTCTTTAGAGAATGCTACAAATAATATTGGCTCAACCTACTTTTCTAGTCTGAACTTCTCTATCTGTTCTGTTCAGGGGTAGCCATGCAACACTCCCTGAGAGTTCCTTGTGCCTCTTCTCTTTTCCCTTGCCTCATGATAGTGTTGCTGTCAGAAGTATGCTGTCTCCTTCTGCCTGTTCTACCCATCATTTAAAGCCTGTCTCAAAAACTGTTTGTTTGTTTTTATTTAGACAATTAAATTTAACAAGGTGATATTGGTCAATCAGAGTACATAGATTTAGAGAAAACATCTCCACATCCGTTGGACAGTTGATAATGTTGTATACATGTCACCCAAAGTCAATTCATCTTCTGTCACCCTATATTTTCTTTCCCTTCTCCCTGGTAACCACTGCACCCTGTCTATGTTCATGAGTCATGATTTTGTGTACCACTTATTTATGGAATCATACAGTTCTTAGTTTTTTCTAATTTACTTATTTCACTCAGTATAATGTTATCAAGGTCAATCCATGTTGTTATAAATGTCACTATGTCATCATTTGTTACGGCTGAGTAGTATTCCATAGTATATATGTACAACATCTTCTTAATCCAATCCTCAATTGAAGGGTATTTTGGCTGTTTCCATGTCTTGGCCACCGAGAACAATGCTGTGATGAACATGGGGGTGCATGTGTATATACATACTCATGTTTCCAAGTTTCGTGGGTATATACCCAGTAGAGGGATTGCTGGGTCATGTTGTAGTTCTATTCTTAATTTTTTGAAGAACTACCATACTTTCTTCCATAATGGTTGCACTAATTTACATTCCCACCAACAGTGAATGAGGGTTTCTTTTTATCCACAGCCTTTCCAGCACTTGCTACTACCTGTTTTGTTGATAATAGCTAATATAACAGGTCTAAGGTGGTATCTCATTGTAGTTTTGATTTACATTTCTCAAATAGTTAGTGATAATAAGCATTTTTTTCATATATCTGTTGGCCATTTGTACTTCTTCTTGGGAGAAATGTTTGTTCATGTCTTCTTTCCATTTTTTTTTATTGGATTGTTTGTTTGTTGCTGAGTTTTGTGATTTCTTTATATATTTTGGATATTAGTCCGTTATCTGAGCTGTTGTTTGAAAATATCATCTCTCATTTAGTTGGTTGCCAATTTGTTTTGTTGACAGTTTCTTTTGCTGTGCAGAAGCTTCTTAGTCTGATGTGGTCCCATTCATTTATCCTTGCCTTTACTTCCCTTGCCTTTGGAGTCAAAATCATAAAATGTTCTTTATGGCCAAGGTCCATGAGTTTAGTACCTATGTTTTCTTCTATGCAGTTTATTGTTTCAGATCTTATATTTAGGTCTTTGATCCATTTTGAATTAATTTTTGTGCAAGGAGATAAACTGTAGTCAAGATTCATTCTTTTGCATGTGGCTTTCCAATTTTCCCAGCACCATTTATTGAAGAGGTTTTCTTTTCTCCATTGTGTATTTTTGGCTCCTTTATCAAAGATGATTTGACCATATACATGTGGTTTTATTTCTGGGCTCTCTATTCTATTCCATTGGTCTGTGTGTCTATTTTTCTACCAGTACCAGTACCATGTTGTTTTGATTATCGTGGCTCTGTAGTATAGTTTAAAGTCAGGTATTGTAATGCCTCCAGCTTCCTTTTTTTTCCTTAGGATTACTTTGGTTATTCGAAGTTTTTTACGGTTTTTTATAAACCTGATGACTTTTTGTTCTATTTCTTTTTTAAATGACATTGAAATTTTGATGAGAATTGCATTAAATTTGTATATTGCTTTAGGTAATATGGCCATTTTAACTATATTTATTCTTCCTATCCAAGAATAAGGAATATTTTTTTTTTTATTTCATAGTCTCTTTTTAAATTTCCCTTAACAATGCTTTGTAGTTTTCATTATATATGTCCTTTACATTCTTGGTTATGTTTATTCCTAGGTATTTTATTTTTTTTGTAGCAACCATAAAAAGGATTAATTTTTTGAGTTCATTTTCTAAAGTTTTATTGTTGGCATATAAGAAGGCAATAGATTTCTGTGTATTAATTTTGTATCCTGCAACCTTACTGTATTGGTTTATTGTTCTAATAGTCTTTTTGTGGAGTCTTTGGGTTTTTGATGTACAAGATCATATCATCTGCAAAAAGTGAAACCTTTACTTCTTTCCCAATATGAATGCCTTTTATTTCTTTCTCATGTCTGATTGCTCTGGCTAGAACTTCTAGTACTATGTTGAATAAGAGTGGAGAAAGTGATCAGCCTAGCCTTGTTCCTAATTTTAGAAGAAAAGTCTTCAGTTTTTGCCATTTAATATTATGTTAGCTGATGCTCTGTCATAAATGGCCTTTATTATGTTGAGAAATTTTCCTTCTATACCTATTTTGTTGAGTGTTTTAAACATAAAATGATGTTGTATTTTATTGAATGCCTTTTCTGCAACTATTGATAAGATCACATAGTTTTTGTTCTTTGTTTTGTTGATATGCTGTAATACATTAACTGTTTTACGTATGTTAAACTATCCTTGTGATTCTGAGATGAATCTCATTTGATCATGATGAATTATTTTTTTAATGTGTTGTTGTATTTGATTTGCTAGCATTTTGTTTAGCATTTTAGCATCTGTATTCATTAGAGATATTGGTCTGTAGTTTTCTTTCTTTGTATTGTCCTTGTCAGGTTTTGGTATGAGGGTTATGTTGGCTTCATAATATGTGTTTGGAATTACTGCTTCTTCTTCAGTTTTTTGGAAGACTTTGAGTAGAATAGGAACCAAGTCTTCTTTGAATGTTTGATACAATTCACTAGTATAGCTGTCTGGCCCGGGACTTTTATTTATGGGGAGGTTTTTGATAGTTGTTTCTATTTTTTTCCTGCTTATGAGTCTGTTTAGGCTTTCTACTTTTTCATGACTCAGTCTAGGAAGATTGTATTGTTCTACAAATTTATCTATTTCTTCTAGATTATTAAGTTTGGTGACATATAGTTTTTTCATAGTAGTCTATGATAATTCTTTGTATGTCTATGGTATCTGTGGTGATTTCTACTCTTTCATTTTGGATTTTGTTTATATGAGTCCTTTCTCTTTTTTTCTTAGTGAGTCTTGTCAAGGGTTTGTTAATTTTGTTGTTTTTTTCAAAGAACCAGCTCCCTGTTTTATTGGGTTTTTAAATAGTTTTTCTGTTCTCTATTTCATTTATTTCTGCTCTGATTTTTATTATTTTCTTTTTTTGCTGGTTTTGTGTTGGCTTTGTTTTCTTTTTCTAGTTCCTTAAGATGTGATGTTAAGTGGTTTACTTGGGCTCTTTCTTGTTTTTTCATGTAAGCCTGTAGTGATATGAACTTCCCTCTTATTATTGCTTTTGCTGCATCCCAGAGATTCTGATATGTCATATTGTCATTTTCGTTAATCTGTATATATCTTTTGATCTCTGCTTTTATTTCTTTTTTGACCCACTCACTTTTTAGGAGTACATTGTTTAATTTCCACATTTTTGTGGGTTTGTTTACTTCTTTTTTTGCAGTTGAATTCTAGTTTCACAGCTTTGTGGTCAGAGAATGTGCTTGGTATAATTTCAATCTTTCTGAATTTGTTGATGTTAGTTTTGTTGCCCAACATACAGTCAATTCTTGAGAATGTTCCATGTACACTGGAGAAAAATGTATACTCTGGAGTTTTGGGATGAAATGTCCTGTAGATGTCTATCATATCCAATTGTTCTAGTGTTTTGTTTAAGGCCAATATTTCCTTATTGATTTTCTGTTTGGATGAATGATCTAGTGCCATCAGTAGTGTATTGAGGTCTCCAAGTATGATTGAATTTTTGTTGGTTTTTATTTTTGACCAGTTAGTAGATGTCTTAGATACTTTGGTGCTCCTTGGTTTGGTGCATATATATTAAGAAGTGTTATCTATTCTTGATTCAATGTCCCCTTTATCATTATGAAATGACCATTTTTGTCTCTGATTACCTTTGCTGTCTTGTAGTCAACATTGTTAGATATGAGTATGGCTACACCTGCTTTTCTTTGGATGTTATTTGGTTGGAGACTGTTTTCCAACCTTTCACTTTGAATATGTTTTTATCTTTGTAGCTTATATGTGTTTCTTGAAGGCAGAATACAGTTGGATTTTCTTTTTTGATCCACTCTGCTCCTCTGTGCCTTTTTATTGGTGAGTTCAGTCCATTTATATTTAATGTAATTATTGACATTTAAGGGTTTTCTACTGCCATTTTATGTATGCTTTCTGATAGCTCTGTATCTTGTTTTGTTCTTCTCTTGTTTTTTTGTTATTTGTTTTGTTTAGCTGTATTTCATATGTCTTTCCTCTGTTTCTTCTTTTTTTACACCACATGTTTCTGTAGTGGTTTTTTCAGGGGTGGTTACCATTAGGTAATAAAAAGGATTTATATCATATTCATTGTAGTACATTATCTTATGAGTGCTTCTGCACTCCATCTTCCATTGCTACTGTTAATGTTTGTCCTCTCCCCACCCTTTTTTGTCACAAATAAATCTTGTTTTTACTGTGATCTTGTTGGAGCTTTTACTTGTGATTTTGGTTTTTTTTTTCCTTGTATCTGGTTAGATAACCCCCTTTAGTATTTCCTTTACTGGGGGTTTTCTTGTGATAAATTCCCTCAGCTTCTGTATGTCTGTAAATGTTTTCATTTCCCCTTTCATATCTGAAGGATAGCTTTGATGGATATAGTATTCTTGGTTGGTAGTTCCTCTCTTTCAGTACTTCAAATGTTGGGGTCCAGTCTCTTCTGGCTTCTAGAGTTTCTGCTGAGAAACCTGAGGATGGTCTAATGCAGTGTTTTTCAACCAATGTGCCGTGGCACACTAATGTGCTGTAAGACAAGGTGAGGTGTGAGTATAAATACATTTAGAAACTATATTATTAACTATATGTATAATATGTACTGTGTTAGAGTGTCGTTTTGTGTCATTTTGGTAGGTGGTGTGTCCCAGGATTTTGTAAATGTAAAAAATGTGCCGCAGCTTAAAAAAGGTTGAAAATCGCTGGTCTATGTTATATCTTTCTTCTCCCTAGCTGCCTTGAGGATTCTTTCTTTGTCATTAATTTGTGATCATTTCATTACAATGTGCCTTGGAGTAGGTCTGTTTGGGTGGAGCCAACTCAGCATTCTGTTTGCTTCTTGGATTCGAGGCTCTAACTTTTTCCACAGGCTTGGGAAGTTCTTATTGATTATTTGTTTCAATATGTTCTCCATTCCCTTTACCCTCTCTTCTCCTGATATACCCATTATTCTTATATTGCTCTTCCTGATAGAGTCAGACAATTCTTATAGGGTTTTCTCATTTTTTTTTAATGTGTGAGTCTCTCTCGTCTCTCTGTAGTATCTCTAGTTGCGTTTCTTCAATGTCACTGATTCTTTTCTCTATCTGGCTTTTTCTATTGGCTAAGCTTGCTACTCCGTTTTTCAGTTTGTGTATTGTTTTTCATCTTTGTTTGGTTCTTTTTTATATTTTCAATTTCCTTGGTGAAGTACTCTTTTTATTTAGTTGTTTTTTGAGCTCACTAAATTGATTTTCAGTGTTTTCTTGTATCTTACTGAGTATTTTTAGAGCTTCAATTTTGAATAATCTGTCATTAAGCTCCAACGTTTCCATGTAATTGAGATTTTTTTCCTGGAGATTTTTTAATCATCTATCTGAGCTCTGTCTCTGTCTTGTGTTTCCATATTTGATGTTTTTTTCCTTGATGGCATTTGCCAGTGATATTGTTAATAACCCCAAGAAGAGATCATTATTCCTTTTTCTGAAAAGGTGTGCTGTACTACAAGATTTGCCTCTGCGAGATTCTTGGGTTATATGTGAAGGCTTAGCTGTTGCCTTTGTAATGATAAAGGCAGGGTCGTCGTGTTGGTAAGGGGGGGCTTATTGTTAGGGCTTTGCAACTTTATGATACCACCACTGGCTGACCAGGAGTCCTCCAGGACACTCCCTTATGTCCCAACAGAGCAGGTGATCTCATTTCCTGGTGCTCTCAACTATTACAGGAGCAAGCAGCCTGGAGACCTAGTAGATGGAGTTCTGCCACCACTGCTGTTTTCACAGCAAGGGGAGCAATGTGGAACCGGGACACTGGGGTGACAGAGTCCAGTCCCTCCTCCTATACCACTCTAAGCTCTCTAAGCACAGACCTGGGTTGGGCAGGGGGTGCGCTCCATAAGCTGGCGTCACCGAGTGTCGGAAGCAGCTGCAGCTGAGATTACAGATCAGTGGCTTCCTGTCCACACGGTCTAAACTCCCTCTGGCAAGCCAGTGCCCAAGCTTCAGAGCTGGTAGCATGCAGATCCCAGATCAAGAGCATCTGGGTGCCACAAGGCTAAATTTTGCTGGTCAGGTAGGCAGATTAAGTGTGCCCCAGTATCCTATGGGCTGATCTCCACAAGATATTCACCTGCAGTTCTTGGGAGCTTGCCACTTGGCTTTGTGCATGCCTCATGCCTATAATGGCTCAGCCCTGCAATCACAGGTGCAGCAGAAACCGGGAAGCGGCCCTGCTTCCCACTCTTGGTCATCACCCCTTGCTCTGCTCCTTCCCCCCAGACTATCCTCCCAGCTCCTCTGGGTCTGAGACAAAGCCTGCACAAACAGTGCCTCCCTCCCTCAGGTCCATGAGAAAGAAGAAAGACTCAGTCCTCTGGTATTTTTTCTTCTGTGTTTTGGCCCGCCTTCTTGCATGATCATACCTTTGTCTATCCAGTGTGAGTATATTTCAGGTTCATCTGGGATTTTTTCTCTGCATATACTTGTAGAATTTGTTGACATTTCAAGGGATAAGATGAGAACTTTCTCTCATGTCACCATTTCTCTGACCCAAAAACTGCCTTCTTCATGAAGCTTTTCACACCCAATTTATTGGCATGTACAAGTCAGAAGTTAAAATTTATTATATTATCTTGTATTTTAACAGAAAACTACCACATTTCCTACTAAACATTTGCTTCTTAAGGCAATAAATGGTGTTTTATTTTTCTTTGTAGTTTATTGTACTTGGTATAACAGCAATTCTATAGAAGGCATAGATAAATAATTTAAGTGAATTAATGTTTAGAGTAATAAAAATGTTTTTAAAAAGGTTGTTATAGTAGAATATTATAAGAACACTAAGTGACACTTAATTGTTTACTTTTAAGTGGTCAATTTTATGTTACGTAAATTTCACTTCAATTTTTTTTGATAGAGAATGAGAGAGGGACAGATAAAGGCAGACAGACAAGAAGGGAGAGAGATAAGAAGCTTCAATTCTTCATTGCAGCACCTTAGTTGTTCATTGATTGCTTTCTCATATGTGCCTTGACCAGGCAGCTACAGCAAAGTCAGTGACCCTTTGCTCAAGCCAGCAACCCTGCACTCAAGCCAGGTGAGCCTGTGCTGAAGCTAGTGACCTCGGGGTTTTGAACCCGGGTCCAATGCTCTATCCACTGTTGTATCCACTGCGCCACAACCTGGTCAGGCTCACTTCAATTTTTAAACAAATGAATTAATTGAATGAATTATTATATCTTTCTAACATTTATCTGGATATTTGGACTCACTTCTTTCTGACTTTTTACATTTTATAGAAGAGAATAATTCAACAAGTAATTGTATTTTCATATCAGCAGCATGAATACGCTCTATCACTAACTTCCCCCAATGTCTCTATCTTCTAGTTAGATTACTTTTGCAGAGTGGTGGCTCCACTGATCCCATAGCCTCTGATCTGAAGTGAATGGAAGACATTATTCTTTATATTTCTCACCGCTAATCTGATTCAATAAAGCCTCTTTGGCTTCCAGTCAGACTGTCTGAGAAAGTAGTTCACTATCTAAATGAAAAACAGGAAAATGGGTTTGAGAGCATCTTCAGTTTGAAAGGGAGTTAATTCGAAAATTCACAGGCAAACAAGGTATATATATTTAGCTACAAGTGAAAATCCCTTTCAAATATAAATCCTCCTTTGTATAAATGCTATCTCAGAGTGTTGCATATTTTACTATAGAAGAAGGCATTTTTGAGGGTATGGGGGGTAAATGGTGATGGACAAAGGCTTGACTTTGGGTGGTGAACATACAATACAGTGTACAGATGATAAGTTGTATAATTGTGCACTGAAACCTATAAGTTTTATAAACCAATATTACCACAATAAATTCCATAGAAAAGAAAAATGACAGATAAAAAAATATTCAATGTAGTATTTTGGGTAGGGTCATTTTACCTGCAATGTCACTCTAGCCACCATGAATGATACTTCTTTGGGTGTTGGTAGAATTGACTAATCGGTTGTTTCCACTTCCAGTCTCTGCCTTCTCCAATCCACCCTGCAAAATGCCAACAGATTTATTATTTTTGTCTACTCCCATATTCAGAAACATTACTAGTACTCCTTAACTACCCCCCAGAGCCCTAACTTAAGTCAATGGTTGTGAACATTGGCTGCATGTTAGAATCACCTGAATTGTTTAAGCATGCTGATACCTAGACCATTTGAATTCGAAGTGGTAGGCAGCAAGGCCTAGGTGTAGCTGTCATTTTGAAAACTCTTCAGATGATTCTGATATACAACCAGAGTTAAGAAACACCATTTTGGATGATCTTTTAGGAACTCTAAATGGGAAATTACAGAGGCAGAGCTGTGGGGTATAGGTAAGAAAGAAAGAGAAGATAGACCAGTCATAACCAAAAGAGAGAATTAAGCCAACTGAGATGTTGCTTGCACATTCCCTGGGTATGTGAAATATAGAGCTTTTACTCTCTGAGTAAAAATAGAAAATGAGCCTCACAACTAGTCCTTGCCAGTTACCATCCTTTGCCAGCCCTCAGTTTTTATACCTGGTTTTGGCAGAAGTGCCAACAATGTGGCCTTTTGCAGGTTCCAGGAGTCTGGCAGACCCCTGTTTCCATTCTGTTCCTGTACGTCCAACCCTGCCCCGTCATAGAAGACGGGACCCCTGAGAGGTAGAATTTTAAAAAACAAGGTTTTATGGACTGATAATTTCCCCCACTGCATATAACTAATAAGAGTGGCCATGTCCTATCTGCCACAGATACTCAAAAGCTCTTGCCTCCCTGGGGCAGGATTGGATACCATTTGCATCACATAGTCTGACAGTCAGGATTTTTGTTCTAAGGTGAAACTGTGACTCTTAAAGGATATAAATGATACTACTGTGAGCAGACAGAAAGACATCTGGTATCCCTGAACTCCTGTTAAGAGGTACTGCTGTCTAGGTTTTGCTACAGGACCTAGTGTGGGCTTTATCAGAGCACTTTATGACTTTACTTTTAAAAATGTTTCCTTGTAGTCATCATTATGAGGTAATGTATTAGGTAATGTCTTGAAAAATGGCCAGAGGGCTAAAGTGTTAACCTTACAGCTCACATACCTGAAAATAACAATGTTGATTTATTATTTTTGTATGACAATATCTTTGGAATGCCTCATAAACAGAAATTAATAGTGACAACTCTGTCTCTGTACTTCAACACAAACCTACCAACACATAATGCTAAGGGAAGCCAAAGCCACTAACTGAGTACTTTAGATAATTTCTCTCTCTTATCCTATCCTGGGTATATTCCGGCCTCTTTTGTCTCAGCCATCAGAGCCAACTTTAGTTACCCAAAGATGGCTAAAATCCACAGATGATCCTCCAATCATATTTTTTTTTAAAAATTTCAACCTCTGGTTCCCTCTTATCTCCTATCAGAATTTCCAAGAAGCAGCAGAGATATGACATGAAATACTCAGCACTAACGACAAAAAGCCTGGCTTGAAATGTGAGAGTGCTGGCAAAGAAAAGAATGAGGCCACATATTTATTTTTCATCCATTTCTTTTCTTTTTGTCCTTTTTATTTGAAACTTTCTGTGTGTTATTGCAAGCCAATTGCTATTTTTTTGGAATTTAAGTTAGCAAACACATAACAACATAATGTCTGTACAATCTAGATTTTAAAAGCATTAATTTGGGTTTATAGAGAAATTACTCTAGCAAACATTAATTTTTTTCTTTCCCTTATACCCTTGAGGCCTCAATGTTATAATGAAATATCCTGTTCACACCAGAACATTGTGTTAGAATAGTGTTTCTATCTCTCTGTCATTCTAGTATATTTGTGAGCCTTATCCTGACAAAAAAAATCTTTTGCTTTCAGATCTCTATCACCTAATATAATGCCTGGGACACTTGTTGGTGCTTAAAAAGTGTCTGATGAGAGAATAAATGAATAAATGATCCTCCTTTTCACATGACTCTATGATATAAATAGGGAATAGATATCATTATATGCATTGTCTTAACCCACAGCTGAGAGAAAGTTCTCATTGAGTATGAAAGAGAGCCTAGGACCCTCACCTCACAGCTTAGCTTTTGCTCCATATTTTGCTTATTAAAACAAATCATTTATATATAGCTTTTGAAGCAATATTTTCAGAAACAAAGTTTGGTCACTTAGCTAGAAGAATGCCTTTCTTTTTGTGTGTGTGTGTGTGTATGTGTGTATTTTTCCGAAGTTAGAAGCAGGGATGCAGTCAGACAGACTCCCGAATGCACCCAATTGGGATCCACCCGGCATGCCCACCAGAAGGCGATGCTTGGCCCATCTAGGATGTTGCTCCTTTGTGGCCAGAGCCATTCTAGTGCCTGAGGCAGAGGTTATGGAGCCATCCTCAGTGCCCAGGGCCAACTCTGCTCCAATGGAAACTTGGCTGTCGGAGGAGAAAAGAGAGAGAGAGAAGAAGGAGAGGGGGAAGGGTGGAGAAGCAGATGAGCACTTCTCCTGTGTGACCTGACCGAGAACCAAACACAGGACTTCCACATGCTGTGCTGACGCTCTACCCCTGAGCCAACTGGCCAGGGCCAAAGAATGCCTTTAAAAATTTTAAAACCAAAATATATTAATCAATAAAATATAAATTAAGCATATATTGTTGTACAAAACAATATTCGATGTGTTAAAAATATATAAAGTACATGGATGGACCTGGAAACTATTATGTTAAGTGAAATAAGCCAGGCAGAGAAAGAAAAATATCATATGACCTCACTCATTTGAGGAATCCAAGGAACAATGTCAACTGAGGAATGGAATTAAACCTGAAGGGAAAGAGGAGGGAGCTATTGGGAAGGGGGCAAGGGAGATGTTGACGGGAATACAGGGGAGGGGAGATACATTTGGGGTGACACTAGAATCTATGTAAACACAATAAATTAAATTAATATATATATATAAAAGTATAATCTCTAGAGTAGTCATAGATTCTAGGAGATTTGTATGTAATTGGGGAGATGTATAAACTCTCCTATGCAACTTCCTTCGACTCTAAATAAAATTGTTATATGTTCTTTACTACACTAATCGAATTATTTATTTCCATGAATGCTCATTTGCCAGAGTTTAGAGACTTGGTTTTATATATATACATACATATATAAGTTATTTTACTCAGTGCTTCATAGAAGTAAGAAATCCAAATAAAGTAATTAATATGTTTGTTGAATAAATGGTCACTCATAGAATGTGTGTATACCTACATATATGTGCAATACAAAATAATTTTATTAAGTGATTGGTCATGCGTTTATGTGAAATTTGGTATGTGTGGAAAAGTAGAAGGAAGCAAAGGACAGCTTTAGTATAACATTTCCATCACACCAACGTTGGGAAAACAAAGCCATGCCCAATTTACCCTGTGATGTTACAGTGGAAGTGCTAACCTACAATGTATGTAAACAAAACTGGTTTGGTCTGCATTTCAACTGAATCTCTGTTATAGTAATGTCCATTATTACATTTTATGAACATATTTTTTGAGAGTTTTTTCATTAAGCAGATTTTAGCATTGTTGCTTTTTAGTGAGGTTTTTAAAAGACTAATGAAAAGAAAGGTAAGTTTCATCCAAATACAGGGTGGGGCAAAAGTAGATGTACAGTTGTGAGTATGGGAAGCACAGAGTTTATTCCTGGATTATTATTTATTAATTATTGTATTATATTTCAAATAAACAACTGTAAATCTACTTTTGTCCTACCCTGTAATATCTCTGTATTCTTTTAAATGTACAATATGTGATATATTTTTTATTAAATGAAGTATATATTCTGAGGTCTAAAGATTGTAAAAGAGGCCTGACCTGTGTTGACACAGTGGATGAAGCATCGACCTGGAACTCTGAGGTTGCCGGTTTGAAACCCTGTGTTTGCTTGGTCAAGGCACATATAAGAGTTGATGCTTCCTGCTCCTCCCCATTCTCTCTCTCTCTCTCCTCTCTATAATGAATAAATTTAAAAAAAATTTTTTACAGATTGTAAAAGAGATTCCACTTTATTTTTTCTAGCATGCTTGAGGGCAGCTGTTCTTTAAATTTGAACATTATGAAGATGGAATGTTCTCAGAGATCAGCTAAAAGTTTAAAATATGGAAACTTTGCATCTGGACTATGGGTTTGGGCTCTGTGGGAAAGGTCCCCTTCTGGCCATCCTGCACGTCCTGAGGAGCTCAGTTCTGATGAGCTCCCTGGGAAGTCACAGACAGTACTCCCTGTTCTGACAAAAAGCCCCATGCAGGCATTGAGCCAAACAGATGCAGGTGTAAAGTAATAGTATCTTACATTTGCATAGCACAATATGTTTCTCAATGCAGTCTTATGAATTAGGGAAAAAAAACAGGTTATTTTTCCCAGGTTTTAGACAAGGAAACTGAACTGAAAATATGTTATTGGTCTATGTTCCCTGGTTCCTGGCACAGAGATCCTCAAACCCTTATCATTACCTAAGTGATAAAAGCACTAGGAGCATCTTTCATTCTAATATTTGATCTTTAACTCTGCTTCCTGATATCAAGATCCTAAATCCCTTGGAATTTCCTTGGTCATAGGAGTGTCTTTTTTTCTACTGAGTCAATTCTGGGTGGGCTCCAGGATTGGGACTGTTCACATGAAAGACCAAGCCATGATTAGAAGCTTGAAATTTTCAGCCCCTCCCCTCATTCTCCAGAGGGGAGAAGACCAGAAAAGGAATTAACAAGTGATCATGCCTATGTGATGAAGTCTCCATAAAAATTCCTAAGGTGTGGGGTTTGGAGACTAAGGTTGGTGAACACGTAGAGGGACTGGAAGAGTGACGGACCCAGAGAAGGCATGGGTGCTCCATGCCTGTAAAGCCAGTGGCCACAGGCACCATCACAGCTGCCTGGCCAGTGCAGGTTTGCATTTGATTTGGACAGTCGGTAATGAAACAATGGAGCCAAGAACTGGTGGGTCATTAGCTTTAATCCTAGCTTGCACCTGGCGGGCAAGAAATATACACAGTGGGATAGCACTTCCCTTTCCATTCAGGGCTCCTAAAGCCACTGACTCATCCGAGTTTCCTAGAATCAAAGGTTTCTAACCTCACCAGTCTCATTCACCTCTGTTCCCCATCTCCTTCTCTCTGCACAAACTCTGCATAAACCGGCTTTTCCCTCAGCACTCCACCATCTTAGCTGCTTCTCCTGGCCCCCTCCACATGGCCTTTCTCTACTCTCCCCTCTAATACTAATCTCAGGAACTGAGAGAGAGCAAGCTCCCGGTCTGCTCCCATTTTATAGTGTAGAAATCAAAACCTTTAATCCAGGGGTCAAGAACCTTTTTGGCTGAGAAAGCCGTGAACGCCATTTCAAAATGTAATTCCATGAGAGCCATACAATATGTTTTACACTAAATACAAGTAAATGTGTCATTTTATGTAAGACCAACACTTTTAAAGTATAATAAGTCTCTGAATTCTTTTTAATAACATTGTTATGCTGTTGCTAACCAATGATGAATAAAGTACTTCTTACCATTAATGCGACTTCTGGTGCTGCATGGTTTTGCTGATGGCTTTGTAGTCTGGTTGATACGTGGTGAGGTTAAGCTTCATGCAGGCGTTGAGACTTCGATCCTTTAAACGTGATCATAGGTTGGTCTTAACGTTCTTTAGATGTGAGAAAGACTGCTCACGTGCATAGGTAGAGCCAAACACTGTCAGTACAGCAATACTCACATGCTGCAGTGTGTGGTATGTGATGGGAGACGCATTCCAAGTTTTGACAATCAGCTGGTCTGCGGGTTGAAGTTTTTTCATTTCTCCCCACTTGTGTTTGCTCATCAACTCTGCTTGCTGTTGTGCAAGTCTTTCCAAATCTTCATTCAGGATACTCGATGTTTTTCATTTCAAGAAAAGTCCAGATTTCTCTCAGACAAGCTGTGAAATGGCTGAGCACCTTCCCTCTTGACAACCAACGCACATTGCTATGCAGAAGCAGACCAGAATAATCATTCCCAACTTCATCCAGCAGTGTTTTAAACTGGCGATCATTTAAAGCTCGGGCAACAATAAAGACCACCCAAAATGACCAGCGACATCACCTCACCAAGCTGCTTGCCACACATCTGAGCACAAAGTGCCTCCTGGTGTAGGATGCAGTGAAAACTTAGGATGGGTCTCTTTTCATGTTCACAAAGAAGCACTACGAATCCTCTGTTTTTCCCCACCATGCACAGAGCACCATCAGTACACACCAAAATAAGTTTATCCATCAGTAGATTTTTTTCTTTAGTGAACTCAGTGAAAGATTTGAATAAATCCTCCCCTCTTGTTGTCTCTTTCATAGGCAAAACAGCAAGACTTTCCTCATGTAGTGTGTTACCGACAGTATAACTTGCAATCACGCTAAACTGGGATAAATGGCTTATGTCTGTTGACTCATCCAAAGTGAAAGAAAAGAATGGTGCTGCATTTATGTCCTTCACTTGTGTTGCCTCGATTTGATTTGCCATCATGATGGTACAATCGTGAACAGTTCTTGCCTATAGAGGCATGTCTTTTATTCATTTGATTACCTTGTCTTTATCCGAAAAGTCATCAAAAAGTTCATTGGCAACATCAAGCATGAATGTTTTGGCATACTCCCCATCTGTAAATGGCTTTCTGTTTCTCACAATTGCTAAAGCACCAGCAAAACTAACCGAATTCCAGTCACCTTGTTAGGTCGAAACATGGAGTTGCTGCTGACTAGCTTGCACTCTGCACAGTAGCTCTTGACATGCTTTCTTCCTGCTGTTCCCCACTGGATATTTCGATGCAAATGTAGTATGGCGTGTGTCGAAGTGCCGCTTTATATTTGACCATTTCATGGATGCAATTTTATCATTGCATATTAGACACACTGCAGAACCTGCTCTCTCCACAAAGGTGAATTCCTCTGTTCATTCCTGCTGAAAAGCATGATACTCCTCATCTTTTTTTCTTTTAGCCATCTTCTTCATCAAAAGGGTTTCTACAATTAGCTAGCTGACTACTTGATTAAAAGGAGGGAAGTTTACTTCCTGACCTCACAGCAATCTGTGTATGTTATGCATTATCCAATAAAAATTTTGTGTTGTCCCGGAGGACAGCTGTGATTGGCTCCAGCTACCCACAACTATGAACATGAGCAGTCGGAAATGAATGGATTGTAATACATGAGAATGTTTTATATTTTTAATGTTATGTTTTTCTTATTAAAGATTTTTCTGCGAGCCAGATGCAGCCATCAAAATAGCTACATTTGGCTCGTGAGCCATAGGTTCCCGACCCCTGCTTTAATCCGATATACAAACAAGGAAGTCTCTGATACTAAGTCACTTATCTGAAGCATAATGGGATTCCTCTGAGAGTGCACCACCCTATATCAAAAAGGTTGGGAAAGGCTTAGTCTTAAAACTAAGCCTTAGTCCAGGGGTCCCCAAACTACGGCCCGAGGGCCACATGCGGCCCCCTGAGGCCATTTATCCAGCCCCCGCCACACTTCCGGAAGGGGCATCTCTTTCATTGGTGGTCAGTGAGAGGAGCACATTGACCATCTCA
This sequence comes from Saccopteryx leptura, assembly GCF_036850995.1. Classification (NCBI taxonomy): domain Eukaryota; kingdom Metazoa; phylum Chordata; class Mammalia; order Chiroptera; family Emballonuridae; genus Saccopteryx; species Saccopteryx leptura. Next base: position 35,780,368 of record NC_089509.1, read on the forward strand.
TTAGCCAAATGCAGGTCCATAGTTCCCATTGAAATACTGGTCAGTTTATTGATTTAAATTTACTTGTTCTTTATTTTAAATATTGTATTTGTTTCTGTTTTTGTTTTTTGGTTTTGTTTTTTACTTTAAAATAAGATATGTGCAGTATGCATAGGGATTTGTTCATAGTTTTTTTTATAGTCCGTCCCTCCAACGGTCTGAGGGACAGTAAACTGGCCCCCTGTGTAAAAAGTTTGGGGACCCCTGCCTTAGTCTATAAGAATCCTGCCTGCTTACAGCCTGTCCCTCCATATCCAATGCAAACTATAAGCGAGCAAACATATATATCATTATTTACAAATTTATTTGACCAACAATGCCCCGTCCCATGTACCTCACTCTATGCATCTTTTCCACTTGGATATTCATCTGTTTCCTTTCTCATATCCTTTTATAATAACCCGATAAAAACTAAGTAAACTCATTCCTGAGTTCTGTGAGCCACTCTAACAAATTAATTGAACTGAAGGAAGGGGTTGTGGAAACATCAGATTTTTAGTAGGTTGATCAGAAGCATAGGTAACACACAACCTGGCCCTGCAGTCGGCATCTGAAGTGGCAGGAGCAAGAGTGTAGGCCAGCCTTGTAGGACTGAGCCTGTGTCCTCAACTTGTGGGATCCGGTCCTGTCTCTAGGTGACTAGTGTCAGAATAGAGTTAAATTGTGGAACACTCAGCCCAAGTCATAGAATTGCTTGGTATAGGGAAATCCCCACATATCTGGTGTCAGAAGTTTTGTGGAGGGAAAAAAATAAAAACAAAAAATAAAACAAACAAACAAAAAAAGAAGTGTTATGAGTATGATAGTTTTGTGAAAGTAAAAGAAAAACAGGAGATTGGCTTTTTCCTCCTCAAGGGACTGGCGAAGTCCCACAGTAGGAAGGAGTGAAGGTGGAACAAGAACCTACATATTCTATCAGATCTTCCTCCTATAAGGGGTTGGAGGATAAAAGCATCACCAGTTTTATAATTCCCTGGCTATGTGACCTTCTGCAAGTTTCTTAAGTTCTCTAAACTTGTGCAGCCTCAGTGATAAAATAGAAAAAAATATATCCCATTGTTTCTCTGAGGGTAAAATAATGTTTGAAAAGTTTTGTCAACACCAAAGTATTATTCCAACTTTTTCAGAACATTCAATATTTTCAAACAAAACAGGTACACAATTGAATGGCTACAATTCTGAAATCCCCAAAGCTCTAAAACTCAAAGTATTTCTAATTCTAATACATAGTTTTACCCAAACTGAAGGGCTTATTTATTATCTTGTTTTTTCTTAGTTGGTGTAAATATTTATTGTTTCACAACAGAAATATCAAAATAATTCCAAGGTTATGAGTTGCCGCCTCATACTTGCTGCAGCAGAGATCACAAGGCTTGTAATATGGAATGGATGCCCATTGACCCAGGTTAGAAACCACCGCAGACAGGACGTGCAACTCTGGGTGACAATGTTTGGATGTCAGAGGGTGGGCGGTTTGAGGGTTAGCCACAGGATAGGTCCACTTTAAAGCAGACTTTGGTCACTCCTGGTGGGCGTGCTGGGTGGATCCCGGTCAGGCGCATGCAGGAGTCTGTCTGACTGTCTCTCCCTGTTTCCAGCTTCAGAAAAATACAAAAAAAATAAAATAAATAAATAAATAAAAATAAAACCTTTAAAGCAGACTTCGGACAGCTTTAGAGAAGTCACACCCTTCCAGTCACAAACTGGACCTTGATCCCTGGTCTTGAAATTAATGTGGCTCTTTAAATGATTCTTCCTAGAGCAACACAATCAGGCGCTAGAACCAGAAGCCATGGTAGAAAATGGAAGCGCAAAGACACTGGGCAACATATACCTGAGTCTGAATCCTTGACCTACTGCTTACCAGCTCTACAGCACTGGCACGTTTATCAAGGTTTGTAAATCACTGTTCCTCACCCTTAATAATGTTTCTGAGGTTGTGGTAAATTTGAAAGGTATGGCATATGTAGAAGCAGCTTCTGTGGTAACTGACAAGTGTCTCATCAAAGATAGATTTTCTCTCTTTTTGTTTGATACCATTTCTGCAGTATTTCCCTTCACAGAAATGTCTACCATAAGGTTATTTATGAAGTTTTTCTTCAAATTGCTAATTTATTATTGTTGTGGTTGTTAATTCAAATGGCTAAGGGTTTTTATTTTTCCGTCCTGAATCTTGGTCTGGATCTGTGCCATTTTAAAGTCCAGAAAGTTGATTTCTGGTTTAATTCCAGTATTATTCTGCCAAGTTAGTTTAAAAAACAAATAAACGTTTTAATAATATTTGAGGTTTATAATGCATGTGTCTCACAGTTTACAAGAAACAAAGCAAAACACCCTATGTGATAAAGCGTGTTTATGGCAGATCAACTAATTACATTTCTCAATATATGAAATTTGATGGCTGGCTCTAGTCTGTGCAGAACTGTAGGGCACACACTGTATCTTGACGGTGATTCATACTGAAGTTCAGAAGGCTGGAGCTCGTGATAATAGCACAGGAGCTTTGGCTTGACTAATTTACATAATTTTAAATAGGTCTTGAGTTAAAAAAGAAAAGTCTCTTCGAAGTTTAATTACCACAGTTATAAATGCATGAAGAGAACACTCCTCCACTGTTCAGGTTTCTTGCTACTGCTGCGTCAGATAGCGAAGAGCTCATTCTGAGGCCATCAGAGAACCTCTGGGCCAGTTGTCGCTCAAAACCCCTTCTTCTCAAGCAGAGGAGAATATGCTGCAAAAGGAAGGCTTGCGTGTTTATGAAGCTGGCCTGCAGGTCCGTGGGGAACATAAGACAATTCAGTCAATGGTCATCAGGCAGAGAGTCCTAATAAAATCAGGCAAACCGCACTAATGTGGATACAAGAAAATCAACGCCAGGGAAAGTTTTAACTTCAAAATGAACAAAGAGCTTATTATAAGAAACTATAGAAAACTACTATATGACCTCAAGACAGAAAAAGGAATTGTAAGACAAAATACATAAACCATAAAGGAAAACATTGCCAAATTTTGCTCCATTATAGTGTAGAATGTCTGTAGATCAAAAGTAAACTGCAGATACTTTATTGGCTAATAAACATATAAAAATGTTTAATGTGATGAATAACTAGAAACATGTAAAAGTAAACAGATCTGTCAAAATTTTAAAAATTCCGAACACCAAGTTCTGACATAGACATGGTGAAGTGGAAAGTCTGCTGCACTAGCTGGAAGGGGAATACAAATTAGTAGAGCCACTTTGGGGCAGAAGTATTTGACATTACCTTCTAAGGTCAAACATGTACCTACTCTTGCTCAGGAATTTCATCCTAGAGCAAGACTTCCCACAGATGGCAGCCCCACGTGTGCTGTGCTTGGGTCACATGTGCCGAGATATTGATTCTGGAAGCCTGGGGACAGGTAGGAAAAGACCCCTTTGGAATGTCCTTTGGACATTCAGTGAGGTTTCTCATCTGTTGTCATAAATATGCCATACACATATTTTTATTTCCTATGTGGGAATTAAGTTGAGCATTTTTCCGCAGGAATTTGTGCCTTCAAAAATACATGACTACAACATTGCTTATATCCTGTATTAAAATAAGAAACATGGCCCTGGTCAGTTAGCTCAGCCAATTAGAGATCGTCCCCAAACAAAAACGTTGCAAGCTTGATCCCAAGTCAGGGCACATGGGGGAAGCAACTAAAGAAGACACAACTAAGTGGAAAAGCAAATGAATGCTTCTCTTTCCCCTCTGCTCTCTCTCCTTCCTCTTCCTGTCTCTAAAAAAATCAATCAATAATAATAAAAAAAAATACACCCTGGCCAGATAGCTCAGTTGATTGGGAACGTTATCCAGAAACTCAGAGGTTGCCAGTTTGATCTCTGGTTAGGGGACACACAGGAGCAGCTCCATGTTTCTATTGCTCTGTCTCTCTCTCCCTGCCTCTCTCTAAAAACAAACAAACAAACAAACAAAAACATGATTAGAGCATTGTCTATAATAACAAAAACTTGGGAAGCATTCAAATGTCCCATTTGGAACTTTCCAATTCAGTAAGGTTTCCTCTGAAAGGTTTTCAAAGTCTCATCTCCTGTTACATTTTGTCCCATTTTCCTTTTTTAAAAAAATTTTTCTATTAATTTGAGAGACAGAGAAGAAGGGAGAGAGAGGGAAAGAGAGAGAGAGAGAAAACTATCAACTTGGTCTTCCATTTAGTTGTACACTCATTGGTTGCTTCTCGTATGTGCCCTGCCCAGGGATAGAACCCACAACCTCGGTGCTCCAGTAGGACACTCTATCCACTGAGCAACCTGGCCAGGCCTCTTACTTTTCTGTGTATTCACTTCACAGTGACATTCTATTATATATAAATTATATCTATTATTTATGTGTGTATATATATGTATATATATTTTCTGTTATTTGTTTGTTTATCTCTACCACTGTATGTCTATTCCATGAAGGTAGAAAACTACCTATTTTATTCACTTTTACATACTCAGAACATAAAACAGTATGAAGCACAGGAGACACTCAAATTTTTTTTAATATTTAATGAGTGTCTTTTTTTATTGTGTGTATTTATAGAACAGAATACTATACAGTTTTTAGAATATTTGAACCAACATAGAAGTGTTCTCAAAAATATAATTTGTACAACTAAGCAGATTTAAAAATTATATGTATAAAATACTATGTTTGTAAAAAGAGAAAACATGCAAAATATGTATATAGATATTTGACGTCTATTATATATGTATAATAATAGTATAAAATATACTTGAGAAAGATACACAGAAAATTTAGAAACTACTAGAGTTACTTCTGAGAACAGAGCAGAGGAAAGAAGAGACAGAGTGATACAAGGTAATGTGTAGCTTCAGCTGGATCTGTAAAATTTTATTTCTTTTAAAAAATGTCACAACTATGGTAAATGTAGTAGTACCCAATAGACCTGCATAGTAGATTTGCACAGTTGTTTGTTATACATTTTAGTACATTCTTGTATGTTTGAAATATTCTTTAATATATATTTAATTTAAAAATACTATTCACTTGGTAAACAATTCACTTTTTGTCTACATAGGCAAGTGTTTGGGAGAACTGGCAAACTTCAGAGGCCCAGGAACGTTTGCCTCTTCTGCAACATGGATCAAAACCCTCTTCTACATCACATCATTCCCCACCCCCTAAGCTTTATTTAAGAGGCAAACTAGAGAAAAGTTTACCACCAGTGAATATGGGCTCTCCCTTTGCCATCTGAATGGCTCAGATAGTGTCTGCCTCCCCTCAGCTGTCTTGAATGGCTCTACAATTAGTGCTTTGTTCCACTTCCTACCCCAGGCTCAACATCCCGGAAGATCTGAGGAGTTTCCTCCTCTGACTTCTGGGATGTGCTGGGCATGGCAGTAGCAGGGACTGTCATTTCAACTGGCTGCAGCTGCTGTGATTCTGATACTGGGGAATGTGCACTTTAGCATCATGTCCCCTCTTGGATGCTAAACAGCTCTTTTCAGTCTTAATAGATTCTTGGAGGCGGAGGAAGTGGAGGCTGAGGTTAGCTTGTGTGCCTGTCTCAGTTAGATTGGCATCTGGCCCTGAGCCGACCATTTAGTCAGATGGTATTGTTTTCTGTTACATTAATAACACAAGCGCACGCACACACGCACAAGAGCATGAGCCATTCACGCCATATGTCTCCATGCCTACAAATTACATTGCCGTGGCCAAAATTATATTTAACCAGACACTGAGGTATAAGCCCAAAATACTATTTGTTGGCATCTATAACCATGTGAAGTTTCATTTTTTAAGATGGTGGTAGGATGGAGATAGTAGATGAAACTCCCTTCAAATAATTTCTACTATCTTTAGCGGAAAGAACATGCAGAATATGAGAAGAAGAGCAGTTCTACCAATTCTCACACACAGAGGTTTTGGAAACTTTTTAAATCCTAGGGGAGCCACAGTGGACCATTAATATGATCTTCTCCCAGCTTCCTAAAAATGGCTAGAATGAGCATAAAACTCTGCCTCCTTCTTTTACCCTTAGTGGCTCTCTTCCAGGTTTAAAGCTTCCACAAACCCATTAGTATCTGCCTCTCACTCTCTATAGAGTCCAGAAACTTCAGAACTGTTAGAAGAAACTATCAGCTAGCAAACTGTGGCTCCAAGGGTGAAGTCCAACCAGCTGCTTGTTTCGTTCTTTTTTAATAAAGTTTTATTAAAACACAGCAATGCCCATTTCTTTACAAATTGTCCATGGCTGTTTTCACACTATGACGGTAAGGTTGAATAATGCTGAGGAAATCATATAGCCTCAAAGCCTAAAATATTTATTATCTGGCCCTTTACCAAAAAAGTATGCCAATCTCTCTGTAATAGAATCCTGTGGGTTGGAGGACTGACTAGGATACAGGTTATGGCCAAGGAATAGCAGGTCAAAAAGATACTTATATTCAATTTATACCAACTTTATACCATGTTAGTAGTAAAACTGGGGCCAAATGTTTACACCTTTATTATTTACTTTTTAAATGATAAGATCATAGAAGGACTCCTTTATAAAGTAGTCCTTTCCTTGATTAAAATTTTTTCCTGCTGTCCCATTATCACTCTCCCTAAGATAAACAATGAAATAACACAGACCTTTAATTCTCTGTGACTCATCCTCTTTATTCAAGCTGTGATTGCTTCCCAGACTTGTCACCCCACCCGATGGCCTGGTGCCAAGGCGACACACCACTGGAGTAGCCCAGAGTGCCAAGGAGGCAGACAACACATGGCTAGTTAAATGTCCTTCAAAGGACAACATGAATAAGCCTCCCCAAGCTTTAGGTCATAGGCCCATAACCAGCTTCTGACTATTGCTGTCCCTTTGTCTTAGAAGAAAACTCAGGCAGATGCTGACTGGACACGATACAATTTTTGGTGTCTATGAGTTCTAAACCACCTGAGTGATCCAAGCTACAGGAAAAATGACTATTTCAAAGAACTCCCATCCACCACTTACTGTAAGTTATGTCAGTTACCAGACAAATTCTAACTAATGTTATACGCATAGCAATATATTTGGAAAAGTTAACTAACCCAACAAAAATCTACTCTGGATTTTTTTTTTTTTTTTTTAAATACATTGGTCTGCTCTGTGAGTCGTATAATTCAGAGCAAGTCACTCAACCTCTTTGGGTTTCAGAAATGAGGAGTTTGGACCAAATAGCAAGAAAATAATCTTCCTAATTTACAGAACACTTTCACGAGTATTATCCTATATTGTTATTCTATGATTTCAGATAAGTCGTGTATCTCCACTATACTTAAATGCCTTCAAAATGCCGAAAGCAGCTTGGCAGCCTGGAAATAGTGTGATTTTTTTCCCCACTGTGCTCTTCTTTACAACAAAGGTATTGTTCAAAAAAGCAAGAGAGTATTTTAAGGGTTTGGATTTTCTGTTTTCCAGCCCTATCCTACACCCATGGCTTCCCTCATCCTCTTTATACACTCCTTCCAGGTAACTGGCTTTGGTTAGTTGTTGCCATTGGTGTAAGATTAAAGCAAATCTAAGAAACCTTGGCAGACACCATACAAAACGCCAAGCCTCAGTGCGCCAGGCCTAGCTGCACCAGCCTGATCCCGAGGAAGACAAGAGGCAGCACAAGGCTGCAGCACGGGCTTCTCAGGTGTCTCCCTCCCCTTCCCTCCCACCAGCCAGCTGTTTGACTTCTGTGAAGCAGTTGGCCCATCTGAGCTTCTCTTTCCCACGCGGCTGAATTAATCCTCGTGGAGTCTGTGTGGTGAAAACCTCAGGCTCTGGCCTGAGGCTCTCAAAATTTTCAGAATTCTGGCAGGAAAAAAAAAAATCTATGGTATACTGTATTCTGATAGTTTTGTGGATGACAGTGTGTATTTTTGGGGTGAGGTTTACAGTCCAAGAGTTTTTTATGTTTAAGCGGTGGGTGGAATGTGGAGGTGGTCAGACTCACTCTGTGGAGGCTTTTTAAGTTGCCAAGTGTTTTCTCTAAGGCTCACGTGTACAGTCAGGCTAGGATTTTCTCTCCCAACATCCTCAGCTGGCTGCATTTGGGCCTCCGTGGGAGTTACCTGAGCGTTGGTACTGAACACTTGGTATAAAAATCTCAGACAATGATTAAAGAAAGATGTAAAACCTCCCTGCCCAGCAGCTGAGAGGTTGATGTGATGTGGAAAGAAAACAAAATCAATTTTCAACTCAGTTTCTTGCCAAGTAACATTCGGCCAGTCAATCAAGCCAGACACTTGGGGATTTTAATGTAATTCTGGTGCTTCAGAAATAAGGTATAGGAGCCAAATGTGTGAAGGTTGGTGAGATGCTAAGTCCTAGGGAAGATGAGAATTAAACTGAAAAACAAAACAAAACATTGTTATAATATCACTTCCCGAGGGGTTAGTTTATTTTATATGCCATGAAAATAAAATGTACTTCAGCTAAAAAATAAAATAAGCAGCAGTGCGCATGGGTCTGACTGAACACCAGTTCCGAGGATGTTCTTGGCACCTTAAAAATAATAATGTAAGTAGCACAGAAAGAATTTTCAGAGCACAGCACCTAAGTAGACATCACTGAATTGGTTTCATAGACTTTTATTTGGTTGGTTTCCTAATTTGTTAGGATCCAAGCAACTTTTATTCATTTCTACCAGAGTAGTTCTCTTTTATTTTTCTCAATGTCCTCTGATATTGAGAATCATGGTGTAATTTCACTTGAAAAGTTCTGCAGCTAAAAGAACTGGAAAAGCATTGGGTTAGGTTATGTTTGAGGATTCTTATGGCCTTTTTAGAGAGGAAAAAGGAAATGAATCATGGAGAGAATAGTGTGACAGACAATGCTGATGTTTTTACCTAGTTTCTTCTCTCCACTCACCCTCACTCCCATCTTTTCTTGCTTGCAATCTCTAGCTTTGTCCTGATATTTAGGGCTGCCAGAAGTTTAGGGGTAGAGACCATCCCTGGTCAAAAGGTTAATCTCGGTTGGACTGTGCCAATCAGAGTTGTAGTCTCAATCGTTAGCCATCATTGGTGTAGGCATGGGCATATGCTTTAACACTGAACTATTCTAGAATTAGAATCTACTGGGAATATCTGAAAAAGACTTTCTTTGCTAGAGAAAAGAGGCACAAAGTCTGTTTCCTCTGCTGGAACTCTGCATTAGGGCCAGCTATATCCTTTGTAGAACCCAGTGGACACTTAAAATGTAAAGATCCTTGTTTCTTTCTTCAACATTCTCCTGACTCTCCCAGTACATGTGCTCAAACCCCCACCGGAGGCAAAGGGTGGCAGTAGCTATTGAACAAGGACCAGGAGTCTGTAACTTGCCCAACCTATGTGGTGAGGCAAGGCTACACGTAAGTCAAGGCTCCAGGTGCTTGTTGCATTCTTTTTTGTCCCATCTGACTTCACTTACAAAGACACACATTCAAAGTAAAAATTTTAAGACTTTTAAGATGTCAAAGCCCCCAACATGCATTCTTCTGAGCTTGGAGCTCTGTGCAAGTGTACTGACTGAACACCCGTGAAACCAGTCCTTGTCTTCATGCAGCACATGTCACCTAACTGCCTCAGCCGTCTTGAGACCACAGAGTGAGCATGGCCACATTAGGGAAGAAGGCCAAAAAGTGCCTGGGTCCTTAATGTTAAGCTGTTAAATTAACCAACACCTCAAGAATTTTTGTTATAAGAGGTAATAAACCTCTTGTTTTATAAACAACCTTTACTTGGGTCTTTTAGTGATGACAAAAGTATTCTAACTAATAGGAAAGATTACACATTGATGAAAAAGTCTACAAAGGGACTAGAAAGAGGTGGTTAAGTTAGAAGAATTCTGCTTTAACATTCAAATCAATGGCCACTCTTCTAGACTAGAGAATGCTGTTCCTGATTTTTCTTGACCACTGTGCAGGGCATGAGAGGGCCAGTGTGTTCTTTGGAACCGAAGCACAAATAATGTCCTTACACTCCACCCCCTCATATTCCTCCACTCTTAGAAGGCTTAACAAGTTCAAGTAGGGCAGATATTGGCAAACTGTGACACGGAGAATAAACACAACACCCACATTGATTTTTAGGTGCACAAGAGTTGAGATGATAGAAAGAGGTTATTGTGAACCTCAGAGATAGTTTGAGGCAAAATAACAAAATAGATGAGATTTGCTTTTTGCTGTCCTTTATAATAGAGTTTTCCTTTCTTTTTTTCCAGATACCCAATGCTCCCCTCAAGATAAGTACTTTGGGTTTTATTCTTGATCATTCCTGCTTATGCTACTAATTAATACATTTAAGTATTACATAAAATTTTGTACATAAAAATTTGATTGATCAGCCCCTAAATTTTTGTCAAACTTTATTGGCTGCTCTGTGCCCCTCCTGACAGAGTGAACCTTTGGGGACCTCAAGAGGTTCCAAATCCATAGAATTCCTCCTGGAGTCATGGGGTTGAATGTAGAATAAATACCTTCTGGGGAAAACCGCTGCAGTGAAAAGGTAGTATAGAGGAGAGCCTTGAAGGGTGTTTCTCAAACATTCCTAGAGACTTGAAGGGTGTTTCTCAAACATTCCTAGAGACTGGAGCAGAGGTATATAAATTAGGAGTCACTTTTTTACTTGAGCAGGTTATACTGGGTTGAATAACAGCCCCCCCAAAATATATACCGGTCTACCGGAAAGTTCTGTCTGTTTTTGGAATAAAACAAAATACAAATTTTTCTTACCGTCAATAAACTTTATTAAATAATATAATTGCCATTATTATTAATGATTTCTTGCCAGCTTGAGGGCAATTTATATATCCCATTTTTGAAAAATGTTTTATCTTTTGATGCAAAAAATTGAACCAGTGCTTGTTTGATATCTTCTTCATTTTTGAATTTTTTGCCCTTCAAGACATTTTGTAAGGACAAAAACAAGTGATAGTTGGAGGGTGCTAAGTCCGGGGAATATGGTGGATGTGACAGAATTTCCCAGCCTAGTTCTGCAATTTTTTGACAAGTCCCCAAAGCAGCATGTGGCCTGGCATTATCATGATACAGTATGATGTTCTTCCTATTGAATATCACGGGCCTCTTTTCTTGGACTACTGTCTTTAAATTATCCAGTTGCTGACAATACTTCTCCGAATTGAGCTTTTTGTTCCGTTTTAAAAGCTCATAATGTATTGGTCCTCGAATGTCCCACCATATACACAACATTCTCTTATTCAGAGTCAAATTTGGTTTAGAGGTGGAAGGGCTAGGTTTTCCGGGTTCACGATATGCCCTTTTCCTTTCGATGTTTTCATAGGTAATCCACTTTTCATCCCCAGTTATCATCTGGTTCAAGAAGGGCTCAATTTTGTTCCGAGCAAGCAGAGATGTGCATATGATGACTCGATCATCCAAATTCTTCTGACTTAATTCATGTGGCACCCATCTTGAATATTTCCACACCAATCCTATCTTCCGAATATGGTTCGAAATGGTTTGCTGAGCTGAATTAAGCCTTTCTGCGATCTCCGATGTTGTCAGAAAAGGATCTTGCTTCAACATGGTCTTAACAACATCATCATTGATCAAAGATGGTCACCCAGAACGTGACTTATCAGAAAGGTCGAAATCACCAGTTTCGAATTTTTCGAACCATCTTCTGCCTTCTGCATGTCCTATCAGAAACTGTACCTTCACCAAACACTTTCAATAAATTTCTACATGCTTCTGTAGCATTTCTTCCTTGTTGAAATTCATAAAAATTACAGTGGCATAAATGAACTTTATCAGTAGCCATAGGTACACTATCGCTTCACACATAAGACTAACGTGAATCAACTTTGTTTTAGTTAATTTGCTACGTCAGTATGTATACATTAAGTGATAAAAATAGAGAGGCACACATGCACCAAATAAACATGTGCTTACGTGTCGAAACTTGTGATAGAAATGGACAGAACTTTCCGGTAGACCTCATATATCTTCTTGAACCAGATTGTGATCTTATTTAGAAAGAGGTATAATAAGTTAATGTGATGTCATGCTGGTTTCAGATAGGCCCTAAATCCTGTGACTGGTGTGTTTATAAGGAGGTATGTAAAGACTCACAGGGACATGGCAATGTGACTGACAATGGAGGCAATAGGTGGAGTTATGCCACCACAAGGTAGGAAACCCTGGAGCTATCAGAAAACTGGAGGAAGTAAGAAAGAAATCTCCATAGAGCCATCAGAGGGAGCATGGCCTTGGAAACAATTTGATTTGAGGCTTATAGCTTCTAGAACAGAGCGAAAATAAATTCTGTTGTTTTAGACCCACCTGGCTGGTGATCATTTGTCATGGCAGCCCTAGGAACTAATAGGTGAATAATAGAGGTTGGCCCTTCATAGGGACTAATGGCTCTATGGAATGATAAAGCTTGAGAGATGATCACTGACTGATCTTCAAATTCACAACAGGAAATGAAGGAGGTACTTCCTTAAGAAAGCATCTGCTCACTGCTGTAAGTGGGCCAACTGGCTTACCTTTCCACCTGGTATGAGCCGCGGAAGTGAGCAACATTAAATTGGATATTGTCTCCGAGGTGAGCATTCCTGACTGTTGCATGCCATGCATAGACGTCTAGGTTTCTCTCGCTCCCACCTTTTCATCACAGCCCTCTGCCAAACAAAGCTGGATGACAAGGTCTTCCTGTTTGAGCCAGGGAGCTGTTTTCAGCGACATCACACAAGAAGACTGAAAGCCGTTGAAAGCTCCCTCCACACTAGATTAGCAGCACATGGGTAAACCAAGCTCATGCATTATTCAGAGGGGGAAAATGTGGGCTTTGACTGAACTTTGAAGGAATCAGCAGCTACTCCAGAGGAGAGTGACCTATTGTTCTGCTCCACAGAACACAAAGAGCAAGCCGAATTCCTCGCAGCAGAGCTAATGGGGCGCTCACAGTTTCTGTGATCCACCAGACCCAGCTAGCAGACATGGTTTGTGAGCTCGAAAATCCTGTGCAGGGTGCCCTATTGCTGGTCAGAGGGAGGGTGCACACTTTCCTATTTCTGTAGGGTTATGATGCAGTGACACTCAGGTCAGGAGTTTGCGGAAGATAAAATGCTCTTGTCTGTTGGGCATGCACTTGTCAACAGTACCAAGGTCCCTTCGGAACGATCACCGGGCAGATTGGGTTGACATTTGTGTCATTGTCTGAAACACAGGAAGCCTTTCCTACACCGCAGAGGAGTGAGTGAAATGGTTGTGAAGTTCACTTTTTAAACTCGTCCACAGCACGTTTCTCTGAAACCAAAAATGTCTTTTCCAACAATGGAAGAAGAAAATTCTGACGAAAAGGATGGAGTGAAGGCTAATAGAGCATACCGAGGTTCTGAATTAATTCCTGGTGAAGGCTTTTTCAGTCAGTAACTAAATTTTAAATATTCTGTGGAGAACATAGAACAAACCTTGGCAAAGATATTTATTTTAACTGTATGTTACTATGTGGATTTCACTAAACACTAAAAAAATAAATAAACAAGCAAATACATAATATTATTTCATTTCTATTTTTCTTGTCAAAAATTCCTCACTCTTTGGATTAAATCAATCTATTATTATTAAATTTGCCTGATTTCAAAGGTAGGTAAATGATTTATTAAAAAATTACTAAATATGTTAGTAGTGCAAATTTGATTTTAGAAATTTAGTTTGCACATAATAAGTATCTCATGTTTCAGATTTAAAAAGTACAATTCAACTCATGAGACTTACACAAAGACAATAGAATTTTTTATAAACTTATTTAACAATATCCATGGTGCTTACACTTGTCCTGTAAAGTTTATTTTAGTAACTGGGTAACATTTGCAGAAGTTACACAAATCATTCCAGGTCATCAGGTTTGCCTTAATAAAAATCTTTGATATTTTTTGGCATAAAACTGAGTTAAATTTAATAAATTTATCCCACATTAAAATCCTTATTTTACTTAATAGATATTATTGAGGTCCTATCAATGACATTGTGGATAACTAGGGATGGAGAGAAGATTGGAACAGATGCAGTCATTCACAGGAATATCTGCATCAGGAAAATGGTTGCCCAAGTCAGCAAAGTATCTTTCACACTTCCTCTTGGATAACATATTTGAACTCCTAATGCTGAAAGATAAATTACCATCATTCTAAAACAAAAAATAGTCATTGTCCAAATTCTATAGCTTTATTTTTTTTTTGGAATATAATTTGATTTCTTATCATTTTAAGTTAACTACTTCGGATAGCCATAAACAAAGTAGTGGGCAAGTATTGATTCCCCACATTGTATGGACTCATATCTCTACTACTCGATAGCTTTTGATGGATAACCAAACAGCTCTGTGTCTCAGTTATCTCATCTGTAAAATGGACATGAGAATGGTACATATGTACCTCATAGGGTGTGGCCAGGATTAAATAGTTTAATAGATATAGACTGTAATAATTCTTGGAACATAGTAAACTCACAAATACATTTTTATTTGATTTTCTACAGTTGAGTTAATGGCAATGCTTTAATAATACAACAGAATGAAGGTAAGCAAACAAGCAGGTTGTGGGTGAGGAGTATTGGCCTCAGCATCAGCAGACCTGAAGCTGAATCTTAGCAATGCTGCAAAAGGCTTCGGGTAAGTCAGGAAACAGGACTTGTTTTTTCTGTGAAGATAAAGCATGTGAGTCCCCTCTCAAGTGTCTGTTCTCTCTGTTGTGGGAACTAAGCCTGTTTTCCACAACTAGCAGCAAGTGAGAGTATTGAAATGCATGTTCTCCAGCACCCTGTCTACCTTTAAAATTCTGTGAAACTCTAATTCCAATAAGACCATAATTCAAGCCCGGAAAAGGTTTTGTTAGTACACCACTTGTTAGAAATGTACTTTTTTACCATATATCTAGCCAATCTTTCGCTCGACCCTACCTTCGGGTGTGTTGTGAAGCATCTGAAGACTCCAAGGATAGGTTTTTCTGTTTCTGGTTGAAGGACTTGTTGAGTTTATGGGGAGATTTTCGGTATCGCTTCCTACCGTGCCATCACTCTGACGTCATCCTAGAAATGTACTTTTTTAAATGTTTTTTGTACACATTGTTGAAGAATCTCCTCCCACTGAAAATTACTTTTATCAAGTAAGACGAAGTAGTAGAAAATGGTCAGGCTGGTGAACTGAATTTTGATATTTAATTGATGATGCCATGTAATCTTAAGTGCTTTTTGTATCTATTATTGGGTTCCCTCACCCAGACTATAACTTTTTTAGAAGAGTTCTGTCCTGAAAACCTGTAATACCAGGTTGTTTTTTCTAATCAACTGTATCATTGATCTCTGAGGAAAAGACCGTCTAGATTTTGGGGTCAACTTTTTTTCATAAATGTCTTTCTATTGTGGGCATTTAAATATTTTTTAAACAGTAAGTTTTAAAAGTCAAGATACAGTTAATATTATCTGAAAGTATGAAGAGAACTTATTCTTAATTCATCAAAATATCACTAAGAATAAATATTCTATATTACTGATTTACTGATATAAGTCTAGCCATAAAATAGAGCTAAATAAAAATGTACTAAAAGAAAAAACTTATTAAAAAATGTCTGTAAAATGTTAATTTCAGTTTATTGCTCTTATAACATGATTTGTTATTACTAGTTTAGTGATCACAGTTATGTATTCTTATGTATAAATGTTAGAACCCAATATGTGAATGTGCTTACCCTCTAACCCAACAAGGATTACTAACTATATTAATTCAGATGGAAGTTGAAATGACTTTATTTTTAATTATTTATTTATTTATTTTACAGAGATGAAGAGAGAGTCAGAGAGAGGAATAGATAGAGACAGAGACAGACAGGAACGGAGAGAGATGAGAAGCATCAATCATTAGTTTTTCGTTGCGACACCTTAGTTCAGGGGTCGGGAACCTATGGCTCACGAGCCAGATGTGGCTCTTTTGATGGCTGCATCTGGCTCGCAGACAAATCTTTAATAAAAAAAATAATAACATTAAAAATATAAAACATTCTCATGAATTACAATCCATTCATTTCCTACCGCTCATGTTCATGGTTGCGGGTGGCTGGAGTCAATCCAGCTGTCTTCCAGGACAACACCAAATTTTTATTGGATAATGCATAATGTACATGGGTCATTGTATGGCTGTTCATGGCTCTCTCAGCCAAAAAGGTACCCGACCCCTGCCTTAGCTGTTCATTGATTGCTTTCTCATTTGTGCCTTGACCGTGGGGCTACAGCAGACCAAGTAACCCCTTGCTCAAGCCAGCAACCTTGGGTCCAAGCTGGTGAGCTTTGCCCAAATCAGATAAGCCCATGCTCAAGCTGGCGACCTTGGGGTCTCAAACTTGGGTCCTCCGCATCCCAGTCTGATGCTCTATCCACTGCGCCACCGCTTGGTCAGGTGGAAGTTGAAATGACTTTTAAAATAACTACTGTTAAGGCACAGAAAATTTACTTATAAAACTCCTCCTGGCTTCTGTAATTTTTAGATAATAATTGTAATTTAAAGCATGTGTTCTTACAGCTTTGGCATTGATTAAACCTTAAAGTTACAGCATCAAATTGCACAATAAATGAGAATCAGATTAATAACAGCACTTGAGTACTAATGGGAAGTACAGTGGTCCCTTGTCTATCATGGGGTTTAGGTTCCAGAAACCCCTGTGATAGGCAAAAATCTGCAAAGTATTGACCTTATATTTATTTTATTATTTATATATATTTTAAGGCTTTATAAACCCTCCCACACTTTTATAAACCTTTTCAATTTTTTAGGCTAGAAAATGCTTATTTTACCACAAAAATAATAAAAATAATAAATATATAAAAATACCTATATACTGCAAGATTCCACGAGATAGCAAAAAATCAGTGATCCAAAATTAGATATATACAATTTAAATATTCGCAATAGCCTGACCTGTGGTGGTGGCACAGTGGATAAAGCATCGACCTGGAAATGCTGAGGTCACTGGTTCGAAACCCTGGGCTTGCCTGGTCAAGGCACATATGGGAGTTGATGCTTCCAGCTCCTCCCCCCTGTCTGTCTGTCTGTCTGTCTCTCTCTCTCTCTGTCTCTCTCTCCCTCTCTCTCTCCTCTCTAAAATGAATAAATAAAATAAAAAATAAAAAATAAATAAATAAATATTCACAATACAGTAAGACTGCAAAAACTGAACCATGATATGGCAAGGGACTGTAGATGTGATGGGAGAACTCACGAGTTAAAATTTTAGCTTAAGTAATGGTGACTTTGGATACAGCCAGCGTGCTTAATGGTTAATACAGGTAGTTGCCAGGAATGGAATGCCTGAGTGGGACTGCATGACTTAAGGAAATCTGCAATTTGTCCACTTTTGTGCTCCAGAAGATCTGTGAGCAGTCCACCTGTGAGCAGTGTACCAGAGGACTGTAAGTACTCTAGTGTTGTGCCCCAGGAGGCTGCAAGCAAAGCCTTTGTGCCCACTGACTATGATCCAATTAACTTTGACTCTGATCTGATTATCACTCTCCCTTGAAATTTCTACGCCCTTACCTGAAGATAAAATGTGAAGATGGCTTAGGAACATAACCCTCATCTCCCCAGATTAGCGGCCTTCTGAATAAAGCTCTTATGAAAGATTGAATCCTTGTCTCTACTTATTTGGCTGAATTGGTAACAAGCAGCACAAACTCCAATATTTCAGGTTTCAGTTTTACTTTTGATCCAATCCCAAAGATTTTCCTGCTTTGCTTTCTCCCACCTTCCTAATCTATCACTAAACGATTTCATGTAACCTCTTTACATCTTCCCCTTTGATTCTGATGTATAAAATAAATGTCGAAAACTGCTATTTTCTGGGACATTTTCTCAATCAATGGAGATTTTGTTTCTCAAAAAATGTCAGTTTGGCTCAAATAAACTCATAAAATTAAAAAAATCAAATTATATAATCAGTCCTGTACTTTCACCTTTAGCCAAGTTCTTATTACAGTTAGAAGAGGGCTTGTTCCCCTTTAGTTGTTGCACATTAGGACTTAATATTTGAGTAAGAAGAATAAACACAATCAGAAGCTACATCTTGGACTCCCTCTGCACAGTGGTGGGATTCAACCAGTTTGCAATAGTTTGACAGAACCGATGCTTAATTTTTTGTTGAGTTTGGTGAACTGGTTGTTAAAATGGCACTTGTAATCAGGGTTCTCTCTAAGGTAGGCACCTGGGCAGCTGCCCAACATGGAAATCATAAATTTACATTCCTCACTCTTTTTTATAGCATTCATCTGTGCAACAGTATTCTAACTGCCCATAGTAATGTTCATCCCATCCATAGGTGAAACATTTTGATGAAACTATTGCAGGAATTAAAGGAGGACAAAAAACACCCAAACAACTTGATGAAGGAAGTAGGATTTATTAAAACTGATGGAGCACGTGAGACTTGTAACTCCAAAACACAGGCTCCCAGAAGTTGACTTTCTTACAGGTTATATACCTTCACAGTATCTAAGCAATGGGCATATGATTTCTTTGTTTAAGGTTTCCTAAAACTCAAGGAGAGTGGAGGGAAAGTTTCAGTAGAGTAAACAAGGGAGAAGGAGTTTCTAGATTACTGACCATAGTTACATACAGATTCCCCTATTCTTGCTTTGTATTGTAACTGTGGGATATAGTTAATTTATTACTGGCTGATGTGGGTACTCCCATTGGCTCCCTTTCTTTGTATTCTTTTTGTTACTTCCTTCTCAGGGAAGAGGGGGCCTGCCCCTCCTTCCTCAAAACTATCCTTGTAATATTTATTTATTCATTTCATAAAACTCATTATATCTTTGATGAAATACTGCATTTTAATTCCCTTGCCTTTGTTACTTCAGTAAACGAACATATAAAGTATGCTCAGATAAAAGTGAAGAAAGTTGCAAGTAAAGACACCAATCAAGAAGCAATATGGAAATATCTTAAATTACAGTTTTATTGTTTTTTTCAGATATTATTTAATATTTTTCATTAATATTTTAAAATGCTTTTGACATAATCTAGTTTTGTGTACCTCTTTTATTGTTCTTATTTAAGTATTAAATGCATGAAATAATAAACTACCTTTTAGTATATCTTTTTTTATACTTAAAACAGTCATTAGGGCAGAAAACTGGTTATTAAATTATTTGAATCCCACCACTGCCTCTGCATCTCCTCACTCCCACCACACTCAAGCTTGCAGTTCTGATTCTCACTCACGGTCAAGAAGACAACCTGAATGGGAATCTGTGGACACTTGTTACACGAAACAAATACCCTAATTTATAAGTTATTTGCTAGCTTTAGTTTCTGTAGCAACCAAAAGAATGGACTTTCAGATATTCCAGCTCCAACGTGTGTACTGATCCCCATATATTATCTGAACACTCTGAGTTAGCATATACTAGCACCCCTGCCTTCAGCAAAGAACTCTCAATCCTCTCCTTTTGATTTCTTTGTTTTATTTTTGTTTATTCTCCCTCTACTCTCTCCATATAAAAACCTGCCTGAACCAGAAAATTAAGATAGGTTTTAGAGGAGAGAAGTCCCCTTATATTCTCAGGTGGCCAGCACCTGAATAAACTTCTTTTCTTCTCATGAGCACCTCTGTCAAGTTTTCAGGGCAATAGGCAGCCAGACATGAGGGCTATTTTCTAATTTTAAAAATTACTACTCTATTTATATAAATACATAATTACAAAGACTAGAGTCCTTCTTAAAATCTAGGGATTTAACAACCTTGGAGATACAAGATGGTGGCAGAGTAAGTGGATGTTGTAATCATTTCATCCCAAAACCAAACTGGATTTACAACTAAATTTAAGAACAATCATCTTGAATAACCAACTTAATGCTAAATGAAGAAGAGTCTTATAACCAAGGATTCACAGAAGAAGCCATATCTAGACTGATAGGAAGATCACAAATGCATAAATAGCTGGCCTGCTCCCATGAGCAGTGACTGAAGTTCTGGAGGGATAGCTCAGCTGCAGGACTTTCTTCTTGAGAAAAGTGAAGCCTGAACTCCAAGCCAGGCTCTCTGGCCAAAAATACCAGAGCTGGAAAGAGGCAACCACATAGATTGACCTGTGAAAAGCAGCCATGTTTCTGTCTTGTCTGCCAGACAGTGTGATGATTACAGGGGGTCAGGGGAAGAGGGTATGGGGGTATAAATGCTAATGGATGAAGATTTGACTTCAGAGGGTGAACACACAATACAATTTAATATGTGTTGTAGAATTGGGCATCTGAAACCTGTGTAATAATGTTAATCACTGTTAATCTAATAAATTTAATTTTAAAAAATCTAGTGATAAATGTAACTAATTACTTTTTTATGTAGTCACCAATTTCTAAGCTAATTAATATCAAGATCTCTCTCTCTCTAAATATATATATGTGTATATATAAATATATATAAAATATATTTTAATATTTTATATATTCATATTTATATATGTTATATATATATATTTAGAGACACTGAACATATATCAAATCTGTAGCAAAAAGAAAGTATTTCTTTTTTTTTTTGGATTTTTCCGAAGTGAGAAGCGGGGGTGGGGAGAAGCAGACAGATAGACTCCTGCATGTGCCTGACTGGGATTCACCTGTTATGCCGACCAAGGGGTGATGCTCGGCCCCTCTAAGGCGTTGCTCTGTTGCAATTGGAGCCATTCTAGCACCTGAGGCAGAGGCCATGGAGCCATCCTCAGCACCCGGGCCAACTTTGCTCCAATGGAGACTTGGCTGTGGGAAGGGAAGAGAGAGAGAGAAAGGAGAGAGCGAAGGGTGAAGATGCAGTTTTGTGCTTCTCCTATGTGCCCTGCCAGAAATCAAACCCAGGACTTCCACACACCTGGACGCTCTACCCCTGAACCAACAGGCCAGGGTCAAAGAAAGCATTTCTTTTTTTTTTCTTTTTTAAAACTAGGTTTTTAAAAATTTATTTATTTATTTTTCAATTTTAGAGAAAGGAGAGAGAGAGAGAGAGAGAAGGGGTGAGGAGCAGGAAGCATCAACTCCCATATGTGCCTTGACCAGGTAAGCCCAGGGTTTCGAAATGGCGACTTCAGCATTCCAGGTTGATGCTTTATCCACTGTGCCACCACAGGTCAGACCAAAAGCATTTCAATTTGATATTAATCTAAGAAGAACAAAAAAATTTTTTCACTACCTTTTTTTTACTTTTTTAAGTGAATGCATTAATAACACTATCTGGTCTTTTGCTACAACTGTGTTGTAAGAGTCCTCCAAAATATGATGATTTGTGTTCCTGATTTCATTCACCTTAATGTGAAAAGTTTCTAGACAAATTAATCTATTCTTTGCCACTACTTTCTTTTTGATAATTCAGCAGAAAAAGTAGAAAATATATTTAAAAGATTATAGAAGCCTGTTTGTTAAAGGCAAACAGATCCTAAATATTTTTTGAGAAAAAAAAACGTGTGTTTCTAATTTGACTCATTAAAAATAACTTTTTTTTTTTTAAGATAGCATGATTGGCTAGGTAGAAATTCACAAACCCTTGGGTCTGTAAGAAAAACACTCCACTTTTAAGGAAGAAAGATGAAAGTGCCGATCTTCTTTGCTGATGATTCTATTCTAGTTGTTTCCTCCACTGTGTGTCGCAGAAGGTTCTTAGAGCATTCTTCCTTGGAGGTGGAGGGGACTCCTAATGAAGTAATTTTGCAAATACGGGCATAGAACTAAAAACATTTAGAGAACTATATGACCAAAAGAATTTTTAGGGCCCTTAAAATGTCGATGTCTATTTTCATCTCTAATAGAGGAATTGTCTTTTGCTTTCCAAAATCAGGACCTATTTTTTAAAGAATACAAGATATACCTCTGAACATTGCATGGATTTTATGAAAAACAATTTTGTCCATGTTACCGCAGGACATCCATTTGCCTTAAGTTCACTGATGTCCAGTCTCTTCTCTGAGACTAAAACAAACAAGAAAAAACATTAGTTTTATCATCATCTATTTTGAGATTCATCACTACTATCTTCTTCAACCTACCTTTTCATTTCTCTTTCTTTACCCTACTCCTCATATAAAAATACTTAGAATGTATACCTTCACCATACCAGTTTAGTGATTTGTGCCCATTTCATTGCATTTATGTGTACATTTTTTATTTTTATTTCATATTTCTCATTGAACCATCAATATCTTTAGGTTAATAATACATGTTCTCTATTTTTGATATAATCACCCTCCATTCTCCACCACAAGAACACACACAATCTAGAATAGCTGTCTGCCCAGGGTTGAATCCAGAAAATGTAGCTGTCCAATCTTATCTGAGCAATGCACAGGTTGCTGCCTGGGATAGAGGAGCATGAGTCTGTGTGTGTTTATCAATAGTGACTGGCTCCAAGGGCAATACCTAAAGCATAACAGAATCAATATTCAGCAGAGTGATTTCTTTGGCAGCTGAAATGAACCTGCAGGAATCTTGCTGTCACTGACACATTTGTGGATGCCTGCAACTGTAAATTCACTCACCCACCTGAATAATTCAAGGGAAATAACCCCCTTGGCTCTGAAATACATCCCCCTCACAGTGGGTCAGATAACAAGCCTTAGGAGACACAATGGTGAGTAATGAGAGATTGAGAGAGTTAAATCTAAGTGATATTTACAGAAACCTTGAGGGGGCAGAGTGTAATTACAGGATTCAGGCTTATGTGTTGCTCTTGATTATTCATTTTTTTTGCTGCCTCCTATCTTGTTCTTTTGTCTCCCCATCATCAGACAATAGATTCCTTTTTATTTGTTAAAGAATGGAGTGCTTTGGTTCATGAAATATTCTGGTTCCCATGTATTGTCACAGTAGTTTAATAGTTAATTTTGATTCATAAGTATTCTGCATTTTACTGTAAGTCATTGGAAATAGGTACCTGAATTACCTGAATGAATCACAAAGATAGTTGAGGTTTTGTAATGGCAGGGCTATTGTTAGGAAACCAAGTCTTCCTGTAAAGTATTATATATACAGAATACAAGCTGCAACTGTTCTGGTCATACCACACATTGTAGAAATCTGGGGAAAAAATCTTATTTCCCTCTATTTAGATCATCTGTGTCACTCATACAAAAATGAACTATTAATGAACCATTTTTCTATGCAATTTAGTAGATGTTTCCAATTGTTTAATAATTATATAAAACGAAATAGATTTTAAGTGTTTTTTTCTGTGATAGTAATGAATCTACCATTTTGTTTTAATTTTCGGCAAAAGTGTTCTTGTCAAAGAAGGAGGTCATTGTCCAGGAAGGGAATTGTTGTCCCTTCCTGATTTCTCTGGGCTTCCATCAGAAATGTGTTCCTCCACACACTGACCCAGCTCAACCCCATCTTGCTTTTCAGAGCAGATGAGCTCATATCCCGGTGGGGTGGTGCTCTGCACTGTACAGCCCCAATAATCTGACCACAACTTGCATATAAAGCGAAGCTCAGAATTTTAGATTGTGCAGCTAGCTAACAGAGGAGGGTTCTGTCTGTGTGGGAAACACTACACGATTCATATTTTCTTCAGAAAACTAAAGTCATACTTCTTTGATGTGTCAATAGCAATGAATGAAAGCAGATTGCATTGTCTGTACTACATTGGATGAGAGAGCAAGCGCATGTGCAAGGGCGGGGGAAAGAGAGAGTAGGAGAGCAACTGAGAGACCTCTCTTAGCTCAGTCAGGAAGAACAATACTCCCAGAAAATATACCTAAACCAAGTGCACAATCCTTGGAATGGAATAGTGAAACCTAATGATATGACAGGAACAACAGTAAAAGGAAAATGTAAACCAAAATAATTATTCTTGGCTAGATAGGATAAAAAAATAAATCCAGGGCATGGAGAGCATCTGAATGTTTCTGGAGGCAGGAAAAACAAGAACACAGATTTAGTGAGAGCATGTGCAGGAAGAGGAAGACACTGTGCACGAATTAATTGGTGCCATGACTAGAGTGCTGCATTGAGCTGCTTTTCTTCTCCTGTTGTCACTGAGTTGTAAGCTGGTGAGCATCACGTCAAAATGTAAATCTCAGTGTAGACCTATGCCAAGCATACGTCACACCTGCCAAAATTAGAGGTGAGAAAATGAGGTTTATGTACAAAATATTTCTCTAAGTTTATTAAAAACAGACAACTCAATGCTATGGTCCTTGAAGGGGAGTGACAGATGGAACAGGTGGCTGCCCATCTCTCAAGGAGGCAAGTTTGGGGAGATTAGAAGAAGAAAGGTAATTCATCCTCTTCCTGTTTAGGGGAGTAGCTCTCTAAATAATTTTTTTCTCACTGATTCCCATAGTTTACTGGGTCTAGCAAAGTTACCTAGTATTCTTTCAGGAGCCAAATGACAGCACTTTGGTCCCCTAATAACTTTGTTTTCCCACCAGGCTTCCAGTGGCTTTAGTGGACATGTGATTGCATGGTCCGGGTCCCTTGGTCAGTGACGTTGCACTCAGGCCAAGGCTAGGACAGAATCTCAGAGGGACTCACGGGAAAGCAGCTCCTCCCTCTCTTGCACTAACCAACACACACTGAGAAAAAAAGGGAGCTCACTGTCCCCTCTGGGACTGTGCAGAACTCCCAGCATTTCATGGAGAACTCCAAGGTGCTCTGAGGCAGCTGCTGCTCCTCTCCTAGACAAGGCACACTGTCACTAAGAAGGCTCTTCCAACTCTCTCAAAAAAATAAAAATGGCTCAATATAGGCAGTCTCATCAGGGAGACAATGGAACTGAGAGAATAGATCAGATTGAACGTGGAAGTTGTAACTAGGGTGGCAAATTGGAAGGTACTATATATAACATTAGTTTCTCTAAGTTGAATCAAATGCAATTTCCATGCTAAGGCCTCGGTTATAAAAAAAATTAATGGTGCTAAGAATGACTGGATACTCCAGCACATCTGTAGCATAGAGCTGTTCTTACTGAAATCTGAAAATCCTCTTATTAAATAAAGTTAAAAAGACTATCTGGCAAGCTACCCTCCATTGCTTTTGGCAAGGATGGAAGCCATTCCAAATTATAAAATATCACGCTGACATGATATTGGCTTGCAAAGATCTCATTGAATGTGACAGGCTGGAAATCTAGGTGGTATAATGAGGCACATACATTGTATTTTCAAGGGTGCTAGCAGCTAATTCATGGCTCTTTTCCCTAAGGCAAGTAGCTTCCCAAATTCATCTGTCTATTTTCATATACTTTCTTTTTCTTCATTGTTCTTCCCCCTATAACTAATGCACTGGCATTCAGTGGCTTGTGCCAGATTTCAAATATATACATCCCTCCAGGAAATAAAAGACACTTGACCATTTGAATTAAAAGTGAACATCTTACTAGAGGATACTTGATCAAAATAGTTGTTTTCTAAAGATAGTCTCATATCAGATTTATGGCTTGCTTTATTCAGAAATTATACTTAGAAATTACTAATGTTTTGTTGCATCACATTTTAAATGTTTTTAAATTCAAATAACAAATCATCACAGTTCATATAAGACAGGTACATATGCTATTTCTTATTTTGGAAATGGCAATATAGTATTAGATTGAAGCTGTAAATAACAAAGATGGTAGAGACTGAGCTGGGATTGTATACTGTGATATCAGTTTTTTGCAGAGGCTAACTTCAATTACAAACAGGATGAAGTATTTAGAGTTTGCAGACTTATTGATGCACAAGTAAAATGTTCTAGCTTAAATATAGAAAATTTTACATAAAATATGCAAAGAGAAGTAGATAAGCTATAATGTTTATCTTTTCATTTTATAAGTGATCTTTCAAACATACTGTTTTAATCATAATGTTTTGTGGTTCAGCAAACCAGTTTTATTTGTCAGATGATTCTACAAGAGACTATAACCTATTTTTTTTCCAAGAAAAGCCATTAGTCATTTAAACA
Organism: Saccopteryx leptura; assembly: GCF_036850995.1. Taxonomy (NCBI): domain Eukaryota; kingdom Metazoa; phylum Chordata; class Mammalia; order Chiroptera; family Emballonuridae; genus Saccopteryx; species Saccopteryx leptura. The sequence continues at coordinate 35,806,335 of NC_089509.1, forward strand.
GCCACCTTGGGTCAACCACACAGTCATTTTCCCTGTGCAATCGCTAGTGGTTGAAAGAGCTCTATAATTCATCTGGCATTTTGGGTTCTCTCATATTTTCTATAGGGAAAAGTAAGACTTAGTACAATGAGCAAGAAGTTTTGAATGAGTAGATTGGAGTGGATGATCCACTTCCTGCCTGTAAAGCCAGTAGCCACGGCCATCACAGCCAGGCACACGCAGGTTCCCATTAGATTTAGACAGACAGTAGAGAAACAGTGAGGCCAAAAAATGGTGGGCCATTTCTTTATTCTAGGCTCGCAACCAGCCAGTGAGTAAAACAAACACACGGGGCACGAAAACCCACTCAGATGGTCTCCAGTTCCACAACCAGGAGAATCTTTTCCGTTTTCCTAGAATCACAGGCTCCCCACCAGTCTCCGTGGAGCTTACAAGAGCCCTCACTTCTGTTCCCCATCTGCACACCTCCTTCCGTCTACTCTCTGCACAAACTGGCTTCTACTCTAGCAGCCTGCCATCTTGGCTGCTTCTCCCTTCAGCACACTTCCTCCCTGCTCTCACTCTGCGAAAACATGGCCTCCTTCCTCCTCTTTCTTCTTCTTAAAACTTTTTGGTGCTAAAACCCCTCCTCCAGCACACATTAGCATAACAAAGCCCCTTCCCAAGCAGGAAGATAATTAGCAGTTTCACAGATCACATATCTGAGCAGCAGCCATTTTTAACAATAAAAGTGAGCAACTCAGAAAATACAGATTTTACAAACTCATTTGCTCAACACTGCCCCTTTCAGGTGCCAAACCAGAAGCATATTTCACTTTTTACCGCTATAAAATGAGAATCATAACTCCCTTGTCAAAGGGTGCTGGCTGTGAGACTATTTCTGAGAGACGTTCACAGCTTGATTAATTCTCTTCCTCTTATCTTCTTCTTCCGCCATCTTGTTGTCATTCTTGCTCTCTTACTTGCTCTTTTATTCACCTTTGGACTAATATAGCTGAGGGCAGCAATGGGGTTCTTTACGGGAAACATTTATTTAGTAATTCTAGTCGCAGAAAAGAAGACTTCCAGTGGGTGGGGGTGTGTGGATGAGTGGAACAGGAGAACAAACACAGAAGAGTAGGAGATGTTTCTTCAACAAGTCCTTCTGCTAATGTGTCTGACCCCAGATCAATGATGCCTAATTCAACTTGCTCCATAATAACTATAGGGGCAGTGGCCATCGCTGTTGTGGCCATCGCTGTCGTGGCCATGCAGGTTCACAGTGGATTTGGGCAGACTGTAAAGAAACTGTGGAGCCAGAAAATGATGGGTCATATCGTTTATTAAAGTCTCGTAATGTCAGACGAGCAAACAAGTAGGGAAAATTGCTTCCCTTTCTCTCAGGGCTTCCAAGCCCCAACTTATTCTCCGGTTCCACAACCTGGACTCCTTCTCTGAACTTACCTGGACTCACAGGCCCCCACCAGCCTCAGCAGGACTCCCCAGCCCCTCAGTACTCTCTCTCTCTGGACTCTCCAGCAAAACAGGCTGAGGGAAAAAAAAAACCTTCTCCAGCAAACAATACAAACAATGGCTCCATCCAAGCAGGAATGCAATCCACAATTTGCACTCTGCTGCCCTGAGGGCAAGCACCCACAGCGTTCCACAGACCACACACATGTGGCACTGCCACTCCCCCTCACCCCCCACCCTGCCAATGCAAAATACAAGTGAACAAACCTAAACACATCTGAAACACATAGATTTGCCCAACAATGACCCAGATTGCTCCATTCACCTGAGGTTCTCATGGACCTTATTTTCACTACATCAGATACTGTCTGTGCTAATTCTTCCTGGAGATTACCTTGAAAAGGTAGTGTTGGCCCTGGCAGGTTGGCTCAGCGGTATAGCGTCGGCCTGGCGTGCGGGAGTCCGGGTTCGATTCCCTGCCAGGGCACACAGGAGAAGCACCCATCTGCTTCTCCACCCCTCCCCCTCTCCTTCTTCTCTGTCTCTCTCTTCCCCTCCTGCAGCCAAGGCTCCATTGGAGCAAAGATGGCCCAGGCGCTGAGGATGGCTCCATGGCCTCTGCCTCAGGCACTAGAGTGGCTCTGTTCACAGCAGAGCGATGCCCCAGATGGGCAGAACATCACCCCCTGGTGGGCATGCCGGGTGGATCCCAGTCGGACGCATGCGGGAGTCTGTCTGACTGCCTCCCTGTTTCCAGCTTTGGAAAAATGAAAAAAAAAAAAATAAGAAAAGGTAGTGTTGCAGTAATATAATGTTATAGTAATTAAATATATATAAATATAGAAAAATATGGAAGATATTTATTTAAAAATAATTAGGATATAATATTAAAAGTAATTAAGGAAATTAAATAAAGTTATGCTGTCTGGATAGCAATTAATATAGTGTGTACAGATATGATAAACAGACTCTGCCTTTTGTGCAGGGCTCAGTTTGCGTGTGTGTATGAAGTTATACATAGATAAGAAGTGACTTGATGTTATAACACTGTAGGTTAACATAAACAGAAGCTTCCCTAGGTACACTTTAAAAATGGCTTGATGTAACATTTCGGTAGATTAACAAAAAGGGTTCCCTGCAAGGAACTCCCAAAAAGGTGGTTTGAGGTGATAATCCTGTAGATTGACACCTGTTGGAAGGTATTGGCCAGAAAAGGAACTAAAGGTAAGGGTCCCCTGCTGCAGTAGTCGCCCAGACTCCAAGGTTGAATGTGGACTGTCTCCATGCCGCTCTGACCGAGGACAGCTGAGAGGAGCATTGTTGGGCAGATAAAATGTGTTATGCTCACTTTGTTAAAGAGGCCGTTGCCCAGGTGATATTAATGTGTGTTGGGGTGGGCTAAAGGCAGGCAGAATCCTTGTAGCCTGGGGCTTGGTTTTGGGATTAAGCCTTTCCTACCCTTTTTGGTGTAAGGTGGTACAATCCTATCATGCCTCAGAGAAGTGACTTTGTATTAAGAGACTTCCCTATTATGTATATTGGATTAAGGGTTTGGATTTCTACACTATAAAAGGGAGGCAGAACGGGACTCGGCTCTTGGTTCCTGAGGTTAGCATGAGAGAGCGGAGAGAGTAGAGCCAGCAGCTAAAGGAGACCACGTGGAGGAGGCCAGGAGAAGCAGCCAAGATGGTGGAGTGCTGAGTGAGATGCCAGTTTGTGTAGAGTTTGTATCTGGGATAAGGAAGGAGATGGGGAACTGAGGAGAAGAAGGCTGGTGAGCTAGAAACCTTTGATTCTAGGAAACTCGGATAAGTCAGTGGCTTTGTGAGCACTGAGTGTGACTGGGTTTTGGAGCCCAGTGTATGTTTTTACTTGCCCGCCGGGTGCAAGGTAGGATTAAAGGCTATGGCCCATCAGTTTTTGGCTCCGCTGTTTCTTTGCCAACTGTCCGAATCCAATGCGAACCTGCATGGGCCAGGCAGCTGCTGCGATAGTGGCTCTGGCCACTGGCTTTACAAGCATGCAGATGGGGCCCCCTTAAGCTGTACCCAGGCACGCCAAAAAGATTTGTGAGTAATAAACTGCCTGTGTGATTCTTGCAACTAACTTGTGTGTTGGTTGTGTCTTTCCTCTGGTGGCAGTAGGTCTTGGCACAAATAAGTAGAATCCTCATAACTGCCTTGAGAGTAGTCTGGAAGAGGCTGCCAGCCCTGTTGTTAAGCAAGAATGTCCCACTGTGTGGGGAAGCCAAATTGCGTATGCTTGATTGATGTAGAGCCTAGGTTCTACTGGGACAGGTAGAACACAGACAATAATATTTTATAGAAATATTGTACCTATACCTTATCACTTGGAGTACAAGAGACACAGTCACGACTGCTGTGCACATAACGTTTCTTGTTAGCCATTATGTAATTCTAGGAATAAAATCATAATATTATTGTAAACCCAGTAGCCACGGTCACCATCACAGCTCCTGGCCCATGCAGATTCGCATTTATTTCGGACAGACGGTAATGAAACAATGGAGCCAAGAACTGGTGGGCCATCAACTTTATCCTAGCTTGCACCCGGCAGGCAAGAAACACACACAGTGGGAAAACACTTCCCTTTCCATTCAGGGCTCCCAAAGCCACTGACTTATCCAAGTTTCCTAGAATCAAAGGTTTCTACCTCACCAGCCTTATTCCCTTCTGTTTCCCATCTCCTTTTATCTGCACAAACTCTGCGTAAACTGGCTTCACTCTGCCATCTTGGCTGCTTCTCCTACCCTCCATGTGGCCTTTGTCTGCTCTCCTTTCTCTGTTCTCTCCTCTAATGCTAATCTCAGGAACAGAGAGAGAGCAAGCTCCCGGTTTGCCCCATTTTATAGTGTAGAAATCAAAACCTTTAATCCAGTATACAAACAAGAAAGTCTCTGATACAAGGTCTCTTATCTGAGGCATAATGGGATTCCTCATGAAAGTGCAGCACCCCAGGGTGGGAAAGGCTTAGTCTTAAAACTAAGCCTTAGGCTATAATGAACCTGCATGCTTACAGCCTGTCCCCCACACCCAATGCAAACTATAAGTGAGTGTTGGGCGGATAAAATGTATTATGCTCACTTTGTTAATGATAACATGAGAAGGCCGTCGCCAGGTGATATTAATGTGTGTTGGGGTGGGCTAAAGGCAGGCAGAATCCTTGTAGCCTGGGGCTTGGTTTTGGGATTGAGCCTTTCCTACCCTTTTTGGTATGGGGCGGTATAATCCAATCATGCCTCAGAGAAGTGACTCTACTGGAGACTTGCCTATTTTGTATATTGGATTAGAGGTTGTGAAGCTACAGTATAAAATGGGGGCAGAACGGAGTTTGTGCGCTTGGTTCCTGAGGTTAGCATGAGAGAGCAGAGAGAATAGAGCCAGCAGCGGGAGGAGGCCACGTGGAGAAGGCCAGGAAAAGCAGCCAAGATGGCGGAGTGCTGAGTGAGATGCCAGTTTGTACAGAGTTTGTATCTGGGATAAGGAAGGAGATGGGGAACTGAGGAGAATAAGGCTGGTGAGCTAGAAACCTTTGATTCTAGGAAACTCAGATAAATCAGTAGCTTTGTGAGCACTGAATGTGACTGGGTTTTGGAGCCCAGAGTGTATTTTTACTTGCCCGCCAGGTGCAAGCTAGATTAAAAACTATGGCCCACCAGTTTTTGGCTCTGTTGGTCAAATAAGTTTGTAAATATGATATATATGTTTGCTCGCTTGTGACTTATATTGGGTGTGGGGGACAGGCTGTAAGCAGGCCAGGTCGTTGTAGCCTAAGGTTTGGTTTTGGGACTAAGCTTTTCCCCACACCCTTGACTGATTGTATGATCTGGGTGGTGCACTCTCATGAGGAATCCAATTATGCCTTGGATAAGTGGCTTTGTATCAGAGACTTCCTTGTTTGTATATTGGTTTAAGGGATTTTGGTTTTCTACACTATAAAGTGGGACAGACCAGGAGCTTAGACACACAGTTCCTGCTATCACAATTGCAGGGGCTTCCCTGATCCCTGGCCCTTCATGGGAAGAGCTGGTTTTCTGCTTTTCCCTTGTCTTCTTTTGTGGTTTGCCTGTCTTGGTGAGACACCAATAGATAGGATGGCCCCCCATCCTCTGACTCTGCCATTTCTTTATCGTCTGCCCGAATCCAAAGGGAACCTGCATGTGAATGGCCACGATGGCGGCTCCTGGCCTTACATTTGGCGTAGTCTGTGGCAGGATTCGATACAGATCGGCAAGGAGTCTTTGAGTGGTGGAGTAGAGGACTGGCTAGTGTTAGGGTTCCCCATGGCTGTCCTTTTGGGGATTGTAGGCTGGCTGACTTTTACAGCCATGCGTGAGGAAACCGAGAGCTCTGTTGAAGAGGCTGCCTGGGACCTGCAAACCGAGCAGCGGGAGGAGCTGGAGCAAACGCAGGAGAAACCGATGCTGACCGTGGAGCTGGAGGAAATGCTGGAGGAGGAGGCCGACCAGGTTTGCGAGATTCGCCTGGAAATGGAGCAGCTGCTGGAGGAGGATTCAGAGGTTCGTGAGTTGCAGCTTGCCCTGGTTGTTGTGGAGAGCCAGCAGTGGCAGGAGGCTGGGGCTGAGGCTGAGGCTGAGGCCAGGTCTGGAGCTGCAAGGTATGAGGAGCAGAAGGCGGCAGCGGACGGAGGCTCGAGCCCGGCAGCCGGAGCTGGTGTTTTCAGTCCCACTTTGGAGGATGAGGAGAATCGGGCTGCTTGCTGCTTACCCCGCTCGTAACCCTGACCAGAGGGCAGTCATACAGGCTCTGGACCGCCTGAGTGCTGCATATGGGCGACCGCTGGTCCTTGAAAGTGACAATGGTACCCACTTCACTGGTTCAACGGTGAGGCAATGGGCTCAAAAGCTGGGGGTGGACTGGAAGTACCATGTTCCCTACCACCCCCAGGCTGCTGGTATCATTGAGCGTTATAATGGACTCTTAAAGCAGGGACTGCGACAGGAAGGGGGCACCGGCTCTCTTACTGGATGGACACGCCGCTTATGGACAGTACTTCGGATTTTGAATGAGCGACCTCGACGGGGAAGCCCAGCTCCAGTAGAGGCCCTCCTGCATCGGACAGCTGCCCCTATTCAGTTGCAGATACGCACCAAGGACATTTTACTCAAGCCAGGTTTCGGACAGCAGGGCAATGTGCTCTTGCCTGCTCCAACAGCCCTTCTTAAAGGACAACGGCTTCAATGGACTTGGCCCTGGACTGTACAGGCCCCCCATCTGAGATGGGTGGCCTTGTTGGCACCATGGGGAAAGGGGTTAGAGGTGGACCTCCAGTTAACCCCTTGGGCAACCAGCACCTGGCCACCTAAGGTAGAAGTGTATTATCCCTTGAGTGCTCAAGGGGACAGCATTTTGAAGGGCACCTTTGTAATTTCTTTATGGCCAATAATGAGTTCCCCTATTTTACTACACATAGAACCAGCAGATGCTGGTGTATTGGCCAATAAGGTTTGGTATGCCTGCTCAGGGCGGCCTCTGGTGCCAGCTACGGTGCTGTCTGCAGACAAAACTCTGGCCTGTATTCTGCCAGAGGGAAAAGATTTGCCTCTCTTGGTGCCACTGACAGCTCTCTCATTTCGCCCATAGTTTTTGATCTGTTAATCCTATTGCTGTAGTTGGTACTATTTCTGTTTATGCAATGTATCCTACTCCTTGCACAGTGACCATCATGGAAGATGCCTGTGGTTTAGATTGTAAAGCGAGCAAAAGGGGTGGAATGTTGGTCAAATAAGTTTGTAAATATGATATATATGTTTGCTCGCTTGTGACTTATATTGGGTGTGGGGGACAGGCTGTAAGCAGGCCAGGTCGTTGTAGCCTAAGGTTTGGTTTTGGGACTAAGCTTTTCCCCACACCCTTGACTGATTGTATGATCTGGGTGGTGCACTCTCATGAGGAATCCAATTATGCCTTGGATAAGTGGCTTTGTATCAGAGACTTCCTTGTTTGTATATTGGATTAAGGGATTTTGGTTTTCTACACTATAAAGTGGGACAGACCAGGAGCTTGGACACACAGTTCCTGCTATCACAATTGCAGGGGCTTCCCTGATCCCTGGCCCTTCATGGGAAGAGCTGGTTTTCTGCTTTTCCCTTGTCTTCTTTTGTGGTTTGCCTGTCTTGGTGAGACACCAATAGATAGGATGGCCCCCCATCCTCTGACTCTGCCATTTCTTTATCGTCTGCCCGAATCCAATGGGAACCTGCATGTGAATGGCCACGATGGCGGCTCCTGGCCTTACAGGCTCCATGGTTTCTTTACTGACTGTCCGAATCCAATGTGAACCTGCATGGGCCTGGCTGCTCTGATGGTGGCCCTGGCCCTGCCTACTGGCTTTACAGTGAGCAAACATATACATCATATTTGCAAATTTATTTGACCCACATTTATCATCATCACTATCGATAACATTTTACTAAGCCCTGGCACAGTGCTAAACACACAGCATCCGATGTATTACTTAATGTATCAACATTATGAGATAAGAAGTACCATCATTTCCACATCATGACTGGGAGACCCTATATTTTCCCCAAGGTTACACAAGCAAAATGTGATTTCAGACAATTTACCTACAGATCTATTGTTGTAAAGTACCAAAAAGCTGCAAATTAATATTGATATTCTGGGCGGAAAGGTCAGGCTTTCCTGTCCCATCCCTCCTTTAGGGAGGGGAGGGAGAGGAATGTAGAAGCCTGCTGACTTACAAGGTCTACTAGGGTCATTTGGTTTCAAGTTCTCTGAAAGGATTAAGGTTAACTGAGAAACTTCTTCTTTTTCAATGGGAGACAGGATTTACATACCACCTTGCATTGATTGTAGTTTCTCCCCTTTCCTGGAATCTTGAGGGTAAAATACCTCTAGGCTAGTGAGGGAAGAGGAACTCTGAAAGATGTGTAAATATCTTTGATTGTGTTACCTTGAAATGTACCTTTGTGGTTGTTGAAACTGTATGATTTGTGCTGTTGTAATTTGTGTAATGTGCCTAATTTCCTTGCCCAGGGATGCCAGTGATGTAGATTGTAGGTAGGAAAGTGAGCATAGGGGTGGATTGTTGGGCAGATAAAATATATTATGCTCACTTTGTTAAAGATGGCGTTGCCCAGGTGAAATTAATGTGTTGAGAATCCTTGTAGCCTGGGGCTTGGTTTTGGGATTAAGCCTTTCCCACCCTTTTTGATGTGGGGTGGTACAATCCAATCATGCCTCAGAGAAGTGACTTTGTATTAGAGACTTCCCTATTTTGTATATTGGATTAGAGATTGTGAAGCTACAATATAAAATGGGGGCAGAACGAGAGTTTGCGCTCTTGGTTCCTGGGATGATTAGCATGAGAGAGCAGAGGGAGCAGAGCAGAGAGCAGAAAAAGGCCATGTGGCCAGGAGAATCAGCCAAGATGGTGGAGTGCTGAGTGAGATGCCAGTTTGTGCAGAGTTTGTATCTGGGATAAGGAAGGAGATGGGGAACTGAGGAGAATAAGGCTGGTGAGCTAGAAACCTTTGATTCTAGGAAACTCGGATAAGTCAGTGGCTTTGTGAGCACTGAATGTGAGTGGGTTTTGGAGCCCAGTGTATGTTTTTACTTGCCCGCCGGGTACAAGCTAGGATTAAAGACTATGGCCCACCAGTTTGTGGCTCCGTTGTTTCTTTACCGACTGTCTGAATCCAATGCGAACCTGCATGGGCCAGGCTGCTGTGATGGTGGCCCTGGCCGTGGATACTGGCTTTACAAAAGTCTTAATGTTTTTTTGTATCCCCTAGACCAGGGGTCCCCAAACTACAGCTGCGGGCTGCATGCGGCCCCCTGAGGCCATTTATCCGGCCCCCACCGCACTTCCGGAAGGGGCACCTCTTTCATTGGTGGTCAATGAGAGGAGCATAGTTCCCATTGAAATACTGGTCAGTTTGTTGATTTAAATTTACTTGTTCTTTATTTTAAATATTGTATTTGTTCCCGTTTTGTTTTTTTACTTTAAAATAAAATATGTGCAGTGTGCATAGGGATTTGTTCATAGTTTTTTTTATAGTCTGGCCCTCCAGTGGTCTGAGGGACAGTGAACTGGCCCCCTGTGTAAAAAGTTTGGGGACCCCTGCCCTAGACCAGGGGTAGTCAACCTTTTTATACCTACTGCCTACTTTTGTATCTCTGTTAGTAGTAAAATTTTCTAACTGCCCACTGGTTCCACAGTAATGGTGATTTATAAAGTAGGGAAGTGACTTTACTTTATAAAATTTATAAAGCAGAGTTACAGCAAATTAAAGCATATAATTACTTACCAAGTACTTTATGTAGGATTTTTGCTAAGTCTTTATAAAACAACTTACTATAGTTAAATCTATCGTTTTATTTATACTTTGGTTGCTCCACTACCACCCACCATGAAAGCTGGAATGCCCACTAGTGGGTGGTAGGGACCAGGTTGACTACCACTGCCCTAGACAAATGTTATAATCTTGTTAATAATTGTGCCATAATGTCATGCTCTCCCCTGCTCATGTATGATCAAGGGTATATAAGCAGCCCCTGAACTATTTTTGGGACTGCATGATTTGGGCCTGCAGATGCCCTGTGTCAGCCATATGCAGCCACCATATTTAAATTTTCCTCCTTTAATAAAACTCTTCAAAATTTATCTGGACTGGGTGTCTCTACGTGGACTCGATGAAGTGAGGTATGGTGCCTTTCAGAATCTGGGTGCAGTACTTTATTACATTAGCACCTTCAACCACCATGCTCTTAGCAACCTGGAACTTCTCTTTCATGCTTTTAGCAACCAGGGACTTCTTCATGCTCTTAGCAACCAAGGACTTCTCTTTCAAACAATCATCTGGTTTACTTGCCATTTCTGAATTACAGCAATTGTCATTTATACTAAATCATTCATTCCCCGGCCCCTTGCATTACCTGCAGCATTTGGCTGACTTTGGTGCCTGTTTGCACCAACAGGTGATGCTAACTTAATCTTATTTTTTGCTTTGCTGTTTTTCCTAAAGCTTGCCCTTTCTTTGATTTCATCTCCCTATCTCTTTTGCCTCTCTCTCTCTCTCTCTCTCTCTCTCTCTCTCTCTGGCCCTGAGGAGTTTCTACCTTTTGCTCTATCTTCTTCTTTCAAATGGGGACCTTCTTTTTCCAGTGTTTTGTCACTATTGGCTCCTGCTCTTACCACGGGTCGCCTTTCTCCTTTCCTTTTTTGTAGTCTCATGACATCCTCCACAGTAACAATTAAAATTTGGGGAGGCACTTTAGAAATTATAAAGCACTGTAACAAATGTTACTTAATTATTTAAAATACCATTATTTTAAGAAGCAGGATAGTATGGAATACAACGAGCATGTGTATTGCTGTCAGCCTAAATAAGTTTAAATTCTCATATTGCCACTTCCTGAATGATTGTACTTTTGAAAAGTATGTGACTGTTAGGCAGATAAAATATATTATGCTCACTTTGTTAAAGATGGCACTGCCCACGTGGAGGCTGTTACCCAGGCGATTTTAATGTGTGTCTCTGAGGGCTGTGGGCAGGCAGGATCCTTATAGCCTGGGACTTGGTTTTAGGACTAAGCCTTTCCCATCCTTTTTGATGTGGGGTGGTACAATCCAGTTATGCCTCAGATAAGTGACTTTGTATCAGAGACTTCCTTATTTTGTATATTGGATTAAAGGTTTTGATTTCTGCACTATAAAATGAGGGCAGAACAGGAGCTTGCTCTCTCTTGGTTCCTGAGATTAGCATTAGAGCAGAGAGCAGAGAAGAGAGCAGAAAAAGGCCACATGGAGGAGGCCAGGAGAAGCAGCCAAGATGGCGGAGTGTTGAGTGAGAGGCCAGTTTGTGCAGAGTTTGTATCTGGGAGAAGGAAGGAGATGGGGAACAGAGGTGAATAAGTCTGGTGAGCTAGAAACCTTTGATTCTAGGAAACTCGGATAAGTCAGTGGCTTTGTGAGCACTGAATGTGAGTGGGTTTTGGAGCCCAGTGTGTGTCTTACTTGCCCACCGGGTGCAAGCTAGGATAAAAGATGATGGCCCATCAGTTTTTGGCTCCGTTGTTTCTTTATCAACTGTCCGAATCCAATGCGAACTTGCATGGGCCAGGCTGCCGTGATAGTGGCCGTGGATACTGGCTACACAGTGACCCAAGTCTTCTGAGCCTCAATGTTCTTATGTCTAAAATGAAAATAATAATGCTTACTTTATAGCATGATTTTGAGCAGTGATAGGATTCAGCCAGTTCCAGTTTGTACCATTTCCACAGAATGAATACCTAATTTTGTGTTGAGTTCGGTGAACTGATTTTACAATGCCACTTGTAATCATGGTTCTCTCTAAGGTGGGCACCTGGGCAGTGGCCCAATGTAGAAATCACAAATTTACATTTATCACTCTTTTTTAAAGTTCCTCTGCACAACAGCATATTCTAGGTGCCCATAGTAATGTTCATTTCATCCATAGGTGAAAAAATTGCAAGAGAGAATGCCAATCAAGAAGCAATATGGAAATATCTTAAATAACAGGTTTATTGTTTTTTGTCAAGTAGTGTTGGTCAAATAAGTTTGTAAATATGATATATATGTTTGCTTGCTTATAGTTTGTATTGGGTGTGGGGGACAGACTGTAAGCAGGCAGGGTTGTTATAGCCTAAGGCTCATTTTTAAGACTAAGCTTTTCCCCACACCCTTGACTGATTGCATGATGTGGGGTGGTGCACTCTCATGAGGAATCCCATTATGCCTCAGATAAGTGACTTTGTATCAGAGACTTTCTTGTTTGTATATATTGGATTAAAAGTTTTTGGTTTCTATACTATAAAGTGGGGCAGATAGGAGCTTGCTCTCGGTTCCTGCTATCATCATTGCAGGGACCTCCCTGATCCCTTGCCCTTCATGGGAAAAGCAGGTTTTCTGCTTTTCCCTTGTCTTCTCTTGTGGCTTGCCTGTCTTGGTGAGACACCAATAAACAGAATGGCCCACCATCCTCTGACTCTGCCATTTCTTTACCATCAGCCCGAATCCAATGGGAACCTGCATGTGAATGGCCACAATGGTGGCTCCTGGACTTACAGGTAACATTTAATATTTTATTAATATTTTAAAACTCATAACATAATCTAGTTTTGTGTACCTCTTATTTTTATTTAAGTATTAAATGCATGAAATAATAAATTACTTTTCAGTATTTTGTTTTTTTATACTTAAAATGGTCATTAGAGCAGAGAACTATTGTTAAATTATTTTAATCCCACCAATAGTTGAGAAGATTACATATGATGCCAGTATCATATGAACTGTGTGATGGGGTATATGTTGAAGCCCTAATCCTCAATGTGATGTATTTGAAAATAAGGACTTTAAAGAGTTAATTAGCATTAAATGATCTTATAATTTTGGAACCCTGATCCAATAGGATTAGTGTCCTTATATGAAGAGACTCCCCTGCTGTGCACTGTACCAAAAAAAGAGGTCATGTGTATGGCCAGTAGCCACGGCCACCATCACAGCCACCTGGCCCGTGCAGGTTCACATCAGATTCAGATAGACGGTAATGAAACAACGGAGCCAAGAACTGGTGGGCCATGTAAGGCCAGAATCTAAGGCCAGGGCTACCAACACAGCAGCCACCCAGCCCATGCAGGTTTGCATTGGATTCGGACAGTCGGTAAAGAAACAAAGGAGCCAAAAGCAGATGGGCTGTCATCTTTAATCCTAGCTTGCACCCGGCGGGCAAGTAAAAACACACACTGGGCTCCAAAACCCAATCACATTCAGTGCTCACAAAGCTACTGATTTATTCGAGTTTCCTAGAATCAAAGGTTTCTAGCTCACCAGCCTTATTCTCCTCAGTTCCCCATCTCCTTCCTTATCCCAGATACAAACACTACACAAACTGGCATCTCACTCAGCACTCCACCATCTTGGCTGCTTCTCCTGGCCTCCTCCACGTGGCCTTTCTCTGCTCTCTTCTGCTCTCTCTTGCTAATCTCAGGAACCAAGAGCCCAAGCTCCCGTTCTACCCCTATTTTATAGTGTAGAAATCCAAACCCTTAATCCAATATACAAAATAGGGAAGTCTCTAATACAAAGTCACTCCTCTGAGGCATGATGGGATTGTACCACCCTACATCAAAAAAGGGTGGGAAAGGCTTAATCCCAAAACCAAGCCCCAGGCTACAAGGATTCTCAACATACATTAATATCACCTGGGTGAAGGCCTCCTCATGGGCACCCCAGGGTGGGAAAGGCTTAGTCTTAAAACTAAGCCTGAGGCTATAACAACCCTGCCTCCTTACAGCCTGTCCCCCACACCCAATGCAAACTATAAGTAAGCAAACATATACATCATATTTGCAAACTTATTTGACCCACATCTTGTTAGTACACAGCAAGAGGGAAGCCAACTGCAGGTCAGGACAAGAGCCTTCATGAGAAGTCAAATCCACTGGTACCCTGATTGTGGACTCCTCAGACTCCAAAACTGAGAAAATGAATCTCTGTCTTTGAAACCACTCAGTCTATGGTGGTGTTTCCCAACGTGGGGCCCACACTACACAGGGGGGCAATTCGATAGTTAAGGGGGGCAATTTGAAAATGGACTCGACACAACTTTAACTCTTTCGCCCCGGGCCATTTAAATGCAATGCTAGATATCGGTGCCAAATTTAACAAAAAATGCAATTCTTAAATAATTGCAGTAAATAATTATTAAGTATAATTTCATTTGACGAGACCAAAATATCAACTGGGTGAATGGCATCGTCAAGTAAACTTCGTCCTGGGTTCACCGCGGAGCGTGCCGTCTGCTGGGGGCAACCCCGGACGTTTTAAAAACTCGCTGAACAACGCAGTTATTCTCACCTAATTGGCCCATCGCAACTTCTGTAGTGTTTCACATCATTCAGTTGGTGTTAATTTGAAATAAGTGTCAGTCAAAACTGTTGTAAAAGCTCGTTGATTTAATAAATATACATATATATATTGTATAGATATAATTGGTAAGTATTTGATTTTATTTTTATCAATATTAAACTCTTTATTAAGTACTTCTTGCATCGGGGCTAGAAAGCACTAATATTTTATAAATATTATTGGGGCTATAATAGTGCATGCACGACAATTTTAAGTTTAGAAGCATAACTTTCCAGAAAATTTTGTCAAGTGGAAAAAATATAGATACCTTTTGATTTGCGGTGGTAGTAAAGTAAATGTGTTATATACATTTAAATAAATATGAATTTTTAGTATACATTTACTCTATGTCACATTGAATATATTTTAACACATATTTTAATATTAGTTTTTAATTGATCTTATTTTTATTTCTTATAGCCCATAGTAAAATGAGTGGTGCAAGCAAGAAAAAAACTCATCAATATTCAGAGGAATATTTAAAATTTGGGTTCATATCCGCTGTTCACGATGAGTGGATTCCTTTTTGTCTTTTATGCCAGCAATGCTTGACCAACAAATCAATGAAACGAGGTCGTCTTGAGGCGCATTTGAAGGCGAAACATAGTGCTCATATTAATTCAGATTTGAGTTACTTTAAAACTTTAAAGAAAAATTTTGAAAAAAGAACAACATTAAAGTCTCTATTTACTGCTCATACTTCAACTAATAATCGTGTTCTTCAGGCTAGCTATCAAATTTCTTTATTCATCGCTAAAACTGGAGAAAATCACACTATAGGAGAGAATTTAATAAAACCATCAATATCAGCATTTCTTAAAACGGTTCTTGAAAAAAATGACAAAGATGTAAAAGCTATGCCACTCAGTGACAATACTGTTAGCAGAAGAATAGACGAAATGAGTGAGGATATTGAAAAACAACTTATTGAAAAGCTGAAAACAAGAAAATTCTCCTTGCAAATGGATGAATCAACTTTGAGAGACAGTGAGGCAGTATTGATAACTTACGTAAGATATATTGATAAAGGACATTTTGCTGAAGAAATGTTGTTCTGTAAAAGATTAGAAAGCACCACTACCTCCAAAGATATATATAATAAGCTAAAAAACTACTTAGATATCAATGATATACCAATGAAAAATATAACATCTTGTGCTGCAGATGGTGCTCCCAATATGATGGGCAAGAAAAATGGCTGCTTAAAATTGATGAAAGATGCAAATCCAGAAATGATTCTTGTGCATTGTGTTATTCATAGGGAAAACTTCGTAGCTAAAAATATCTCGCCTGTTCTGAATGAAGTATTACATACAGTAATAAAGTGTGTTAATGCTATTAAAGCTAGTGCCAAATGTGAGTGTCTTTTCAAGCTATTTTGTGAAGAACAAAATGAAGACCATGTGAGACTTTTACTTCATACTGAAGTCAGATGGCTATCTAAAGGAAACTGTTTGAAAAGATTTATGGAACTGTTTGATACTCTTAGTTATTTTTTAAGCGACAAACCTGAAATGAAGTATCTGTTAACAATACATGGTAAAGCATTTGTGAGTTATTTAGCCGATATCTTTGAAAAACTAAATATATTAAATAAGCAACTTCAAGGAACAAATAAAACTCTTGTCAAGGCAAAAGCAAAGATATTTGGTTTCATTACCAATATTGAGTTATGACAGAAACATATTAACAACAAAAACTTTAAACAGTTTCATTGGCTCCAAAAATGTGAAGTAACTGATACCGCTTTACTTGTTATTGTCAATCATTTGAATATTCTATTGGCTGATTTAAAAGAAAAATTTTCTGATTTAAAACAAATTGATTTCCCAACATGGATGATGCAGCCAATGTTAGTGGATTTGTCTGATATATCAAATATGCAGTATCAAGAAGAACTCGCAGAATTGCAAAATGATGAGTCAGTTAAAGCTTTATTTAATATCAAAGGAGCAATGGCATGGCTTTGTGAGGAAACAGAAATCAAATACCCAAATTCAACCAAATGTACAAGAAAACTATTGCTACCGTTTCCATCTTCATTTTTAGCTGAATGTGGATTTAGTGCTGTAAATGATTTACTGGTAAAAAAAAGAAATTGGCTGGATATAACACAACGTGGAGACTTGAGACTAAAGTTAACCAAATTGGAACCTAATATAAAATCTCTGTGCAGCAAGCATCAAGCGCAAGGATCACACTAAATTAAAATAATAAATTAATATAGAAAAATTTGTATTAAAATTATTTGGAATTTAAATTTGTTTTTCATTATATGTTTTGAAATTTTACTTACTGTGTTTTGTTAACAATTTCATAGTGATTTCTTCCTAGAACCTATCATTTATGTTTATTAAGTGAACAAATCAATTTTTTAATGTTAAAAGTTATGTATGTTACATAGGGGGGGACATAAAAATTTTAGAAAGGTTAAGGTGGGGCATGGCACAAAAAAGGTTGGGAAACACTGGTCTATGGTATTTTGTTATGGTAGCTAGAGCAGACTATTACTTTATATAGGGATAAAAGGCAGGACCTATAATTATCTTTGTTTGCAAAAAAGAAAATTGACCTTCAGGAAGATTAAGTAAAATCTTTCAGTTGCCATGAACTTATTGCTGTCTGACTCCACAAATGTTCTTAGTCACTGCACCAGCTTGCATCCTATATGTACTAAAATACACAGTGTCCTGCATTATCCAAAAAGATGTTCCCTCCCCCCATATGTGCCTGCTGGCCTTTTACAAAAGTTGAGGGCTGAAAATTTAGCAATGCAACTTTAAGTCTTGTCATAAAAATCTTTACTTGTTTTTGTATTGAGATAAGGAGTTTTCTTTCTAACTTAAAAGCACTTTAAAAATACTTATAAAAAGCAAAATTACAAATGATTTCTATTAGTGTATACAATTTTCCTAAGAAACTTGAGTCAAGAAATATTATTTACCACTGTTATTTTTGGCAGTTTTTTCAGATATGATTTGATACTATGGATAATTAATTTGCTAACATGTAACTCATACTCTACTTTAAGTGAATGTTGGACATTATTTAAATTGGTTGGTGCTCTTTGAAATATGTATTTTCATTAGATAACTCAAAGCAGTAGCATTCAATAAATATTCTGCAATGATATTTATATATAATATAGTTACCTACATATATAATCCTTAAAAAAGAATATAATGTCACAACTACATTATAAAGAAGAATTTAAGGAAAGTAAATTATAATACTATAATTGCTATTTCAATGTAACTTTTATAGAAAAAAGTGAAACAGATGTTTTCACTTCTACAGACTTTCCATGAATGTGAAAGATACAAATGTGTTGAACTGAAGAATCAAATATCATAAGGGAATTATCATTAGCGATGAAATTTTCAAAAATAGAGAATAATCTCTTAATAAAGTTCTAAAATAAATAAAGAACAGTAAAACCACACCGTAACTCATTCTTTAGTAAGCAGACCCGGATAAAACAATCCAGGCAATTTGCACTCATTCTCTGCCCAACCCCCTTCTTAACTGCAGGTGGACTGTTTCTCTCGATGATTAATGAAGACTTAGATGCAAGAGCAGGCCCGGAGGGCTGCAGCGGGCAACTTCTTCCAGGAAAACAGCGAGGGAAAAGTGAATTCTTCTACTGGGGTCATGAACCAATAATCAGCTAATCAGGATACTCCTGGAAATGCTGCTACTGTTCTAGAAATTCCATCCAGCCACAGGGCTCAGAATCGCCCCCAACATTATCCACTTGAAGTAGACAACTGCCTGAAGCTACTGGTGCCACACCACACTTGGGACCTGGACATACTGGGATTGTGAGTGTCGCAGCTGAGCCATTGGTAAAATTACTTCTTAGTTGGCTGTACAAGTTTACCCTGGTCATTTTATTAATTTACAATAATACCACCCAGCATTTTATACACTGATAGAAATTTTTTAGACCCTGTGTATCAAGTTATAGTGGAGTTTTACATACAATCTTCTTTTGATTTTTATGTTAATTTCACTTTTGGAAAATTCTGAGTAAATTAAAACAATGCAAAACATTGCATTTATATGTTAATTGGAGTTCGGTTCAGAACATTTTAAAGAATTTATTCCCCACATGGATATCTGGCAGTAATATAAAAAATCCTTTCAAACCCAGAATAAATTCTGTTCTGTGGGATTATTTCCCACGTACTGCAGGATATATAACATCACTGGCTCCAACCCACTAAATTCCAGTAGCTATATTATACAAACCCCAGCCACTCTCATTACCCCTATTAATTAAAATACTTTACAGAATAAATGAAAATCACTAATAGAGTTAGATTTAAATTTTAACCTGGAATTTAAACAAGTTATTCAAAATTAAGACTGGCTATGCGCTGACCAGATAGCTCAGTTGATGAGCATCATCCCGAAGCATAGAAATTACTGGTTTGATCCCCTGTCAGGGCGCATACAGCAGCAGATCAGTGTTTCTGTCTCTCACTTACTCTCTCCTTTCCTCTCTCTACAATCAATAAATTAAAAAAACAAACAACGGAATGACTGGCTTGGAGTTGAAATTCTCTTGAAATACTTGAACCAAATACAGTCTTATAAAGTCTTTTGAAATGCTTGAAAAAAATAAAAAGTCTTTCTTATCTAAAACTACATTATTTTTTTAATTTAACAAATTCCATGCTATCTATTATTTTCTAGGAGCTTCAATACACATGTAGGGAGGGTGGGGAATGAAACATTAGATAATATACCCTTGCTTTGGGAAGGAGCAGGAATAGTGATAGAAACAGACATGTAAAACCTACTGAAAAATTGCAAGGACTTTTGTTAGTCTAAACTTGCTAGATTAAAAGAAAAATTCAAAACACCCAGTTAAATTTGAATTTAAAATCAATGAATATTTTTTTAGTATAAATATGTCCAATGCATTGAAACATATTTGAATTTTATGGAAATTTCCAATACATGAAATACTGATATGGAAAAAATTACTTGTTTATCTGAAATTCAAATATAATTGGATGTTCTGGATCTTGTCTGGCAACCTATACTACTTTTTGATACAATCAGTATATTAGCATAAATTCATGCCTACACTTATTTTGAGATACTTCAAAATAATGTAATCAATTTCATGTACAGAGCTTATGAGCTTTTATGTATAGATGAATGCTTATATTTTAAATGGTCCATTTACAAATAAAGCCAACTCACTTGATAGAAAAACTGGACTGGGAGATTTTTTTAAAAAAAAAAAACATGTCATTTTGCCCTGACCGGTTTGCTCACTGGATAGAGCTTTGGCCCAGCGTGCAGAAGTCCTGGGTTTGATTCCCAGTTGGGGCACACATGAAAAGTGACCATCTGTTTTTCTTCCCCTCCTTCTCTCCTTTTTCTCTCTTCCCTTCTTGCAGCCAGGGGCTTGATTGGTCCAAGCATCGCCCCTGATGCTAAGGATAGCTCGGTTGGTCTGAGTGTTAACCCCAGAGGGAGTTGCTGTTTGGGTCCCAGTCGAAGAGTGTGAGGGAGTCTGTCTCTCTATCTCCTCTCCTCATACTTAAAAAGTATCATTTTATTAAAACCTTTATTTATTTCTTAAATCTACACTGTATTTCTTACTCTTGAGGCCCAAGGCTCGGTGTTAAGACCCCTCTGAAATAGTAAGCTACATTATGTGTATTTCAACACTTCTCTGGGGAACCCAATCATAGCATTTGTCAGATTCTCAAAATATTAAAAATCAAAATTCAAAATAACTGAACTCAAAACAAAGTTCAAAAATAGCTCAGACAATGAACCAAAAAGCACTAATTCTCTTTCTCAAACATACATTTTCCAAGAATTTTACTCCTTCTACTGAAATTCTTCATTCCAGAAAGTGGTAGCTTAAGTAAAATAAGTCCTTGGAAGGACCAGATAAAAGACTCCATTTTCAACATAACTAAAGCACTTTTTCTCCACATCTCTTTTTTAGAAAAATCTATATGCTAAATGAAATAAAATGAAAAAATATATATTAATAGGTAATTTTATTATTTACGCATTATACCATATATGCCACCTAAGCCTTTATTTACTACCTCTGTCCTCAAATACTTTGTTCTTTTTTACCTTTTTTTTTAAGAGGCAACATTACTTTTTTTTTTTTTTTTTTAATCAATGTGATGACTAGTCTGTCAGGGTGTTACGCTCTGGCAAAGATGATTATCCACTCCTATATACTCCAATAGCAAAATTTCTCTCACAAAAATCTTATTCTTATAGTTACCATCATTCTTATGGAAAATGGAACTAATATTCCCTATCTGAAGGTATCCCTATCTGCTGTAACAGAATACTATTGACTGGGTGACTTAAGCAAAATAAACGTATTTCTCATAATTCTGGAGCTGGGAACTCAAAAATCAAGGTGCCACTAATTTGATTCCCAGTGAGAACCCCCTTCCACTTGGTTTGCTGATTGCCATCTTCTGATATCCTCACATGGCAGAAAGAGAGGAAGCACATTCTCTGGCATCTATTCTTTTTTTGTTTGTTTGTTTTGGTTTTTTGTTTTGTTTTTTGGTTGTTGTTTTTTTACAGAGACAGAGAGAGGGGTAGATAGGGACAGACAGACAGGAACAGAGAGAGATGAGAAGCATCAATCATCAGTTTTTTATTGTGACACCTTAGTTGTTCATTGATTGCTTTCTCATATGTGCCTTGACTGGGGGCCTTCAGCAGACTGAGTAAATCCTTGCTGGAGCCAGCGACCTTGGGTCCAAGCTGGTGAGCTTTTTACTCAAGCCAGATGAGCCCGCGCTCAAGCTGGCAACCTTGAGGTCTTGAACCTGGGTCCTTCCGCATCCCAGTCCGATGCTCTATCCACTACGCCACCGCCTGGTCAGGCTGGCATCTCTTCTTTTAATGACACTAATGTCATTGTGAGGGCTCCACCCTCATGAGTTAATTACTTCCCAAAGACCCCATCTCTTAATACTGTCACACTGGGGATTGGAGTTTCAACATAAGGATTTGGGGGAAACAAAAACATTCAGTTCATAGCAGAAGGCTGCTGTGCAATAAATGTAAAAAGGCTTTACAAACACTAAAGTACTTAACTGAATGTGTTGAAACTATGAGGCATGATTATAGTCAGAGTTATGATAGTAATGAAAGGAGCTAACTAGCCTTCATTAAGTGCTCACTTCATGTATGTCATTGCATTCATCATGGCATTTAATTTTCAGACATGTCTAAACACCATTGTTATCATTACTAATTGAAAATAACAAAAACAAGTACATTGATTATGTGCATATCATGTTCTTTGAAGAGGACAATGAAGTAAACACATTTCTGACACACAGAGAACATAAAACCATCAGGAGCAAAAATACAACAAAATCACAAAATGGCAGAGATAAGAAAATTGAACTGATGGCTGTTCACTTTTATGTAATTCATCAGTGAAAATGGACCAGATGACTGTACAGCTAGAAACAAATTACCAGATTCAAGTAGTAAAGGAAGTAGAAAAGAAACACTATATAGGCCAGCTGTAGAGCATTCGCTCAGTGTGTAGATGTCCCGGGTTTGATTCTGGGTCAGGGCACACAGGAGAAGTAACCATCTGTTTCTCCATCAATCCCCCTCTCCCTTCTCTCTCTATCTCTCTCTTTCCCTCCCACAGCCATGGCTCAGTTGGAGCAAATTGGCCCCAGGCACTGAGGATGGCTCCATAGCCTCTGCCATAAGCACTAAAGTAGCTCAGTTACCAAGCAACAGAGCAACGGCCTCAGATGGGCAGAGCATCTCTCCATAGGACAAGCAAAGTGAGGCACAGAAAGGTTAAACAACTTGATCAAGGTCACACAGTTTAGTAAGTTGGAATCTGAACCCTCCAGGGTAGATGCGGAATCTGTCTCTCTGCCTCCCTGCTTCTCACTTAAGAAAAAAAGAAAAAGGAAATACGAAGTGAAACAGACCATGTGTCTAGCAGTAGTTACCTGTGGAGAAGGGGGTGGGAGTGCCCGAGGAGGGCAAAGGCAATCTAACCCATTGTGCTCCATATGCGTTAGTAGTGGTTCACTCTCTTATCAGCTTCTTAGTCAGGCCTTATATTCAGATAACAGTTTTACTTTTTAAAACACATACAAAGAGTTTGGGTAGCACTGCCATGAATAATTTTAGTTTTAATTTTTTTCTAGGACAGCTACTACAATTCTGAAAAATAACAAGTGAAATGAGAGGTAGAAAAATAACTACAACATAATTCACAACATGTAAAAACAAAATTAAATTTCCTTTACGTATCTTCAGCAGGAACACTTGTACTTTTTTTCAATCATCTGAATTAAGTTATGTCTGTCTGAGATTTGTTCATATGTAAAAACATTCTGTAGTGAATAGATAAATACCTAAAATAGATAAAATCTGACAGAATTTGCAACTTTGAAAGAAAATCACTCTGTCCTGGGACTAAATATTTAGTGTCTATGTGTTCTTCTTTTCCTCGCCATATTTACAAAACACACTTTATGATGACTTTACAAGATAAAGTACATATTTACAAGGTGCTTTCAAGAAACGTTTCAAATTTCCTCTCTACTCTTCTCCATCATAATCACCATCAATTTTTGGTAGCTGTAGGAATAACTGTTCTTTGCATATTCCTTATATTTTACAGGTTTTTCCATTAGCATTCACTGCCTGTTACAAGTACATATCTCACTTTGGGTAGCTGTTGAGGTTCTTTTGTGGTCGGGAAGATGCTCTCTCAGTCAGGATTCATGTAACCCCCATTGGAAGACAGCACTTCCACTTTTATGCTCTATGATAACCCACTTAATTAATTAACCAATGTGAACAATGGCATTAATGTTTATTGTGGTGGGGGCAAAAAATAGGCAAACACTGACAGTTGAATAATAAGAGAGAAAATATCTATTAAACACTTAAACTATGTTCCAAACACTACATGTATTTACCTACTTAGTCCTCATAATAACCTAGAAAGGGTCTATTCTATCTCTCTCTCTTTTTTTTTAGTGGACAAGCAAAGTGAGGCACAGAAAGGTTAAACAACTTGATCAAGGTCACACAGTTTAGTAAGTTGGAATCTGAACCCTCCAAGAAGTCTAACTCCAAAAACTTTACTTACAGTTCTCTATTAGTCAGTATACATCAGAATAACATTGTTACATAGCCAAAGAATAACTCTTCCCACCCTAATTTGATGTGCAAATATGTCTCAGTTTTCTGGTAAAATTACATTGCAAAATTACCACAAGTTCAGATTAGCTTCAAAGACAATGAATGAGGTAGAGCGTGCAGGAAAACCAATACCAGGTGATACCAATAGAGTCTCACGAGTTGTGACAGTCAACACAATGCCATATGTGAGGCATTAGCTTACTGGAATGTACCTTTAAGCTTCCTGGCACCCAGCCATCTTATGTTTTCCATTTTGTTCACCTCAATGCAGATGGGCTTGTTTTATTAGGGGAGATGCCTGAGTGTGTAATCAATAATGTGAAAATAGAACCTGGCAGCTGTCTAGAGTACAGAAGTACTTATGTGGTCCATGCATGTGCCCATGGACGCGCAGAACGCAAATGCAAAAATATCAGGACAATGTATACTGCTTAGAAGAACTCTTCCAGTTAATATTATCATCTCTATAGGGCCAGTGATGTGGGAGCCAATTAAAACTTAGTTGTATCAGGTTAGAATACTGATGGAATGACTCATAGAAGAAAACCTGCCAGGGTCTAGTACCTTTCTAATGTATTTATCGACAGCGCTTATTTTAATGCTGACTCCTCTGGCAGAAGTTATGCTTTAAGATAATATGTAGAAAATACAACATAAATGCAAGTGGTATGGAATGAGCATGAAAATAAGCCTTATGTTTTAAGAATTCTAGAAGACTCTTTGGAGACAATGAATTTTAAATTATGACTTCAGGTCAGCAAAGTTTAGATTTCCCCCAAATGTAGCAAACCCTATATCCAACATTTCATCTTTTACATGTATGGATGTGCTTTTGAAATGTGTATAGTGTTTGTGGGTGTGTATAAAAAAATCCTCTAAGAGAGGAGAGAAATAAACTTCCTGTGTACCAGCCCAGGAAAGTTATGTCATAAAAATTAAATAACTACCGATCATCTGATCAATAATTATCTGTAATTACATTTCACTTTAATATAAACAACAAAATACATTCTCTGCAATATAGATCTTATTTATAAATTCAAGTTGGAAGCAATCCAAGGAAGTTGATTTGGTAAAGTTAAAAGAACAACTGAATCATGAATTGGTTTGGCCTCCAAGTAGAGTCTGGCATCATGATGGACATGACGTGCTAACAGAGTGAAATGCTGCATTTGGGGGTGATGTTACTGTCATCTAAATGCGTACGGAGGACTGAGAAGACCTTCCACACTGCAAACACCTTTGCCTCACATTCCAAACTCTAGCTACTACACTCTGACCCTTGGTTCAGACTGACTCACCGTTCTTTCTTTGTACCTCTCTCCTGATCTCATCCAACACTGAACTCCACAATTCTATGTGATCTGATACAGAGCTCTTGGGAAAGTTCAAGGCTATTGCTATTTCCAATGCCAAGAAACTCCCTGAAATAGGGCAGCCTAACACTCCTACTGGCCCCCTGCTTCTGCTATCGGCTTCCTCCTATCCATTTTCTATACTTGCTGCCAAAGTGATAGTTCCAATATGAAAAATCTAACCATGAAACCTTGGCTTAAAGCCCTCAAAATGCTTCCCTGGTGTCTACAAAGTAAACTGGAAACTCCTTTACTTATCATATAAAGAACTTCAAGATCTGGCCACTGCTTAAATGTCAAGTCATATCTATTATTTCCTGTCTTGCTCTTTGCAAGCCAGCAATATTGAACTACTTAGGGTTCTCTCAATGCACCAAGCTTTGTGCAAGCACCCTGCCTTTACAAATGCTCCCCCAGAACAGCCTCTCCTACTTGTGTGCCTGGCAAATGTGTTCATTCCTCAAGTCTCAGTTCAACTGCTACCTTGCTGAACAGGCTTCCTTGACTTCTCTAATCAGGCTTCTGTGCCATTTCCCTGGTGATCTCACTTGAGTTTCTGCACATATCTTTAAATGCATCATTCGATTGTTTGATGACACATTTCTTTCACCTCCATTTAGATTCCATGAGGGTACAGATCATGTCTTTTAATTTTTATCCCCAGTATCTTGCATAGCAACTAACATAGAGTGAGGCCTTATATACGTTGTTTAATAAATGAATGAATAAATGAATAAATGAATAAATGAATATGACATAGACATTCTTCTCAAGTGAAAAAGAGAACAGTTAAGACCCTGGCCTGTTGGTTTAGTGGTAGAGCATCAACCCAGTCTATGGATGTCCTGGGTTTGATTCCTGGTCAGGGCACACAGAAATGACCATCTGCTTCTCCACCCCTCCCCTTTCTCTCTTTCTCTCTCTCTCTCTCTCTTCCTCCTCTCCTGCAGCCATGGCTAGATTAGAACGAGTTGACCCCAAGGGCTGAGGCAAGTTCCATGGCCTCTGTCTCAGGTGCTAAAAATGTCTCCGGTTGCAAAGGAGCAAGAGCCCCAGATGGGCAGAGCATTACCCCCTAGTGGGTTTGTCCATTCATTCCCATCGGGGAGCATGCGGGAGTTAGTCTCTATCTCCCCTCCTCTCACTTGGAAAAGAAGAAGAAAAAAGAGAGAGAGAACAGTTCAGTCGGTAGAAGCAATTAAGACTTTACGAACCCTACTGAGTAAACAAGACAATGCTTCCAGTGTTTCTGTTGGACCAGTGCCCTGTACTCTGCTCAGCAACCTAACTAACCAGAGGAACTTTTTCTAAGTGACCAATAGGCCCATTCTAACGACTTAACAGCCTTTTCTTTGCAGGACAAGTTTTGAGGGATGTTATCCACTCAGTCTAATAAATCTTTATTAGATGACTCATCTAATAAAGTCATCAACAACTGACTAGGTAAATCAACTCACAAATATTCATTCTCCATTCTCTGTGTGATCACTGCTCTCCATTACCTTGGCACAATGAACACAGTGGTTAAGAGTACACATTCAGGGGCCTTAGACTGAATCTACCACATAGGCTATGCCTCTGTATTAAATAATAAACTAGACATATTAATAGTACCAGCCTCAGAGGCTTGTTGTAAAAATTAAATAAAATGTGCACCTATGTTAAGTGCTTAGAATAGTGTTTGTCACATAATATGCTTTAAATAAGTTTAGTTATTATAACCACACTTTTTAAAAACTATTTTATTCCTCTTGATTTTCATCCAACTGCATAATAGCAACCCAGGTCTGCACTGTCATGGGGACCTTAAGCAAGCCTGGCCTCCTCATACATGGAAAGCAATAAGGCTCAGCCACAGATGCCCAAGGCCACATGCAACACTTGCTCAGGATTTTATCTTTCATTCTCAACAAGCTGCTACTCTGATCTGAGCTCTGCCTAGCCTCAAAGTCTAGGCTTTGCAACCAGAGCTAGTCTGGCCAGTGGCTGTCTGGAGTTGGTCTTTGCATGGTGTCTTCTTAGAAATTTAATTAAAACTTTGCTCACATATTCCGCTGTGGCTTGCCCTTTGACTCCCAGGCCTATGTTACCACAGGTAGAATTCTCAACAGTGATTTCTCAGAGTTAAGCAGGATAGTCCCACCATAAACATCAACTTCCCTGCCCACTAGAGGGTAAGGGGAGGATTCTGAACAACTAACTCACAAAGAACAGGGAAGCATGGCTCACAGGACCTTCTGCAGACTCCCTAATGTAACTGCTAATCACAACCAACTTTCAAGTTGGTATTCACTTTTAAAAATTCAAACAAAATAAAAACCCACCAGGAAAGCCTAGAGATAGATGAGAGTCTTTAAATATTCTGTGCATACTAGGTAAAAATGATGTATTTCCTTGGTGTTCTCCCTGGGTTAGATTTTTCTGGGGTTCTATGGGAGTGGTAGACAGCTTGAGAACATACCTTAAGAGAAAGTTCCAAGCTGTCAAAAAGTTCTAAGGTGGTACAGTTCTGCTGTAGCTTTGGCCTTCAGCCAGATGACCAAAAGAAATTCCTGTGTCCTAATCCAGTTCACCAATATCAAAAAGACTGATAACTGTAAAGAAAGTATATATTGCATTGACCAATGTCCACTCCCAGAACCTTCGTCATGAACATGTAGAAGTAGGGGATCTCATCAAGAATTTGAGAGTTTTGAATCTCAGCCAAACTAATTTTCATACACCGCTATGATTCAGAAATTTGGAGTCGGATCTGTTTGGTCCATGGACAATTTGCTTAGGAAGCTATCTAATTTCTGGAGATGATAAAACCTCATGGATGGAAATGACTAAAGGTATACGATTGGATGCAGGTTCAAGTACTACGTTGGTTGCAGCTGCTAAATCCTAGAATTATGAGTTTAGGCTGTATAGTTTAACACTATATTTTTAAAGATTTTTTGTATAGGTTTTCCTTGGCCAGATTGCCACTGGTTAGTTATTCAGTTAGCATTGTGCAAGACTGCATAAAACATATCGAAGAAGGAAGACCCACTGTAAATTATAAATCGATAAATCTAATTATGCCCTAAGCTGTGTATACCAATTTCAAAATTAATACTTTGTACTTATTTTTAAACTTATATGTCTAAGCCTCTACAGCCTGCTTAAAATATTTTCCCTTGTCCATGTCTTACAAAATGACCTAAGCCCGTTTCAATCTGAGCTTACTCATAACCTTCTGATATGTTGCCAAGAGACTAGTCTTCTGAACATTTGATGAGAGTTTTGTCCATAATTTATACCATCCCATCCTATTACATACTTAGATTCAAATAATTTTTATGCATTGGGATTCTTCCTGGCTGAATCTAAAATATAGCCATAAAATAAAGATGCCTGGAAAAATTGAGTACAAGTGAGAATACTATGTCTTGATTGTTGCATACTAGTATGTCTTTTACAAATTGGCCCAATACATACACATCCATTCCAAAATGACTCATATAAATGTGATAAGGACAGGCTGAAATCTAATTAGAATTTAGAAATGAATTGGCTGGATATAGAATTGTACCGCATAATAGACAGGGGAAATACAAAAGAAAGCTTTAGCTAAATGTTAACTAAAAATAAAAAGGACTCAGAGGACTGCAATCATCCAATGTTCTCACTAGTACAAGGTTAAATTGGAAGTAGGCAGTCAATAATCTTTGTTTTTTTTCAAGGAATGTTCTCTCTGGTAGGATTCTTGGCTGAAGTGAAGTTCCTAATGATTTCTCCTAAAGCAAGTCTTATTGCTAAATTTATTTTTTAAAATTATTTAAATGAAGTCTTTGAATTCTGAAAATTAACATAATTTTATATATATATGACTGCTTCAATAGATTCTTCACAAAGAACTACCTCTTGGCAAGTTATTTGCATGGAACAAGAAATAATTTAGCCATTTTACCATTAAATAAACTATATTGTTGATAGAAGAACTGTTTATGCATAAAAGGTATGTTTTTATACACCTTCTAATTGCATAAAATCAAAATACAAAATGTCATGGTTGAATTACCTGCCAACTCAGTTGAACTTAGAAGCCTCTACTTTTCTAAAGTATGCAGTGCCAAGACTGAAGGTGCTGCCAAAAGAGACAAACTGTGGTGAAACTGAAGACAAAATATTTGGAACAATCTAGCGTGACTGAGTTTATCCAATGGCAAATAAATTCCTTGAGGACCTAATTTAAAATGGGGCTAAACACAAAAATCCCAAGTACCTCATGGACTTTTTCACCTGTTTGTCCTAAAAGTAACTCAAATGAACATATCCCAAACTGAATCCATTCTTCCTCCTCCACCCTATTTGTTCTTCTGGTTCAGTTACAAAAGTGTTACCAACAGAAGTATACATGGGAAGTTAGCATACAATAGAAGTGTACATCCAGTCAGCAAGAAAATATGTTATTCAATAAATGATGTCAGAAAGTAATAAGCTAAAGTTGAGTATTGACCTCATTTCTTAAATTACTTAAAAGGCTAAAAAGGATAAAAATAGAAATGGGTCATTTTTTTATTATTATAGAATGAAAAGTCTTTATATGAAAGATACTTAAAATGTATTAAATTTTTGCCTGACTAGGTGGTAGCACAGTGTATAGAGCATTGGACTGGGATGAGAAGGACCAAGGTTCAAAGCCCTGAGGTCATCAGCTTGAGCACAGGCTCACCAGCTTGAGCGCTGGTTGCTGGCTTGAGTGTGGGATCATAGACATGAACCCATGGTTACTGGCTTGAGCCCAAAGGTCACTGGCTTGAGCAAGAGGTCACTTGCTCTGCTATAGCCATCTCCCCCCTCCCAGTCAAGGCACATATGAGAAAGCAATCAATGAACAATTACATGGCAGCAAGAAGAATTGAAAGCAATCAATGAACAATTACGTGGCAGCAAGAAGAATTGATGCTTCTCATCTCTCTCCCTTTCTGTCTGTGTGTCCCTATATGTCCCTCTCGCTGACTCTCTCTCTGTCTCTGTCAAAAATAAATTTATCATATTTTCATGACTGACTGAGTGACACACAACTAAAAAACTATCTCAGTCAATTAAGAGCGTTGACTCAAAACAACAAGGTTGTGGGTTCAACCCCCAGTCAGGGCACAGGTGGGGATCAACCAATAAATGTCAGCTGAGTGGAACAACAAATGAATGCATCCTTTCCCCCTCCCCCTTCTCTCCCTTCCTTTCTCTCTCCCTAAAAAACAATAATGATAATAATTAAGCTCTGGTCAGATAGCTCAGTTGGTTGGAACATAGTGCCAGAGCACAGAAGTTGCCGTTTTGATTCCCTAGTCAGGACATATACAAGAGCAGCTCAATGTTCCTGCCTCTCAAAAAAAAAAAAATTATATATAGCACATTTAAAACAGATTATTATTATTTTTAAAAGGTTTTATTTTATTGATTTTACAAAGAAAGGAGGTTGGTAGCAAGAAGTATCAACTCATAGTTGTTTCACTTTAGTTGTTTATTGCTTGCGTGTTGCTAGTCATATGTACCCTGATTAGGCAAGCCCAGGGTTTTGAACTGGCAACCTCAGTGTTCCCAGGCAATTTTCTAGAGGATTGTGACCTACAATTTATTAGAAAAATAGACAAACAGCATGAACTAAGAGTTCATGTATGTGTGTGCATACACACACCTATAAAAGGATTTATAAACTTATAAAAACATTTTACATGAATAACATGATGCAAATTAAAATAAAAAAATGATAATACAGCTTGATCAGGTTGTGATGTAGTGGATAGAGTGTTGGACTGGGATGCAGAGGACCCAGGTTTGAAACCTTGAGGTCACTGGCTTGAGCATGGGTTCATCAGCTTGAGTGCAAGGGTGCTGGCTTAAGCGTGGGATCAT
Organism: Saccopteryx leptura; assembly: GCF_036850995.1. Classification (NCBI taxonomy): domain Eukaryota; kingdom Metazoa; phylum Chordata; class Mammalia; order Chiroptera; family Emballonuridae; genus Saccopteryx; species Saccopteryx leptura. The sequence goes on from NC_089509.1 coordinate 35,837,159, forward strand.
AGACATGACCTCATAGTCTCTGGATTGAGCCCAAAGGTCACTGGCTTGAAGCCCAAGGTTGTTGGTTTGAGCCCAAGGTCACTGTCTTGAGCTAGGAGTCATTTGCTCTGCTGGAGCCCCCCCACCCCCATCAAGGCACATATGAGAAAGCAATCAATGAACAAGGAAGGTGCTACAACAAAGAACTGATGCTTCTTATCTGTCTCCCTTTCTGCCTGTCTGTCCTTATCTGTCCCTTTCTCTGTCTCTCTCTGTCTCTGTCAAGAAGAAGAAGAAGAAGAAGAAGAAGAAGAAGAAGAAGAAGAAGAAGAAGAAGAAGAAAAAGAAGAAGAAGAAGAAGAAGGAAGAAGAAGAAGAAGAAGAAGAAGAAGAAGAAGAAGAAGAAGAAGAAGAAGAAGAAGAAGAAGAAGAAGAAGAAGAAGAAGAAGAAGAAGAAAAGAGAAAAGAAAAGATAGAGAGGCAGACCCTTGCTTGTGCCCTGATCAGGATCCAACTGGCTACATCCATGTGGGGGGGGGCAATGCTCTCAAATGAGCTATTTTTAGCACCTGAGGATGACAATCAAGCTATCCATGGTGCCCAGGGCCCATGCTCAAATCAACTGAGGCACTGGCTGTGGGAGAGGAAGAGGGAGAGAAGAATGAGAGACAGAGGAAGAAAAGCAGAAGGTTACTTCTCTTGTGTGCCCTGACCAAAAATTGAACCCAGGACATTCATACGCCAGCCAATGCTCTATCCACTGAGCCACTGGCCAAGGCCAAAACTGTGATAGCCACTGAGGACAGCCTTATAGGTTATGAATTGTACTGCTTCAGAAAATTCCATTTCCACAGTCTCTGGTGTGAATAATACCCCTGCAAAACTTGGGTTAGTGGCCCCTTTCTTGGATTGCTTCTCACACATGTGTGCAAGGACCAATATGTAAGAATGTTTATTACTTCAAGATTTGAAATAAGCAAAAAACTGGGGTGGAGGGGAATGTTGTCCAATAAGAAATTTGCTTAAATTACTCATAGTACATACATAGAATAAAATAAGAGGCAGCCACAAAAAGAATAGGTGCTGATTTGGGGAGATCTCTAAGGTATATTTTTAATAAAATATCCAAATTCAAAACAGTGTAAATATATACTCGGATTTGTATTATTTGAAGTGTGTGTGTGTGTGTGTGTGTGTGTGTGTGTGTGTTTAAGAATACGTAAGCTTTTAACAAGCAGAGAGCTTTTTCAGAAAAAAAGTAAAAGGAATTTGGTTAAGAAACTGAGTCTTAAGGGGAAAGACAGTCATTTGCAATGTGTACATTTTTATGTCCCTTAAACATCATCCTTCAACAAAATAAACAATTTTATTTAAAAAATTCATTTTTTACCATTCAAACTGAAAACAATCATATAAGATTAGTCATGTTAGGGGATCCTGAAGAAAACTATTACAGAAGAGGTAAGATATATGCCAGAGATATCTCACTGAGCCTGGTCATCTTTCCGGAGAACATCAAGGAGCCGTTCCCAGCAGCACAGGCACAGACCAGTAGTGGAGGGCCAGAGAAAAACTCATTCAAGTTAACAACTGAACTCAGGGTATGTTAAAGCAATTGGAAAAAAAATGCTTTAATTAATGTAACATTTCTCACTCAAGCATTTATATATGGTTCAGTCTTCCACAATTCCAAAATCACAAATCACCTGAATTCAGAATTTATAATATATACACACACACACACACACACACACACACACACACACACACACACACACTCATTTTGCTCTTATTGAAAGCTTTCATTTACATTCCTAAAGATCTCAGCATGGGATTATGATGTGCACCCAAGACTCAAAATTGCGGGATTACAAGAATGCAAGACTGAAGTCATGCTGATGATGACCAGGCATGTAGGGGTATGTGCAGATATGTGTCTATGTGTTGAGGGAAGAAGAAAATGAACATCAGGAAGACCTGTGCTAAGCAGAATGAGTTCAATACCTGACTCTCTGCTGAGCAGGGAAATAAGTTTGGTGAACAAAAAGAAACTGAAGAGGGTTTCAAACTGTGTTAAATATCTGTATGTAGAAAAGTTATCCACAGGGTTTCTTAGGGAAGTCAAAAGAAATCTAATAGTATCACCACAGCAACAGTCTGCCTAATTCTGTTTCTGCCTCTTTCTTACGCTAGTCCTCAACATTCAAATCCTTATATGTCCCCTGTATAACCAGGCATGAGCCTCATCATGAAATAATAATCATATTTTCTCATCTCTCTTATTCTAATGAAATCGGTATAGAGCCTCTTTTAGGCTTAAAATGAACAACTCTCCTCTAAACAAGAACTAACTGATCGGGTGAATTGAATCTTATCTCTGGTGGCACAGTCTTACCAAAAAACCTTCACCCCTGAAGGATAATAAGTTTGCAGGTTGTGGTAGGCTAGAAATATGCCCCCCTATGCTTGACCAAGATAGATCCACTTCCCAATTTCTAATTTGCGAATATTATTTCATATAGGAAAAAGGGTATTACCTTGTAAGGCAAAAGATGCGCTTAGTTAAAGATATGAGAGATGGAGTTTATCACAAATTATATCCAGGTGGAACCTCAAAGCCACTTTGAATGTTCTCCTAAAGGAGCAGCAGAGGAAAATCAGACACACAACAGAGGAGGAGGGATCACAGAGGCAGATGTTGGAGTAAGGGGGTCACAAGTAAGAGTGCTGAAGGCCACACAGCCTAGAAGAGACAAAGAACAGGTTCTCCCCTGGAGCATTTGTGGGGAATATCCTCCTTCTAATGTCTTCATTTGAGACTTCTAGCCTTCAGAACTGTAGAGAATAAAGTCTGTAGTTTTAAGCCATCAAGTTTGTGGTCATCTGTTACAGCAACTCCAGGAAACTAATACAGATTTTGGTGCCACAAAGGAGAGTGATATTGAAACAATACCTAAAATTTTGAAAATGGCTTTTGAATTTGATAATGGGTAAAGGCTGAAAGAATTATGAGGTGCAGGATAGAAAATTTTTAAATTACCTCAAACAGGCTGTTGGCAGAAATATGTATGTTAAAGGTTTCTCCTGATGAGAGCTCAGAAGAAGTGAGGAGCCCAGTAGAGGAGGTTTCTATTAAAGCATATAAAGCATACATGTATTGTTACGAACAGAACTTGGTAGAGGTATGAATGTTAAAGGCAATGTTGGCAAGGATTCAGGAGGAAATGAGGAACTTGTTATTGGAAATGGGAAGAAAGGTGATACTTGTTACATAGTTGCAATAGAAAACAGAATTTGTAAGTGATAAACTTGTATAGCCAAGCAAAATATTCAAGGTGTGACCTGGATTCTTCCTGCTGCTTGTAGTAAAATGAGAGAGGAAAAAGAATCATTAAGCAAAAAACAAAAACAAAAAAGCCAGCACTTGATAATTTGAGAAATTGTCATTCTATTCAAATTGCAAATGATACCAAAATTAAGAGATTCACTGTGACAAAGCATGTTCTGGAGAGAAGTCTGAAGGTTTATTTAGAGAACCTTTAGCTAAAGAGATTGATTGGGTGGTGACTCATCTATGAATTTAACCATCTCCAAGAAGTCAGAAATTGTATTGGGATTACCAAGAAAAGATCCGTGAAGCACCCTCTTGTTTAATAGTGTAAATACGTATGCCATACACAGAAGACCGCAAGGGTTTTAAGAATGCTCTATCAGGAGAAACTGTCAACTGGGACTGAAGCAGACAGAGATGAAATAAAGTGAAAGGGGCTGTGGGACTCCAGAGTTCTCCAAGCAGAAAACAGGGTGCTGAAAGTACTCAGCTGCAAGCACGTGCTGCCCCTCAAGAACAAAGAAGAATGGCTTTGAAGTTGGGGCCACAGGCACAGCCACAGTACTACAGACCTGAGTCACAGAAGGTTATTCTCGGGCTTTGAAACCTGACGAAAGTTTCACTGCCGAGCTTTGAACCTGCTTGGAACTGGTAACTCTTTTGTTCTTCCATTTTCTCCATGACACTGTCCAACAGGAGAGGCTAGGGCGTAGATAAATTTAAAGCCCTAAAATGAGTGGCTATGCAGTATCAATCCAGTTAGTAACTGCTACCCACATGCAAATTCTTCATTAATATGCCACTAAATTTCTATTCCTTCATTCTACTTGCAGATCTCCTCCTCCACCTCTTGAACCAGCCTTCATGCCTTCCAGTAGTTAGTACTTTTTCCTGACCTGTCTGCATTAATGATCATCTGTATTCAGGGAAGAGATGTTTATCAAACTGTCTACTACAAGGCTAAGTCTTGTGTTTTGTCTACTGCTGTATCTCCAACCTCACCCAGGGGCAGGCCCACAGTCAGTCCTCATTAAGAATTTGTGAAGTGAATAATCTTGCACAGAAAAACCAGGTCCTTTACTCTTATGCTTCTCAAACCGGTGCAGTTTGAGGGGTTGCCATGTTTCCTTGGGCTTACAAGAAGCATGGGTAAACACTTGCATCTCTCTGAAGCACAAATTTTACTTGAGTATAAGTCATTTAAAACATGCTGTAATGATAAAACAACTTTGGTTTATTGCAGAAGAAGACAGCAAAGTTCACACAAATGTTAAGGTAAAGGTGTTTTCTTCAGACACCATTTTCCCACACCTTCCCCAAGGATGTATGTTATTCTGGGTTGTCCCTCTTTTACCAGGTGTTACCAGACACCAGGCAGAAAATACAGAAGACACTTATATTTATCACACATCAATAGAGAGAAATGTTTGGTCAAGTTCAAAGATGGTAACCATTATTAGGGCATATAAAGATTGTTTTCACTGCTTCTTTTAAACGCAAAACAGAAAGAATTAGTGTAGAGAAACCATAAAATTGCAGCTTTACAGAGACAAAAGAGTGCAAAATGCAAAGGCTTTTAATTTATGAGAAGATTTGAAGAGCTGCTTAATGTTTCATAAAATTAGTTACAGATGGTAGGACGTCCTAAGGTCTCTTGGGTCAGCTCTCCTGACCCTGTCCTGATGTTTGAAAAATACATACTTCTGTCTAGATCCTACAGAATATCTCAATCGCTTGCTCTAAATTCTGTTCCAATGGTTAAGTGTCCTGTTAATGCTAATAGTTATAGTTCTACAGCAATCCCCTTGTGTCCTCTAAACATTTCTCCTTTGCTATGTCACGTCAATGTAGATGACAAAGTCCTAACTAAGAATTATTCTTCTGACATAATCTATGTAAAGCACAGTGCTATCCTACTTGTCTGTCTTTCAGTGACCAGATGGCTTGACTCATTTTAGAAATTCATCATGGAATTCTTCCCTTGTTTTAAAAAGCACTCAGACTGTGATTCGCAGTTCCCTGCCATTCACACTTCTCTTCATCATTTTCCTTCACGTTTGCCACAGTGATTTTAGACAAGGTTCTACAACATCAGAAAGATCTTGTCTGTTTTTGCAGCAGCAATATGATTATGATTCTTAATCATTAACCCTCAAGCATGAGGATACACTTTGGTGAAGTTACAATTATCATCTTTTGTCTTGATCCAGAAAATGACTTTAGGCAGCTCCTTTCTTCTGACTGCTCTTGATTTCTATGCCTTTTACATTTTGGACTTGTCTTCAAAATACACCCATGCTTTACAGCAGCTTCATAATCTTTTCATTTGCCTTCAGTCTGTGTTCGATCATGATTACTTCAGATTTAAAATCCAATAGTCCTTGCTATTCATAAAAATCTAGGAAATGCTAGCACTTGATGTTTACTGGTTTCTTACTATCAAGACCATAATAGATTTATTCCATCTTAATGTTTCTAAAAACAAATAAAATAGCTTAACCCTTTGAGTAGTATGAGCATTCATGCACGTCCTTGTGCCTCCCGACCATCCTGAGTACGATCATACAAAAATTTTTATTTTAAAAATATGTAAGGCAACATTAAGAAAGGCAAATGTATGTTCTTCTTGTTTCCATAAATTGGTTATCAAACAAACATGATTTAAAGTTAATAAAACTGAAACTGGAAGTAATTTCATTTTTTGAAAAAGAAACTTACTCCCAGGAGTCAGCAAGCATGAAAAAAAACTCACCACTCAAAGGGCTGAATCCAGTATTTATCCAAACTCCCTCTCACCTATCTCTCTATATACACAGCAGCAATAGATGGAAACTGTGTCTGTGCCATTTAAAATTATATCGGAAAGAATTAGAGGTGGTTTATGACTTCTTGAAGCTGAGTAGTCTTCCTGAAATACAGAATACAATAAAAAAATTATCAAACATGCTAGAATACAATCAAGAAACTTTATCAATATGACACAAGCACTGCCTTACACAATTTTTTAAATGAAAAAAAAAAAAGAAAAACAGAAACAAAATTTCCATCTAGACAAAAAATAGAGAATTCTATACAAAGAATGCTCTTTAGAAATAATGGTTGACATAGGAAGCAGAGGTCAAATGCTTAAAGAGTTGTATCTTCAGTCTGACCAGGCAGTGGTGCAGTGGATAGAGTGTTGGACTGGGAATTGGAAGACTCAGGTTCAAGAACCCGAGGTAGTAGCTCGAGCATGGGCTCATTTGGTTTGAGCAAGGCTCACCAGCTTGAGCCCAAGGTTGCTGGCTGGAGCAAGGGATCATTTGTTCTGCTGCAACGCCCCAGTCAAGGCACATATGAGAAATCAACAATGAACAACTAAGGTGCCGCAACAAAGAATTGATGCTTCTCATCTCTCTCTCTCTTCCTGTCTGCCTGTCCCTATCTGTCCCTTTCTCTGACTCTGTCTCTGTCAAAAAAAAAAAAAAAAAGAGTTCTATCTTCATCAATCCAATGAGGTATTAATTGACATAAACATAATGTGGACAAAATTTTTAAACACCAGGGATAAATCCATATCACTATTTGATGCATTTAACATGACTACTTAAATTAGTCTAAACTAATTTTCCTTCAGAAATTTCCAGTAGCAAACTGGCTAAACAATCTTTTAATGGCCCTGGGACCAGTTTAAAAAGTTTGGGTTGTGTTTGCATACATGAAGACAATTCAGTAATCTTTTTAAGGAAATATAACTGGCAGCCAGACCTACTTATTTTTATATGTATTTATTACATCAAAGATGTATTTCTAAATTTATTTGAAATCATTCTCAAAAGGTGTGACCTAGGAAATTGAAACTATTTCAATGCATATAACCAGTTTATTAGCATAAAATATATTACCATTTGGTTTTTAAACTCAATTAAACTCTTTTACAAATTAACAATCCAAAAGGAAAAAATTGAACAAAGGGTTTGAAGAAACAATTCAAAGAGAAAACTCAAAACATACCAACAGATGCTTAATTTAACTTCACTAATACTGTAATGCTGTTAGGTTTGGGTTCAGGGCTCCTTTAAATCCAGAGCCCCTTTAAAACTCAAATCCCCCTCACCTAACTTTCCACTAGGGCAACTTCAGTAAGCATCTCCCTCACCCAACCTCCCCCTCCCCTTAAGCAACTTCCCCCACCCTGGGAAGGTTCTGGGAAATGTCCTTGCGACAAGGCCATCAGGAGGGACCTGAGGATTGGGAAAGGGAGACAGTTTATGACCAAAGGCAACAAAACAAGATACGCTAATCTGAGTATGCCCAGGTGTACCCAACCCCATGCCACCAAATGCCTGTAACAACCTGTATATCTAACTGGTTCTCCCACAGCTCAGAACTGACATGTTTTATAGGTCTCAGCCCTCCTGCACCCAGATGTTTTAAAAATAAACTTTCCTTTTGGAACACACTAGCCTTGTGTTTTTGGTTAAGGTTTCTGCCTTTCAGATGCAAATTAAATCAGCATTGAAATAGCACTCTAACATGGACAAGAGAGTGGTGGTTACCAGGGGTGGGGGGAGGGAGGACGCAGGAGGGAGGGAGGGAGAGAGTTAGGGGGAGGGGGAGGGCCACAGAGAAAACTAGATAGAGGGTGACGGAGGACAATCTGACTCTGGGCAAGGGGTATGCAACATAATTTAATGACAAGATAACCTAGACATGTTTTCTTTGAATATATGTACCCTGAATTATTAATGTCATCCCATTAACATTAATAAAAATTTATAAAAAAAAAGAAATAGCACTCTACACTCATCAGTTTTCTAAAATAGAATGTTTTTAAAGTATTGGCAAGAATAGAGCAAAACAATTCTTAATACCAGTAGAAGTGTAAATCAATATGCCTCATCCGAAGGATTTTGGCAAAATCTAGCAATATAAAGATACATATTGTATGACCCTGCAGCAATTGCCTTACTATGTTCAAGAGGTATATTTTTTAAAAGTACAAAAACATCCAATGCAGAAATGCCTATATTACTAAAAATATTTATAAAAATATTATGTATATTCTTACAAGGAAATACCATATAGCAGCCAAAATAAATGCACTAGAACATCAAGTAATTTTCTTTAATTTTATTTAGAAAATTAAATTTAACAGGGTGACATTGAACAATAAGAGTACATAGGTTTCAGGTAAACATTTCTACAGCATCTGAACTGTTGATTATGTTGTATACCCATCACCCAAAGTCAAATCATTTTCAGTCACTGTATATTTGTCCGTCTTTACACCCTTCCCTTCACCCCTCTGTCTGTCCCCCTCCCCTCATCCCTCTTCCCCTGGTAACCACATCACTCTTATCTATGTCCATGAGTCTCAATTTTGTATCTCACCTATATGTGAAATCATACAGTAGAACATCAAGTATTAACACAGTCAAATCTCAAAAGTTGAGTGAACAAAAGCTAAGTACATACAGAACAATATGTAAGTATAGTGCCATTTATATTTTATAGTGTCAGAAGAAATATATTTGCTTAGTGAATCTATCTGTAGAATATAAATTTAGCACTAAAAGTAACAAACATAAATATGGGAGCTATTACCTTAGGGTCAGGGGTAGGGGATAATGATAGCTGAGGTGTGACAGAGGACTTCAACTTCGTTTTAAATGGATTATTTCTTAAGCTGGACAACTGGGTACATTGCAGTTCATCATATTATTCCCTCTAATTTTTTGTTTTGTATACAAAATAATTCATAAAAATCTATTAAATTTAGTGTTTGATTAAACTGTAGTTAAGATTTGTTTAATTGAAGCCCTGTAAAACATCACATCGGTTTCTATATTTGCATTAAAATGCTATTAATGTTGTCATTATATGATTTGATACCAGTTTATTTTTTGCTTTTACTTTTCTTACACATAAATATGTGGGTGGAGATTCATCCAAATGTTAATTAATAAAGGGAATTACTGAAAAGAGCTAAGTCCTGCATACAATGAGTATTCTTCAGCAAACCTCTTTAGCTAATTGAGATGTACAAACAAATAAACACACACACACCCTGACCATCAACCCTTTCTCTCTGTAGAATGATGAACTTTTTCTGGCTTAGAGCTGAATGAGTGTCTGAGGTGACTCTGTATCATCTTCTTCCACTTTCAGCATATTTTATTTTTTGCATTTCAGAATGGTTTTATTAATATGAAAGAAGTCAGCAGCTTCTGTCTTTGGTTCATTGATGCATGAGATGTGTGATCTGGCTTCCCCTGAGCTCTGTACACACTACCTTTTTAGCTTAGTACAGATACATTAGAACATTGGTGAGGGTGTTCCAAACAGAAACACTTATCACTTAGTCATTGAACTTAAGTAAGAAACTGATAGTCAAAGGGACCTACACAGAAAAGCATAAATAAGTGTGCAGCAAAAGGAAAAAAAAATTAACTATACATTTATGCTCTGTGTTTGGAAAGATCACACACGACTACTGTATTAGGAGTCTGATTATGAAAGTTTAATAGCTTCCTATCTTAACTGAAAATCAATCTATGCCCCTGTTGCTTGTTCCTCATTTGTATTTCTATCTTCATGCAGAGGCAAAAGCAGAAAGGCAAAAGATACACAGTACGAGGGAGATGCAAATTCAGATGTGACAGGGCCAGGCAAATGACTTAAATAAATGATGCAGCCAGAAATAAGGCGGAAAGTAATGAGTTTATGTTACTTCTTTGGGGACAGTTTTTTTTGCACAGACATTAGTCAGGACCAGGTTGGTTTTGCAAAGCAAGAACACAGGTTTTGTATTATCAGATCCTCAAATTATTCTAAAGATACAAAAAATATATATCTGTATGTTAAATCTCTTGATTTTTAAGTTGGCAACTAATTTAACATATACTTTTAACCCTATTTGGGCTAAACCAAACATATCTGGGGCCATAATTAGACCTTGGGCTGCCAGTTGAAGACTTCTGCTCTAAACACTGTAGAAACTGCTGATTAAGAGAAAACTACTGTTCATGGGATGAAAAAATAATAAAGATACAACAACAACAAAAAAACCTCAACCACCAAAATACTTTATTTTCCTAAAACAGCAGGCATAACTCAACAGTTCCTTAGAAGCACACATGTGGAAAACTATCTACAGATGTCATTTAGAAGATAGCTCCAGAAAGCTACCAGACCCTCTGTTTCAGATTTGCGCCTTGAGCTTGACCCTTGTCACTCACTGGTGACAGTGGTGGGATGACCCTAGACCTGAGGACCCCAGAGGTCCTTCTAGGTAAGTGACTGCCCGAGATGACCTTTCTACTTCTGTCATTAAATGAGCTTCTATTTTTTGTTGCAGTTTTTATTTTTTGTTCTATTTTATTGTCTAAATATTCTTGGGTATTTAGAAATAATTGTCACATCCTTAAAACATTCTTTCTGGAAACATCCTAAATGTTAAAAGTAAAATAGCATTTATGTAAATTATGTTACATACATCAGATGAAATAATATACTGATGTTAAATCAATTGTTACGATATCTATATTCAAGATGGAAAGTGTTAAGAGTGTTAAAAGAAGTATTAGGATTTATATTAGGATTACAACTATGTTAACTGTATAAAACATCAACTCCTTAATATTATCAAAATTGTTTTAAGGTAGTGGGATTTAATGGCCACTTTTTCTTTCTTCCAAATTTCCCATTATATAGTTATACACTTACATGATTTAAATTATTTAAATGAAACCTCCTTTTCAGTGTTGTGTCTGTAAACACAGAGATTATTATTTACCTTACCTTCCTCCTCCCCTCAGGGACCTAATGATGTTAGTAGTGTCTCTCCAGGTAGAAGATAGAAGAGCCTCTGATTATCTATTTTCTGTATTCTCATATCAGGTTCTCCAGAAATTTATCAAGGGAGTCTTCATAATTGAGAAGTGCTTTAGAATTAATACCATGGTGTTATGTTTTCAGTTCTCTTCTCTGTTTTCCCACAAATTTCCTCTGGGGTGGTATAATCCACATTCCCACCAAACACCACATGGTTCATGTGGCGGGGGAGGGGAAGCTGGCCTGCTTTAATACCCATGTGAGTTTCCTTACTTCCTGTTTCTAGGTGAAAGTAGAGAAGACAGGTGGCATTTGTGAACTGTTGTGTTTCTCTGCAGTAACACAGGCAATATTCCCAAAACAACTTAATCCCGATAGACATCAAGGCCAAAGAAAGCTCAACAAAATAAGCTTCTAACTCATACTCACTGCTTTTTATCCAGCCTGCTTCAAACATTAAAATTAATCCTTTTATAAACAAGGAAAAGGTTCTCTCAAACTAAAGCCAGATGACTTGCCAGTCTTCTGTTATTCACAACATTAGTTTGAAGGAAAATTCATTTTAATACAAATGGCAGAGTTAGATGAATGAATCATCTTGAAAGATATATGTTCCTGTGTGATATTTGGATAAAATCTAGGACGTATTCTAGATTTTATCATGAATGGTATTAAGTTACCATTCATGGCAAATAATTTAGGTGGAAATGTAGCTAACTCTTATTAAGTATCTGCTGTGTCCTAACATTTATACATATATTACTTCCTTCAATATGTAGAACAGTCTCACTTGGTAGAATCATTAATATAATTTTATAAAGAAGGAAATAAGAGCTGGGAAGTTAATTAACTTCCCCAAGGTCAAGCAGCAGATATACAGCAGAAACAAGATTCAATCTCAGGTCTATATGACTTCAGAATCTCTATTTGTTTTATTCTTTCAGTCTTCCTTGACTGAAATATATTGAAAACCTGCTCTAAATTAAGAAATTAAATCCTTTGCTCAAAGCTACATGTAGGATCGATTCCTGAATCCCTTTTCGCATGTATCATGTCAATGTTTTGAAGAGTATAGATGCTGAGTTGTTTTTCCTTAAGTGCTGTGATTTGGTAAATAGCCGATGAAAAGTGGATCCCTAACCCATCCACTGCTTTAAGCAATAGTCTCTCAAATGAGGATTCTTGAAGTGTTCTTGGTGTAAGGACTAAAAACTCCCTCCTATCTTTTTAATTTGGACTTAAGTGTTAAAGTGACATAAACCAGATTAACAGAAAAAAAAGTATACAAATTATTTAACACTTCCATGTGTATACAAGAGTCCTGAGAAGGAAAATGAAGACCCAAAAAAGATATTGCGCCCAAAATCTTACATACTTTTTACACACACATACACACACACACACACACACACACACACACACACTAATTGTGAGGATGTGCAAGCCAGAGGGACTTGAGCTAGAGGCAGTGCATTGTGGGATAGGAACTGTATAAGGGACACTAATAGAAGACAGGGTTATTTTCGTAGGTTTGTTCGTACAGGTCCATTTTACTGCCAGCTCCAAGTCTCTGGTGATAAGAATGTTATCTTTCTGGTACAAGAAGAACACCTTTCTCTTGGCAAATTTTATGACCAAGCTGCTTTTAGATAGAAAGAGGATGTTAGCTCTTCCTACATCAGCTGTTTTCCAAAGGCCTTCACCTCAAAATAGTCAATATGCCAAAGCAGCATATTTGGGGGTAGCATGTTCAGATCCCCCTCACTGGCTTTTTTGAAACTGCTAGCAGGATGCAGTGGTTCAACTACTTGTGTTTGCTTACAAACCCAATAAGATGATGGCCAGTTCAGGGTTTCACAAAAATATTTAAAAAGGAAAACAAATTTTAAAGTTAGTCTGCTTAGCTTTGCCTTGTGTTCCTTTCAGTTTTCTTAGTGGTTTTTCTTTCTTTTTTTCTTTTTTTTTAACAAGAAGTTAGTATGTCAATATCCCTGACAGAATGGACAAAATCCTTACAGCTGGAATCAAGGCTCAAAATGATTATGAAACACAGATGTGATTATATTTGCCAGAGCATGATTTGGGTTGTAATGCTCTACTCACCTCCAGTGCAGTCTTAGAAAAATGTATATTCGGTTTTTTGTTTTTGTTTTTGAGAGAGAGAGAGAGAGAGAGAAATGGAGGGAGAGATAGGAAAGGAGAGAGATGAGAGGCATCAACTCATAGTTGCGGCACCCTAGTTGTTCATTGATTGCTTCTCATATGTGCCTTGATCAGGAGGCTGCAGCTGAGCCAGTGACCCCTTGCTTAAGCCAGTGACCTTGATGTCAGTCCAGCAACCTTAGGCTTAAATTCAGTGACCTAGCCTGACCTGTGGTAGCACAGTGGATAAAGCGTTAATCTGTAAATGCTGAGGTTGCCGGTTCAAAACCCTGGGCTTGCCTGGTCAAGGCACATATGGGAGTTGATGCTTCCTGCTCCTCCCCCCTGTCTCTCTCTCCTCTCTCTCTCTCTCTCTCTCTCTCTGTCTCACTCTCTCCTCTCTAAAAATGAATAAATAAAATTAAAAAAAAAAAAAGTCAGTGACCTTTGGGCTCAAGCCAGGGACCATGGGGTCATGTCTATGATCCCACACTCAAGCCAACAACACCACATTCAAGCTGGTGAGCCTGTGCTCAAGCTGGTGACCTCAGGGTTTCAAACCTGGGTCCTTGGTGTCCCAGATAGATACTCTATCCACTGCGTCACTGCCTAGTCAGGTGAAAAATGCATATTGGCCAAAAAAAAATTTTCCCCCAAGTTTTCTTAGGTGGTTGTATACTAAAGTACTTTTTAAAAATCTAAAAAAAACTACTGCAGCAGTATTGAAATTATATATATACACATACATACATATATATATGTGTATGTATATATATATAGTTATAGATGCAAATAGTGGTAGGCATACAAATTTACAGACTGATGTAGAGATAGAATTAGATATAGATAAACATACATACACATATTGCGTGCGCGCGCACACACACACATACTTATCCAATAATTTAGAACTCATGTCTTGCCTTCAAAGACAACAGTACTGGCATATCTAAACAAGCTGAGCATGCACCTCCTTTAAGATGATAAAGGGTGATTCTCTAAGGGTCTGTAAAAATGACATCTAGTTAAGTATGGAATAGAATGGCCCAGGAATGTGGATCCTAAAACCTCAGTGAGGTGATGTGTCCATCAAACACTGCCCATATGCTGATAGCTTTGTTGATGAATAGAATGATCAAAGTGTACAGGGAAGTATTTGACAGTTATTTTTCACCCAACACTTCAGAAATCAATCTTTATGTTCTCACGATTGGCAGATTACAAGTGCTGGTCACTCCCAGCACCGCACTAGATAAACGTGTGGTAGTAGGCATTTAGCTCTGGAAAAATTGATAGAAATAGCTATGGAAGCTGGCCACCGTTAAGAAGAATGAAAGAGCTTTTGTTGAGCATATCTATGACCTGACTTCATCCAGCATATGATTAGGACAGACTCCAGACCGCCATAGTATTTTGTGGGTGCACTGCATCATTGCTGTTTTTCTTATTATGTAGATTAACAGGTTTGCCAGTAATAAACACTGTAAAGCAGTTGTTATTCTCCAAATTAAATGAAGGATGGAGAGCTCTGTGATAATTCTTTATAATCCTCAGAAGCCCTGCTATAGCTGGGTAAGCTCATCATGAACTAGAGCAAATCACGATTTAAATAGTATTACTGATAATTACTTACAAAATTCTTTAAGAATAACATCCATTATTTAGGTGATTGGGAGTTGAGACTCTTAAATAAATGATACATTATTTGAATGTCAGTGTTTACCTGATGCTCCCCCTGTGAGGAAATCATGAATATGAGTTGTGTCCCCTCCCCTCAATTCTTTGGATGGATACCCCTTTCAACGTGTCTTAATGTCTAAATCCAGGCTTATTTTCCACTGGTTATTTTAACCTGCACAGATTTTGTAATCATCTTAATCCCACAGCAATTACTAGTAATCCCATTTCTTTAGATACTTACATAATTATGAAGAGCTTTCTACTATTACTTAACACTGTACATGGGTCACTTAAGTTTTCTTGAAATGCAAGTTCCTTGAGTTCAGCTCCTGTGACATAATCTTTTGTATTCTGCCACCAAACACAATCCTAAATTCACAATCTGTGCTTATTAAATAGCTACAAAGTTCGTCTGTGTGGGTGGGCCAAACGGAAGTGCTAAATCCTTACTCCTTTCCTCATTTGAAAAAATGAGTAAAGTGTAAATGGAATGTTGAGAGGAACTTTTATTACTTCCTTGAAATTGGCGCTAGAGCAGGGATCAGTAAACCTTTTCTGTAAATGGCCAGCTAGTTAATATTTCAAGCTTTCTCATTAAAGTTTAGTTTTTTTTTACAATCCTTTAAAACTATTTTTGTTTTACAGGCTATGTGAAAGCAGGCCACAGACCATATTTACATCACAGGCCAGGCATAATTAGCACATTTGTGCTCTACAGCACATAGACAAAACAGCAAATGCTCAGCACCCCACCAGAAAGCCACCAACAGCAGGATCCAGACTCATCTCTACAGGAGTTCATTAAAGGGAGCAAAATCCACTCATCTATCTATCTATCTATCTATCTATCTATCTATCTATCTATCTATCTATCTATCTATTTATCTATCTATCATCTATCTATCATCTATCTATCATGTATCTGTCTATCTATCTATCTATCTATCATCTATCTATCATGTATCTATCTATTTATCTATCTATCTATCTATCTATCTATCTCTCATCAGTCATCTTTCCATCTATTATTGCTCATCTATCAAGCAATTGTATAACTATGTATATTTTATCTATCATTTAACATCCATAATGAACAAAACTCAATTTTCTATTATATATCATCTATCTATTATTAATCATCTATCAGCCAGTCATCTATCTATGTATCATTTATCATCTATAATGAAGTAAAACTCAATTATATATCATTTACTATCTATCCATCTATCTGTTTGTCTGTCTGTCTAATGTCTGTTTATCTGTCTGTCTGTCTACAAATCTATCTAAAGACTCAGGCATGGGGAGAGGAGAGGGAGTCAACAGCATCTGTGGCCTTGGTTCATGTGTAATGCTATATTAGTCTTTAGAGATTATTTCATACCCTCTCTAAAGTGTGAGAAGGGTGCGGTATAGAGACTCCAAAAGAATCTCTCCTAGAGATTGAAAGATTCCTCCAAAAAAGAATGCTGCATCTTATTTTCTATTTAGATGTCTGCTTAGGTAGTAAAACTTGCTAATCTACCCTGAGCTTATTATAGAAAGGAGAGGAGAATTATGCAGATGGAGATGGGGATAAGATTCCCATGGGTTAAGAGAATCCCTTGGAATATATCTGGGTTTAAGCTAGCATACTGATACTTCATCTGGGACTTAGAAGCAAGAGTTTGTGGTGTATACTTCTGGGGACAGAAAATGAAGTAGAAAATAGGGTAGGTAGCATTATAGCTGACTTTCCCATGGAGAGCTATATATCAATAGTTGGAGGCTTGGCAATGACCTCTGAGGAACTCACCCCTGTGCCCCTGATAGCCAGCATGATGTGCCTGGTGCCTTACTTAGTCTTGGCACCTGGTCAGGGCTAGTCAAAGAACAGGTGGCTATCAACAGAATAAAGACCATACCAGGAGATGTTAAATTGGGAAATGTTCACTATTTTCTCTCACTCTCTTCTTCAATACCATCAACACACAGAAAAAAACTGCACTTTATAGAAAAGGGTGAAAGATGTGTCTTAGAAGCACACACACACACACACACACACACACACACACACACACACGCTGCCCAAGCCCTCACTGTCTTATTTGAAGACTATCTTGGAGGTAGGGGAAGAGATGCATTCTAAATCAAGCTAGTTCCATTTTTAAACTAGACTGATTGTTGATAACTGTCCAAGATGTTGTTAGGGAGAAAAGGTGAGGCAGATTTCATAGCACACAGTTGAAATGGGTGATTGGGAAAAATAATGTTTAATATTTCTACCCCCACTCAGTAGAACCATATATATTTTATGTCTTTCTCTTCCTCTTTTTCTGCCTTTGTTCATTCATTTGTTCTTTCTTCTTTCCTTCCCTCATTATTTTTTTTTATCTTCTGACAGGTGTGTCCATAAATATTCAACTTCAAGTCTTTTCACAAAATCTATTTGTCATTGCTAGGACCTGTAGATAAACCAGAAGATATATTGTCTCACATTAGTCTTCTAGAAGTCAACCTGAGGGGATAATTCCAGTTTAGGTGATTTATTAACAAAGTCCTTCCAGGGGTAGCTAGTCAGGGAGTAGAAAAGAAAATGGGGGAAGCAGAATGAAGAGGAAAAGCCAATCGAGAGGTTTTTTCCAGGCAGTTTCCCAGAGGCTAGCTCCAGTCTGATCCTACAGAAAACTATGGATGTGAATTCTGCCCCTGAGACTTTTCTCCCATGTCAAGGGTCTGGGGCTGTCATACTATTACACTTAAGTGTCATTGGTTTAGGGCAGGGGTCCCCAAACTTTTTACACAGGGGGCCAGTTCACTGTCCCTCAGACTGTTGGAGGGCCAGACTATAAAAAAAACTATGAACAAATCCCTAAGCACACTGCACATATCTTATTTTAATGTAAAAAACCAAAATGAGAACAAATATAATATTTAAAATAAAGAACAAGTAAATTTAAATCAACAAACTGACCAGTATTTCAATGGGAACTATGCTCCTCTCACTGACCACCAATGAAAGAGGTGCCCCTTCCGGAAGTGCGGTGGGGGCGGATAAATGGCCTCAGGGGGCCCCATGTGGCTCACAGGCCAAAGTTTGTGGACCCCTGGTTTAGAGATACCCTTAGGGAATGTAAATACTCAGAACTTCTGGCTCTCAGCCTTGGTGAAAAGGGCTCCAGTAGCCCAAAGTCAGTCCTTCAAAGGAGAAACAACAATTGTAAAACTGAGATCCAAAAGAAATATGCAGAGAATAAACATTACCTGCTACACACATTCACAGATGTTAGAGTGGAGAGTCCTTGGAGGGAGCAAGACCATGGTATATTTTGATTAGCTGTAAGTTATGTGTCACACACATGCACACACACACACATATACATGCATGCGTGCATGTACCTACACAAGCATACACGATGTGACCAATAATATAATACAAAAATAGGTAAATTGTTTTTCAAATAACTTGTTTAAAATGCAAAGTTATGACTCACTAGCAATTCCTGTGCTTTCTTTATTGGAAAAGAAATACTTAGAAATACAACTGGGACTCTGAATGGCACATACTACAAGGACTGTCTTATTTCTGCAGTTCACCAGAAGATATTGTCACTGTGGTTCTGATGATAGCTGTAGCAACTGGAAATGACTCAGAACTTATAAGTTGTGGTTTTATAACTACTTTGGATTTTTAAGAAAATTATTTGTAAATGAATTAAGATTTATTTCTAAATAGACCTGTAAATGAAAGCATACTTAAAGATTATTACTGTAGTAGAATTCGTCAGGCATTTGGGTAAAGAAGTAAGGGAGAATGTATTAATTATTAAAAGTGTGCAGTTAAATTGCCTAGGGTCAAATTCATGTATTGCTAGTAAGAAATTGTTTTTCAATGGACAATTTGTTTAACTATTTACACCTCAGTGCCCTCATCTATAAATTGAAATAAGGTGGAACTTCCTTTATCAGCCTGTTGGAGAATAAGGGAGATAATATGTGTGGAGTGCTGAGGTATGGTGACATAGAGTTAGTGCTCTATAAACGTTCATTTTTATTAAAAACATGGTTTCAGGAGTTGGAAAGACCTCTGTCTAATTCAATCTCTGCCCTTGGGCAGGTGATCCTAAATTCTTCTCAGGAAAGTGGAGATCATATTAGCATGACTGGATTTCTGTGGGAATTAAATGCACAATATACAAAATATCTAGCAAACCTGAAGTATATTATAGATGTGAATTCTTGTGGGATTTTGTTTGTTTGTTTGTTATTTTATTGATCACACAATTACTCTTCACACATAAAGGTGAACTGATTGTACAACTTTAGCTTGAATGCTTGAAGGTTCACTCTGTCATTTGACTCACTGTTTTGCATACATACAAATGGAGGTCTAGTTTAATCATATGACTTTGAGGCACAGCAGGGACCTCCATGGAGTTCTAATATTAAAATATACTCCCTTAAACTGATATTTGCATCCATCTAACCTCAGCCTTATATTTGCTCCTGTAATAATATACACTTGAACTGTTCTTGAGTTAATTCAGTTGGACAACAGAACTGAAAGTGTTTATTGGTTCAGCAACACATTAGTGGAGTATTTCCTGTACCTTGACCATAGAGAGGCTTAGATGCAAAAGCAGCTATAATATTCACAGGGTACTCTGAGTTGTTATATTCCCTTCAAAACTAGTATTTGTATCCACTGTGTAGCTTCTGAGTGGTGGATCCCCAGACCTCAATTTTTCTGGTGTTCAAAACAGTTTGAATTTCATTCCCCACTGAGTTGAGGTTAGGGTTGGACAATTAGATAATTCCTTTTAAAAGGTGTTTAATTTGGGGTGAAGTTGTTGCTTAGAGTATAAAGTATGAAAAAAGCCACATATTCTACTCCCAGTTGCATTAAAGGCTTAGAATGAAATATTACAGGGAGCAAGTTCAGGGTCTCTATTTGAATTGTGACTATAGTTAACAGTAGCATATTGTACACTGAAAATTGTATTAAAAGAGTAGATCTCACGTTAAATGTTCTTAACACAATGTTGTTGTTTTTATTTTTAATCTCTACTGAAATCTCAATGAGGATCCTGAGAAGAGGTCCCAGGGAATGTCACCAGCAGGGACCTCTGCTCTGCACTCAGACTTCCTTTTCTTTTGAGACAAATGGAGTGGTCTCACTTTCTTTCATCCACCCTCTCAACTCTGGGTTCAGTAACACACCAACATCTAAAACTATATCATATATCAAAGGTAGTCACATATATTCACTGATTTTTTTTCTTTTCTCCAGCATTGACCAATCTCTCTATTTTTTTGTTTTGTTTTGTTTTGTTTTGTTTTGTTTGCATTTTTCCGAAGCTGGAAACAGGGAGGCAGACAGACAGACTCCCGCATGCGCCACCGGGATCCACCCGGCATGCCCACCAGAGGGCGATGCTCTGCCCCTCTGGGGCATTGCTCTGTTGCATCCAGAACCATTCCAGCCCCTGAGGCAGAGGCCACAGAGCCATCCTCAGCACCCGGGACATCTTTGCTCCAATGGAGCCTCGGCTGTGGGAGAGGAAGAGAGAGACAGAGAGGAAGGAAAGGGGGAGGGGTGGAGAAGCAGATGGGCACTTCTCCTGTGTGCCCTGGCTGGGAATCAAACCCGGGACTCCTGCACGCCAGGCCAACGCTCTACCACTGAGCCAATCGGCCAGGGCTCAATCTCTCTATTTTTACTGTTTGATAAGAATCAGGAGAAGGTGACTTATGTGATAGCTAAAATTCCAAGGTTGCCTTGTCCAAACAAACAAACAAAAACCAAAAAACCAAAAAAAACAAAAAAACTTCACACATACACAAAAGCTATCATACATGGAAACTTCTGATTCTGCCCTAAAACAAAAAGCTTTTGTGTAGCCCAAAATTGCTTCTGCAAGTATACAGCATCCTCAAAATTATTTCTTGCTTCTGCAATTAAAGTGCAGCCTTAGTCTGAACTGGGACATAAAAAAAAAATCTTTCTGTCTCCAGGATAATTTTTGTAATTGTGTTTCCACAACCATTTACCTTTGTTTTTGTTTTTACCTCATAATCCCTTTGCCAATTGCTGTTGTAAGGCAAGTAAGGGTATAATAGACTATTAAGTGTTGGAAGACATCCTGGAGACATCCTTATTCACAAAGTAGGAAACTAAGACCCAGAAAGGATAAATATTTACCCTGAGCACAGTCACATAATCTTAGATTATTAACAGCAGAACTGCTTTGAGACACCAAAGTTCTAGATGCCCACTCCACCCAGAAAGATGCACATTGTTTTTTGTTGTTGTTTTTTTTGTTGTTGTTGTTTTTTTACAGAGACAGCGAGAGAGTCAGAGAGAGGGATAGATAGGGACAGACAGACAGGAATGGAGAGAGATGAGAAGCATCAATCATTAGTTTTTCGTTGCGACACCTTAGTTGTTCATTGATTGCTTTCTCATATGTGCCTTGACCATGGGCCTTCAGCAGACCGAGTAACCCCTTGCTTGAGCCCGCGACCTTGGGTCCAAGCTGGTGAGCTTTGCTCAAACCAGATGAGTCCGCACTCAAGCTGGGGACCTTGGGGTCTCGAACCTGGGTCCTCTGCATCCCAGTCCGATGCTCTATCCACTGCGCCACCACCTGGTCAGGCTGCACATTGTTTTGATTGACATTGGCACATATTGGCCCTTTTCTTGTTGACGTGGCTGTCAACACCACTTTTTGATAACTCCTGATGAGTGTATGGACAGAGTTTCTAAGCCCCTAGCTCAGACATATAAATTTTCCCCATTTATCTCCCCCATATCATAACTGATAAGCCCAGAAATCACATCATGCCTTTTCTTCAAGGAACCACAGGGGCTTCTGCTGAGAAGCACCCTGGACAACCCCACAAATGAAATCAGTCCCTTTTCCTACTTTTGACCCATTCTTTTGCCTTCCTCAAAGTTGCTCCTAAACTTCCTGTTCCTTGATTTTTACCTTTCTCAAAACCGGCTGCAGACTCTATCTAGTATTTTAGCATCCTCCACCTCATCACTGCTTTTGAAGACAAACAAACAAATATTTTTCAGTTTAATAAAGCAGAGGAGAAAGTATTAAATTCCAGAACCTCACAAAGTTCTCCCGAGTCCTGTTTCCAATTAAGCTGAAGCCAGTTAGACTAGATTTCTTTGAGCTTGAGAATGTGGTTTCCCAAAAGCTATCCTGATTTTTCTTACTCTCTACATTATGAATAGACATACATACTCTTTCTGCCAGAAACCTCCTTTCTAAATAGATAGGACCAAAGGGAAAAATGGGGCAGAAAAACAGGGTGCTGCTGTAACAGGCATTTCAATGATCTCTGTGGGTACACTTTGTGCTTTTAGATATTTTTCATTCTCTCAACTAAAGGAAACTAGTAGTTTTGCCTTCCTACAGTAGCATTTGTATAAAGTATTCTGATTTTTAAATGGGGGACTAGAGTACATTACACTTCTTAAAAATTGAAAGAATATATAAGCATAGTCTAGGCTCTGAGTATTTCTACCACAAACTTGCTTAACTGTTTAAACTAGTACTTACTAACTCTACTTAACTGATGCTGAAATCTCTGGAATATAATATATTGTGCATGTTAACAGCTGAAACCAGACATTCCTGGAAGCATCTGTCTAATACAAAGGCAGTACTGGATCAGTTTAAGTATTTCTTTACTACAGTCCCATGTACCTTCACTGCTCCATTTGAAATGTTTAGTCTCATTTGATCTATATTTTCTATATACCAGGCATAATGTTAAGATAACTATTGTTGTTTCCATTAAATAGACAAATATCTTTGGATTAAACCACGTACTGGTTATGAATTTTTTAGCTATAAATAAGAAATTTCAACTTACAGTGGCCTAAGTAATTCACCCCATTCATCAAGAAATCTTAGCATGACTGTAGGATTGATTAATTCTTCAGCTTAATAACATCATACACAACCTAGAATCTCTCCATCATTTTATCCTCCCATCTTCACCATTGTTGCTTGGTCAAAGACCAGCTGACCTCATGGTCACAAGTATGCCACGCAGATATGAAAATGTATAGCAAAGAAAGACAAAAAGCAGGGTCTTCCTTTGACCTCTTTTCAAAAGTACAGATTTTATTTTTCGTAATTCCTTTTCACGCACAAAAATATCAGACCCTTTATAATCAGTAATCACTATAGGTTGGTAGTTGGATAAAGTTAAAATGTCAACAAAATAATTGATTCTTAATTTCTTACTGGACCAACTGTAATCCCTTTCACGTGCTTATTATCATATTGTTCAAACATTATTTTTAATGATTTCTTAATAACTTCGATTAATTTACAGAGAATGCAAAGTATTTTAATTTAAAATTATATATACAAAAGATTTTAAATGCTAGCATCTACCTCGCGTATCATGGCTTTCGGCCACCTGAATGTCAAAGCCCCTCTTCTGCACTGATCACAGACAATTCTTTGATGAGGTCTTAGGCTGTACCAGTGGATAAAAGAAAGTTTATAATTACAATGTCATAAAGAAGTTGGGCTTGGTGGACACCAATCTACTCGATGGTTTAACGTGTTTTTTCTTCCTTCTTGTAATTAATTCTTACTAAACAATAACTTCTAAACCTAAATTCTTAGTTTGTAGCCTTACTTTCCACAACACTGGATGAATTTTTTTAATGTGTCTTTGGACAGACCTATGTATCAGGACTGTGGCAATCCAATTACTGTGCAGGGGAATGACCTCAGACTTAGTATTGCCCATAGCAATGGAAATAGAGTCAGCTGTCCTTGTGCTTTCTAAGTAAGTCATGGAGTACAAACAGAACTGGGACTATATCAGCAAGAAAGAAATGAGTAAATGTACCACAGCTCTTTGATTCATTCATCCACAGTGGAATACTATACAGCCATAAAAAGAAGGAAATCTTACCTTTTGCAACAGCGTAGATGAACCTGGAGATTATTATGCTAAGTAAAATAAGCCAGGTAAAGAAAAACAAAGAACATATAATCTTATATGTGGCATCTCATGAACATAATAAACTGAGAAACAAAATAGAAACAGGCAGGGTCACAGGGAACAGATGGACAGCTGTCAGAGGAAAGGGAGGTGAGTGGACTAGATCAAAGAAGGTGAAAACATTAGTCAAAAACCTTATATACATAGCACATAGATACAGATAACAGAGTGGCAATAGCTAGAGGGAGGTAAGGGAAGGAGGGCTAAGGAAGAGAGGGGGAAGTGGGGCAGAAAAAATCTTTGCCTGGGGCTGAGGGTGGCATGATGTGGAGTATAGATGGTGTTATATTGTGTGGTATACTTGAAACCAGTATGGTGTGGTGAACTATGTCAATTCGATCAATTAAAGAAAAAGAAAGAAAGGAAAAGAAAAAAAGAAAGAAAGAAAGAAAGAAAGAAAGAAAGAAAGAAAGAAAGAAAGAAAGAAAAGAAGAGAAGAGAAGAGAAGAGAAGAGAAGAGAAGAGAAGAGAAGAGAAGAGAAGAGAAGAGAAGAGAAGAGAAGAGAAGAGAAGAGAAGAGAAGAGAAGAGAAAGAAATGAGGACTGGCTGTTTGCTAGGCATCCAGTAATATTTGCTGCTAGTATTTTGTATTTTATTATCTGAGTATTAAGTACACAAAGATAGGTGTTTCCTTGAAGATGCATGGCCATAACGTCCCATCTATACTTCTGTGCAACCACCTTAAACTCAAAATGAGTACTTGGGCATCAAAGGAGCAGTCTTACTCTTCCAGGGCCCCAACAGAAGATGAGCTTCAAAAAGAACTGTTAACCATTAAAGTTAGAATACCACTGAAATTTACTAGTACATACTTATGCCGTCATATATTCCTTCAGAGTTCAAATAACATCAACCTTAATTGTACAGATATCAAAGACAGTGTAGCTATAAATAAAAGTTGGTTCAGGGAAAACTATTCCAACCCAAATATTTGTAGCTTAAAATATATACTTTAAAAAAAAAGAAAGAAAGTGACCCAGACATAGGTCATTTTTTCCCTGGTTCAGTCCAACTGGATTGAAATTTATTGGCACAATTCATAAATCTAAAAGATTCTGTCTTAAAGCATGAAAGCCCCAGATGGCTATATTGGCTCAAACAGACATCTTTCTATGATTGTATTTTGTCAGAGCAGTCACCTAAGAGTATAACTAATACTCATTTAGCTTTGCCCTTTCCAAATGCGTCAAAAAATGATTACATCAGAGATGAGAATAAGGCAATAATAATAAGTTGATGTTTTATATGAAATACAAAATGAATCACGTAGTTCAATAAAATTTCAGGGCCTGAAATAACTTACATAGCAGTGGATTGCAGACATTGGCTTAACTTGATCCAAAAAATTACTGGGTGAAAGATAATTTAGAGATGATCCAGATGTTCACTAGCTTCCAAACACTTATACTTAGAGAAACAAAAAATCTCTACATTAGCCACTTCTCCAAGTCCACCAGACCATCTAAAACTGTCAGTCTAAGAACCAAAAGGGAACATTCTAGTGATAGCAGAAAATTACATTTTTTGTGTGTTTTGCACCTTTTTCAGAGACATCTGTTTACAGTCATTCTGATGGTTTCACTATTTCCATAGTTTGAGAGCAACTATTTTCAATTTGGGGGCCAAAACATGTTTTCTTCCTTCTTGTCCATCTGCATTTTGTAGAAAGTTGGGCAGAGTGCTAAGTTAATATGACATAGAGCTCACCAGACAGGCAGTAGTCAAAACTGGGAAACAGGATTCATTTTTGTTCCTCAGATGCCCCAGGAAAATCCATCTGTTTCACCTCTTTATGTCTCTTTCACTTCTGGTTCAACAGTTTTAGCCTCTTAACAAAATCTCTTCTTGAAAAAAGAAACACACACACACATTTTTTACACATAGTGTGCATACATAATTAAATCAGTCATTAAACCCTAGTTTTAACAGATATTTGCATTAAAAATTTTTATATAATTGTAAATTAAAGGGCTTTGCATTATCTGTAAATTAAATGTAATCCAAATATCTATGGACTTCACCAATTTTAGGTTGGTGAAGCTATGTTAATTGTTATAGCATAGATTTCACATGTCTTGTCTCTATCTGCTAACCAGGACTTTTAATCTGAAAATTCTTCCTCATTTGCCCAAGCATCCCTACCAGGTTTCTCTTATGTGCTCATGAACAGGTCCACCAGCCATAGTCACCAATGGACCATGTGTTGTTTTCCACATTCCTCCTGCCTGCCTCCTTCTGTCCAGTGTCCATCCCTCCTGAGACTGTGGCATGTCTAACCTCTGCTGTGGCTCATATGGCCCATGGGGGATTGCCAATACTATGCTCAGACTGCCCTGCCCATGGTCCCAAACATCCTTAAGGTGTTTAGACTATGTTGGTGCTTGGTAAAAAGTAAATGGTTCCCTCTGTCATAGAGATATACTCTTTCATCCAGGAAACCTAAACATAATACCCATATTGTCCTTATTTCTCTTCCTTTGCACTTATTTATTAATTCTCCCAGTTTCTTTGGTTAAAATAAATAAACAAGGCCCTTATATAAGTCAGTTCTTGTAATTAGGACCATCAGGGACTACCTTCTGTCCTTAAGGTATTTATTATCCTATAGGAAGACAGGTATAGAACATATAAAAATAATTGTAATAAAAGGACTAATGTGTGGGTTTAGAATAATGTACACTTAGTGACATAGATGAAGAAACAATTTATTTTTGCTGACTGGGATGAAAAGACTTGAACTATAAAAGTTTAATAAACAAAGAAAGGAGGAACCCCAGCCCATCTGGAGTGAACTAGAATGGATAGTGTGAACAAGTGAGCAGAAATGAGGATGCTGTATGTGCAAAGGACACTGAGTCCTCTCGTTAGTGGCTGGGTCACCAAAGGAAACACAACTGAAGAAGCTGAACTTTCTTCTGTGGCAATCACATTCACTGCAGTATCTGTCATGTCCCCAGCTCTATGGCTTTCAAACTTGATGGTTCAGATCCAAAATCTTTAAAAGGAAAAAAATGGTTTCCATATGTGCTTATTTATATTGGAAAAATATAATCACCAGAAGCTGGTTCCTGGTGGTTTTTGAAATACTTGAGGAAGTAGATTGTGTTTTCATTTACTCATTTTTTAGAAAAATATTACTTTTGAACTGAGAGTAAGATGTAAGTAATGTATATCACAGTGTTTCTGCAAATGGTAGGTGCTTAACTAATATTCAGAAAAAACAGAAATTGCCATAAAAGACTTTGTTTAACTTGATCATGTCTTGCAAACTGGTTTTCTAACTGTGTTCTGCAGGGGACCTGGAGCCACAAAGATGTCACCTAAAGAACTCCTTGTTCCACTTCTACACACACACACACACACACACACACCCTTTAACTTGAAGATAACTTTGATAATTTAATATAAAAGGGTTTGGATAAGATTTCTTTTAAGGGAAATAAGGATCCAATGGCTTAAAGCTTTGGGTAATTATATTCTTATAATCACTGAATTTGGACCCCTGAAAAGGGACAATGAACATTTTTTAAATTCTGAGGCAATTGTGATTCCAAAAGATTCATTAACTTGATTAAGAAAACTTTGAAGTAATATTTTTAGAAAAAAAAGAAAAAAGAAGTATTACAGTGAGCACCAAGAATGATATGTAAATAAAGATGATTATGCAGGAGTTTTGAAGGAGCTAACAGAAAATAAGAATTACTTATTTTCTTTAATTTTTATAAGCTACCCACTGCATAAATGCTTGTTAACAGTTAAAACTGAATTTTAGATACTAACAGGTAAATTCCACCTTGTATAACTTGGACACATTGTAATAGGCATTCATGTTAGGAATGCAGATTGAAAGAGAATCATTTTTAGACAAACATATCTATTAATGGGGAAATAATTACTAGTATTATACATCAAATGCTATTCTCAAGAAAATGTCTGAACTTGAGAATGGAGAGCGATATACACAGTGTGTTATGAAAATGTACTATAGACAGCTGGCCAGGTAGAAGTCTTCATCAATACCCTTTTTGGAATGGTTAGAGGGATATAACAACACATTTGAGCCAGTAGGAGAAAGAAGCCTGGGAAGAGGTTAAAGTCTACAATGAGAAAACCTAATAAAGGTAAGAACCAGATGGAAATAATAACTATATTAAGATTAGCTTGGCCCATGGGAAAGAATTGGGAACCACAATGTACATTGAGATCATAAATAAAAATGAATATAGAATGGAAAAAGAGATATCTTAGTGAAGGCTTAGCCAACTGGGGGATTGGTCAAGTGTCATTTATATTGTGGGAATTAAAGGATAACTTTTGAACAAAGTAGCTGTAGTTATCATCTTAACCAACAATGACAACTTAAAATAATAATATAGTTAATGCAAGTGTTTGCAAACTAACCTGTTATTAATAATAAAATATGCTTATGTTGTATCAATTAGAGATTTTTATTTGTAACATGCTGTTGTTCATCTCTCAAGTACCATAAGAGGATATGTAACAGTTATGCTATTCTTGTCGCATGAGAAGGTGAGTGATACTCAATGTTCTCTCTCTATGAGAAGTAGCAGTAAGACCATATAACAGGAGGGGGGATATGGAGGAGGGTATGGAGGCATAAATGGTGAAAACAAAGACTTGACTTAGGGGGGTACACACACAATATAGTGTATAGAGACGTGTTGTAGAATTGGGCACTTGAAACTTGTATAATTATGGTAACTAGTATCACCTTAATAAATTCAATTTAAAAAAGAGCCTATAAGTGCCAATTCTTCATAATGCTTGTCTTTGATTGTTTTTAGGCAATACATATCAAGTGGACTGGAAAAAATGACAAAATAAATTCTACCTATAATTATTAACCTAGTGTTGTTTACCAGGATGCATTAATGTTAGAGACTTTATCAACAGCCTGAAACATCTGGCTACTGCTGTGAAGGTGATCCACATCATAATACATTGAGAACTTAAATCACAGTTTTGCCAGAATAGATTAGCTGAATATGGAGTTTTTTTATATAAAGTAGAAGAAAGAGTTTTTGATGCAACTTTTACTAGACTCCTCAACCCCGCCCAGTCATCACATTTTTTTATTTGATAGAAAATCTGCTTATAGAGTCATTTGGCACAAGAATGTCATTCTAATTTGGCTCATTTAACAAATATTTTTGGCCACAGAAATAATGTAATTTTTTTTTTTTACTTTTCCATTGATTTGAAAGAAAGAGAGGAAGGGTGAAAGTGGAAAGGAGAGAGAGAGAGAAACATTAACTCATTTCTCTTAGTTGTTCCATTTAGTTATGTACTCATTGACTACTTCTCATACATGCCCTGA
The DNA here is from genome assembly GCF_036850995.1 of Saccopteryx leptura. Taxonomy (NCBI): domain Eukaryota; kingdom Metazoa; phylum Chordata; class Mammalia; order Chiroptera; family Emballonuridae; genus Saccopteryx; species Saccopteryx leptura. The sequence continues at coordinate 35,866,463 of NC_089509.1, forward strand.
CCGAGGGTCTAACCAGTGACCTCTTCTGGCATGTCAGGTCAACACTTTATCCACTGAGCCACCCAGCCAGGGCCATAGATACATTTTTAAAACTATGAGATATTTTGGCCAAAATGATATTCTAGGACAAAAGATTAGAGACAATCAACTCTGAAAACTTTCCTTTGCTGAAATGAATTTGTAGATTGAAATCAAAAGCAAACAAATGGGATGACATCAAACTAAAGTCTTTGCACAATAAAGAAAACCATCAAGAAAATGAAAAGACAACCTACTGAATGGAAGAAGATCTTATCAGATATATCATTGGTTAAAATCTTCTTCCATTCACTAGGTTGTCTTTTTAATATGTAGAATTTATAAAGAATTTATACAACATAATACCAAAAAACTCTAACAATAATTTAGTTAAAAAGTAGGCAATTCAGTTAAAAAAGGACCTGAATAGATACTTCTCCAAAGAGGACACATACAGGTGGTCAATAGGCATCTGAAAAAGATGTTCAACATCACTAATTGTTAGAGAAATGCAAATTAAAACCACAATGAGGTATCACCCGACACCTCTTAGAATGGCTATCATCAGTAAATCAACAATCAATAATATTGTAATAACTATGTATAGTGGGTCCTGGAAGTATCAGGGAAATCACTTTATAAAATACATGATTTTCTAATTACTATGATGTACACAGAAAACTAATACAATTTTTGATTATTACTTGCTCTTCATAGTCAACATATATTACTTGAGACCTAATAACTTTTATAATGAGATCATTTAAAAAATTTTTAATTTATTGTGTTGACATGGTTTCAAGTGTCCCACTCAATACAACACCCTCCCCCCCGCCCCCACATCATGCCTCCATGCCACTTGCATAGTCTCTTTCCATTTCATTTCTTTGCCCCCTCCCCCTACCTCTACCCCTCCTTTTCCTCTGGCTATTGTTATCCTATTGCCTGTATATACATATGTTTTTGGCTAATCCAAAACCTTTTTTGAATGAGATGATTTTTAATCTTTCTCATTACTGAGTCTATTTATTAGAAAAAATAGTATAATTGACCTCATAAATCTGAGTTCTAAAGAGGTACTGCAAGACCATGTCAGCTCCTTGATCTCAGAAAATCAATAAAATATGTGGGAAAAGGTGATAAAAGCTCAATTTTGTTCCTAACAGGGGAAGGAATGAAGTCAGAATAGTTATCTGCCTTGTAAAGGTACAAACCCAGTTGTATCATTTTTTTGTGCAAATGCCCAAGGTTGGGGTGGAAATTCACGCTGCAGCCATGATGCTGCCGTGGGCAGGAGGCCTGGACCTAACAGTCCTGATCCTGCAGGCCAGGTCTCAGCACAGAGGCTGAGTGTGTGGCCTGTGGAGTAGTTACCTGGAGTGGCTGGAAGCAGAGAGGGGTAAAAGGCAAGCTCTAGGCCCTGGCCGGTTGGCTCAGCGGTAGAGTGTCGGCCTGGCGTGCAGGAGTCCCGGGTTCGATTCCCGGCCAGGGCACACAGGAGAAGTGCCCATTTGCTTCTCCACCCCTCCCCCTCTCCTTCCTCTCTGTCTCTCTCTTCCCCTCCCACAGCCAAGGCTCCATTGGAGCAAAGATGGCCCAGGCGCTGGGGATGGCTCTGTGGCCTCTGCCTCAGGCGCTGGAATGGCTCTGAATGCAGCAGAGCGACGCCCCAGAGGGGCAGAACATCACCCCCTGGTGGGCATGCGGGAGTCTGTCTGACTGCCTCCCCGTTTCCAGCTTCAGAAAAATGAAAAAAAAAAAAAAAAAAAGGAAAAGGCAAGCTCTAGTGCAGTGGTGGGGTTCAGCCTGTTCGTACTGGTTCAGCGGAACTGATACCTAATTTTTTGTTGAGCTCAGCAAACAGGTTGTTAAAATGGCACTTGTCATCAGGGTTCTCTCTAAGGTGGGTGCCTGGGCAGCTGCCCAATGTGGAAATGACAAATTTACAATCCTTACTCTTTTTTAACGTTCATCCGCCCAACAGCATATTCTTAGTGCCCATCGTATGTTCATTCCTTCATAGGTGAAAAAGATTGCAAGTAAGGATGCCAATCAAGAAGCAATATTAAAAATTAAATATTCTACTGTTACAATGTTTATTACCAATGGATCAAAAACTCTTTCAAATTCTGATGTTCCTTCAAGAAAAAGAAAAACAATGTCAAAAGGCTGTCCAAAGCTTACAGAAACGTAGTAGAGCCAAAGACAGAGCTTCAGTCTTTGATATAAAAGCTACTTACAACTAGAGTAAGGAAGATACACTGGTTCAAAAAACTAATTAAAATTAACCAGAAGTTTCAAGTACCTCAGATGTAAAATCATGCATTAAAGGAAATGTCTTAAATAACAGTTTTATTAGGTTTTTTTTCAGGTATTATTTAATATTTTTTCATTAATATTTTAAAACTTTCTTATAACATAATCTAGCTTTATGTACCTCTTTTATTGTTCTTATTTAAGTATTAAATACATGAAATAATAAACTACCTTTTGGTGTATAATTTTTTTATACTTAAAATGGTCATTAGGGCAGAGAACCGGTTGTTAAATTATTTGAATCTCACCACCGCTATAGTGACACATTCAAGGAGATGATCACAAGGTCAGCACAGAGAAGCAGACAGTAAAGGAGGCAGGTAAGAATGAGAGAGCAATGTAAGAAGTTCAGAGAGAAGAAGTAGGAAGTTAGATGAAGATGAGAAATGGGTGGAAATGGACAGCAGAGGGCAACAGAACGGGTCGGGGGAGGCAGGAGAAATTGGGAGAGGAGGAGAAGCAACAAAGAAAGCTATGAGGAGCAGAGCTGGACCTCTCATGACACATTCTTTCCTGACTCAAATAAAAAACTACTTCCCTTCTCTGTTTCCCTCTCACCTTTTCCTTTCATCTCTCACTTGCCTGGCTCCACTAATTCCCTTCTCTCCGCGATGCTGTATCAAATTAAAATACCTTTTTTTTTTCCATGAAGCCTAAAAATGACATAAGAAGGGGGAGAAAAGGGTATAGAAAGAAAGAAAGGAGAGGAAAGAGGTAAGGAGATTCTGAAACTATACCACATGACTCGAATTTAAAATTTGCAAATGAAACTACAAATAAAGCTTATGCATAATACATAAAAGCTTAAGATAGGACTTGGGGAAGTGCCGTACAGCACTTTGATCCATTACTCTTTGATAGTCTAGGGTTTCATCACATACGTGGAATGAGTATAGTGTTTATTTGGGCTGATAACTGGACATGTTCACAATCATTGTGTTTAATGAAAACTGCAGTATAATTAGGCTTGAATCTCTTGACAAAAACAATATTAGGATGTTATAGACATGTAATGTAATATATATGTGTGTATACAATGTTCTTTCAGTATATATACGTATATGAGATTTTAAAAATAAAATCCATATTTAGGGCAAAAGTCATCAAACTACAGCTCAAGATTCAAATTCAGTGCTCTCTGTTTTTATATGGCCAGTGAGCTAAACACAATTTTTATATTTTTAAGTGGTTGAAAGAGATATCAGAAGAAGTATAATATCTTCTGGCACATAAAGTAATGTGAAATTCAAATTTCAAAATCCAAAAATAAGGTTTTATTGTAAAAGAGTCGTGCGATTCACTTACGTTTGTCCATGGCTGCTTTCACCTGCCTGTGGCTGACTTGCGAACTGGCAGGAGGGACTGCACAGCCCAACAAATACAACAGATTTGCTACCTGACACATTCCAGAAAATATTTGCCAACCCCTGACTTAGGGTGTGGCTTATTGAAAGAATAAAACATGTTTTCCTACATTGACCCTCATGGTATTTCCAAAGGTCAGTAAGTCACTCTCTCAGTTTTTTCCATTCTAGAGCTGTTTCAGAAAAAGAATCTAAGCCTACCTGTTTATTTCTTAAAAATTTTGTTTTGTTTTGTTTCTGTGCCCGTAAACAACAGCATCCAGATTATCATCCTGGTGTTACTGTCTCTATTTGGTAATACGGAGTTGGTAAGCAAGTGAGTGAAGAACAGATGAGGTTAAATGCCAACTACATCCGATTTTTGCCTCTTGTGTTTACTCTTAACATTTCTTGAGGCTGATACATCCACAAACCAAAGGGAAAACCACCTTCTTTAGATAAACACCCTAGGCAGTAAGAAAATTAACTCCTAATTATTCAGTTTATAAGCTATCTTCTTGAGTGACTAAGGTCCTCTCTGAATGTTAAGCAAAACATGAAAATATATGCCAGCCCTCACAAAGACCTTGGAATCTTCATGATCAGCGTGGAAGACATTGCCGAGTAAATAACCTACAATTTTAACACAGAGAGTTTCCGTAGACTTTTCAAAACCAGAAGATAACTTTGAAAAAATATATAGATTGTGTGATATATAGGCCATTTTATATAGTTTACAAGTTCAGGAAGGAGATTTCAGAAATCATAAAAATAATGGATACTTAAAATGACCGTCCTTTCAGAAGACTAACCAAGAATTTGACTAAAACTCACTTTTTGAACTATACAGGAAGTTGTTTCATTTTTTTTATAATAAAATTGCTCAAGTTTATTACTATACTTTTTTAAAACTTTATTTTAGTACAGGATATATCTTTTTTATATAAATTTAATTTAATGGCGTGACATTGATCAATAAGAGTACATAGGCTCCAGGTGAACATTCCTTATCATTTAAACTGCTGATTGTGATGTGTGCCTATCACCCAAAGTCAAATTATTTCCCTTCCCTTTATCTTTGCTCCTCTTTACTCCCCTCTCCCCACCCCCTCCCTCTGGTAACCACTTTACTTTTGTCTATGTCCATGAGTCTCAGTTTTATATCCCACCTATGTGTGAAATTAGATAGTTCTTAGCTTTTTCTAATTTATTCATTTCACTTAATATAATGTTCTCAAGGTCCGTCCATGTTGTAAATGGCAGTAGGTCATCATTTCATGTGGCTGAGCAGCATTCCTTTGTTTAAATGTACTACAACTTCTTTATCCAATTCTCTTTCGAGGGACACTATGATGATTGTTTCCATGTTTTGGCCATCATAAATAATGCTGCAATGAACATGGGAGTGTATTTGTCTTTTCATGTATCTTTTTTAATATTTGAATTTATTGGGATGAGATTGGTTCACGAAACTATATGGGTTTCAATTGTATAACTCAATATAACACTATCTGCACAACACATCATGCACCACCCCTCCCCAAGCAAAGTCTATTTCTGTTTCCATTTCCCCTTTGTGCCCACCTCCACCTCCACCTGCCCCCTTTCCCTCTGGCTATTGTTACCCTGTTTTCTGTGTCTATGAGTTTTGTATATATGTTTTTTGGTTAATTCCTTCACCTTATCTAGTTTCCTCATCTCAAATCCTTTCTGATAGCTCTTTGTCTGTTCCATGTATTCATGCCACTGTTTCTATTATTTCCCTCAGTTTACTGTGTTCATTAGATTCCACATATAAGTGAGACCATGTGGTATTTGTCTTTCTTTGGATTATTTTACTTTGCATAATAATCTCCAGGTCCATCCATGTTGTTGCAAAAGGTAAAGTTTCCTTTTTCTCATGGCCTTATAGTATTTCACTGGGTACATATACCCAATTTTTTTATCCACTCATTCACTAATGGACGTTTTGTCTGTTTCCAGATTTTGGCTATTATAAATAATGCTGCAATGAACATAGAGGTGCATATATTCTTTCAAATTAGTGTTTGGAACTCTTAGGATATATTCCCAGAAGTGGCATTGCTGAGTCAAAAGGAAGTTCTACTTTTAATTTTTTGAGGAAACTCCATACTGTTTTGCACAGTGGCTGCACGAGTTTGCATTCCCACCAACAACAATGCAGAAGTGTTCCCTTTTCTCCACATCCTCGCCAGCACTTATTCTGTGTTGTTTTGTTAATTAGTGCCATTATGACAGGTGTAAGGTCATCTCTCATTGTGGTTTCAATATGCATCTCTCTGATGATTAGTGATGTTGAGCATTTTTTCATATGCCTTTTGACTGCCTATATGTCCTCTTTAGAGAAATATCTATCCAGGTCCTTTGCCCATTTTTTAATTGGATTGTCTTCTTGGTGTTGTTTTATAAATTCTTTATAAACTTTGGCTATTAACCCCTTACCAGATGTATCAGCAAATAAGTTCTCATATTTAATGGGTTGTTTTTTTACTTTGTTGATGGTTTCTTTTGCTGTGCAAAAGCTTTTTAGTTTGTTGCAATCCCATTTGTTTATTTGTTCCTTTGTTTCCCTTGCTCAAGATTAATTAGCAAGAATATTGGTAGGAGAGATGTCTAAGATTTTACTGCCCATGTTTTCTTCCAGGGTTTTTATCAAATGTTAGAATTTTAGAAAATAATTATCCTAATATTTTAATTTTTCCAAATGTTCCTGTTAGTCATAGATATACTCATATTTTACGTAGTGAAATTATTGCTAGATTAAAATTCACTAAGGAGAAATCTGTCTAGTCATATTAGTGTAACTATGCACAGCTATCTGAAAAAAATCCAGCACATACGTTCAACCAGAGAAATATGTAAGTAATATTTCTCTCTTTTGTAAATGGTAAAGATTCAGCAATACAACTGCAGCATTAAATACATTCACAGCTGCCTTTGTAAAACTTCCCATTTTGCCATTCAAATTTATTAGTTTTTGTGTAGATGAGACTATCGTTTCTATAAACAAAGCATGATGTTGATACTGGAGAATGAAAGCCAAGATAATTTTTTTCTCTAATACATTGATTTTCTAGATTGATTGCTTCTTGACACCCATTTTTCAGATAAGTGAAGCAGCAGATCTATTAAGCAATATCAAACTAATCAGAACTGTGAAATCATAAGTAAAGGTAAAATAGCTTCGGACACTGTTTCACTCATAGCTATAACCCACAATCCTATATTACCCCATTTACCATCATTTTTCTGATTAGAGCTGCAGGGGTAACCTTTTGTAATTGGTCTAATATTTAAAAAAATAACTGGTAATTATGTAATTTATGGAAGTCACCAATCCTTATGACAAAGCTACTCAAGGGAGACAGGGAATGCATGTAATATAATACACCAGGCTGATTGTATAAATGGTTTGGCCACATCTCTGCTATAACTATTTGCAGAACAATTAGTAATGGTTCAGCACAGACAAATGTTCACCACTTACATCATGCTCACATCTCACACTGCTCATTCAGGTCTTTTTAAGAGAACTAGTTGATGATGTCAGATGCAATAGAAAAGTGACACCCCTTGACCCTTCCTCAGAAGTTAGGTTTTAGTCCATCAAAAAGAAGATTGCTTCCACAATGGGACTGACGTCATCAATTAAGAGCAAATGGCAGCGGACAGGAAGGATGTTGCTATAATTTGAGAGGTCCACTGATGGCTTCCTCTTCAGTTATTGACTCTGTACACAGGGGTTCGGTAGAAAAGATGTCTTAGTTTACACAGAAGGTATTGTTACTATCAGTCCAGTTACTTTTTTTACAAACCTTAGAACTGTGATGTGTGGATTACATGGATATTTTCAAAGTGGGTACATTTTGTAACTTCTGTATTTAAAAAATATATATTTAAATTTAATCACAAATTTATGTTATTTGTGATTGTGCAGACAACCAGAAGATGTCCACAATAATATTAAATAATTCTTAAAACTTGAATTGGGGAACAGTTACCCCTTAGCCTTATGCAAATTGCTATGTAAGCCTACCTGCTTTATAAATTAGTACCTTAAGTATTAGTTCAATGTATATAATTTCAAGGCATTGTTTTAATTGGTTTTATTAATTAGGTATGGTAGAATAATGTGTCAAGAGATGCTATTGAAAAGGCAGCTTGTTGACTGCAGTTTCCAAGTGGACTAGGGGTCCCCATCATAACATCACAGAGGCCACACAGGAAATACCAGGGTCAATCAGCAGACAGAGGGATAAGCAGGTTTGGGATTCATAAGTTTGAAAATTTTCAGTTTCTTCTGGGGCATAAGAACTATTTTTAGTTCCCTACTATCTGCCTCTGGAGCAATAAGGGCAGGTAGATAGTAGCCCAGGGTATAAGAACCTGACAAAGAGGTGATTGGGGATGTGGGCTTTAGATTGATTAGTTTGCATTTGAAGAGCAAATTCACTACTTTCTATATCTATATCTAGGAATACCTTTATGAGGAATTAGCCAACCCTGGGACAGGAAGCCCCTCCAGAATTAGGAATGGCCCTGATATCTAAGCAACAGAATACAGAAAATAAAAGACATGGTTGCCTGACTGGGCAGTGGTGCAGTGGATAGAGCATCGGACTGTAATGCAGAGGACCCAGGTTCGAGACCCCGACATTGCCAGCTTGAGCGTGGGCTCATCTGGTTTGAGCAAGGCTCACCAGCTTTAGCCCAAGGTCACTGGCTTGAGCAAAGGGTTACTCAGTCTGCTGTAGCCCCCTGGTCAAGGCACATATGAGAAAGCAATCAATGAACTACTAAGGTGCTGCAACGAGGAATTGATGCTTCTTATCTCTCTCCCTTCCTGTCTGTCTGTCCCTATCTGTCCCTCTCTCTCTGACTCTCTCTATCTCTGTCAAAAAAAAAAAAAAAAAAAAAAAAGACACAGTTAACACAAGTATTCACCCATCATTATGGCAAAGTGTTAAATGAATTTCTTTCTGTTATGAAAAATGGCTTCAATGCGTATTAGTACTGATAAGATTGAGAAAATTCATTGCAAACTTTTTCATAATCCATTTCTTCTCTACAAACTCTTTTTGATCTTTCATCATTTTTATCTTATGTCTACTGACTCAGAAGAATCATCTCTACCCTAATTGTAAATATAGGTCTCCGTCTTACCACTTTCATGCCAACTCTAAAGCAATTCTTCATGAATAATTCTTTCTTTATGCAGTTTTTGAATTTCTTATTATTTCTTCTTTGTAGTTACATCTCCTCTACTTACAATATGACTGCTCACAAAAATTAGGGAATATTTCAAAATGAATATGAAGCTATACAATATTCCCTAAAGTTTTTGAGCAATGCATCTTCTCTATCTAAAATCTTTCCCTTTGTAGGGTGGCCCATCAAACAATCATGGTAGGCCTGACCTGTGGTGGCGCAGTGGATAAAGCATCAACCTGGAAACACTGAGGTTGCCGGTTCAAAACCCTAGCTTGCCTGGTCAAGGCACATATGGGAGTTGATGCTTTCTGCTCCTCCCCCTTTCTCTCTCTCTCTCCCCCCCTCTTCTCTAAAATG